>NC_080771.1:27902576-28213599 GCF_020826845.1 Diceros bicornis minor
TCCTTATTGTCTTCAGCTCGAAATAATCCGCATACCAGAGTGGTGCTTCCTGGGGCAGCTTGCCCTGAGCACCATCACCATAAATGACCAAATCAGACAAAGGAAAACTTTATAGAGAGCTGGATCTCAGCACGGGCTGCACATTAGACTTACTCAGGGAACTTATAAAATATATACTAATAATCAGGCCTCAGACTGGTTTTAGATAAAATATCTTATATTAAGATATTCTGAGCATCATGGGGGCCTTAGCATCTAAATCATGTGGATTGATGCCGTTTAGGATAATCTACATTGACGGTTCTCAACAACATCAGGATCTCCTGGAAGGCTTGTTAAAACTCAGATTGCCAGGCACCATCCCGCAGTTTCTGATTCCATAGGTCTGGGCTGGGGCCTGAGCATCTGCATTTCTAACAAGTCTCCAGATGATGTTGGTGCTGCTGGTTCTCGCACCACACGTTGAGAAGCACTGATCTGTATGATAAATAAAAGAGGAAAAAAAATAAAAGATATTATCTAACAAGTCTTCCCAAAGAATAAAGAATATGTCTGTTGCTTTTTTGGATTAAAAAAAAAAAGTTTTCCATATTTAAATCTTGAGCAATTGAAAAATGCCTATCCTGCTTTTCACTTTTTTCCTCCTTTTCTCTCTGCTCCCTCAGCCGAGAGCCCCTGAAGCTTCTTGCTTTTGAAATTCTCAGCACATGTATGTTACAGGGAGTGTCGTGTATAGTTCAACAGTTTTGCAATGACAAACAAGATAAAGAAAAGCTGACTGATTCTTAGAGCATACTAGGTGAGAACAGAATATTCTTTGCTGCCTTTGAGGGCGGGTCACGTGGATCAGCCCACACAGTGGGATTTGAATTTCCTCTCCTTACGATTGAGTCAACTGAGTTGTTGAGCAGGCAAATGACAGCAGCATTGATCTGAAAAAAAAAAAATGCCTCTAAACCTGTGTCTAAATCTCAGAGTGGGAGTTTGCATTGTCGTAAGAAAAGCGTAAGGACAGCTCAAGTATCCAGTGTACAGTCACGTGTCGCTTAACGACGCCTAACAACGGAGAAATGCGTCGTTAGGCGATTGTGTCACTGTGCGAACATCATGGCGTGTACTTCCACAAACCTAGATGGTACAGCCTACTACACACCTAGGCTGCATGGTACTAATCTTATGAGACCACCATCATATATGCAGTCTGTCATTGACCGAAACGTCCTTATGCAGCACATGACTGTACTAGATTTCGTGATAACATTCAGTTATCTTTCCTAATCCAAGTACCTCTATGCATTGGTGAAGATGAAAAAGTAAACTGACAATTCTTTGGCAGAAAAAAGTCTTACCTCACCGTTTCCTCCAGGTGTCTTCTCGGTACATTCACAAGCTCGTTCTGCTAATTCTTTTCCGTTCTCTGACCACGTGAATGGTCTGTGGTTCCCACGAGCTGTTTAAAAGTGAAAACAGTTTTTGGAAGAGATAAACATAGTTCTACTTTAAAAGTGAGCTCAGAAATGGTCAAGTTAGCAATAGAAAATTCCATTTTTCCACCAAACTTAGGATAATGCATAAATTTTCATTCTCTTGGACAGTCTTCCTCAAATAGATTTTCTTTAGCCCAACTAAAGAACCAGTCAGTGGGACCCAGAAATCGTAGAACTGGAGAGACCACAGAGATCATCAAGTTCAAGTTCCCATTTAACCTAGTCTCTCCTCCTACATGACTTTGTGCATGCCCCTCATTTTCTGCACATTTACAAAAATGTGTAGTGCACCATTATGGTCTTATCCCAGTGGTTCAGTGGCTGGACCTTGGTTTAGGTGTATAATTGTACTTTTGATAGTGTATTTATTTTAGCAATGTCTGTTGCTCCTGTTAGAATAAAAGCTCCAAGATGACAGGGACCATATATAACTTGTTCACCTTTGAATTTCCAGCACCTCTCATGGTGTCTAGTCTACAAGAGGCACTCACTGAATAGCCCTATAGTGATGGAATGAATGACTCAATGAAGTAACAGAGAAGCTGAGATTCAAAGGATGACTAGGAATTAGCCAGGGGAAAAGACAGGGAAGAGGAAACTACATGTGCAATGGTCCTATGGTGAGAGGAGGTGGCACTTAGGAAAGACTGAACATTTTTCCATATGGTCAAGGCTAGAGTTCTGCTTTATGATGAGAAACAAGGCTGGGAGGTAGACAGTATCTGTTATTATAGAGGCCGTCTGAAGCCATCCATTCTTTGTCTCTTACTTAGTTGAGTCTCTGATGCCGAGTCCTGAATCTCAGTGCACTGACAAGGTCATATCTCCTAAATTCCCATTTAGGGGGTGACCAGAATTTCAACCAAGCTCAGTCCTAATTCCAGGGCAGTTATGGCTAAAAACTGCCATTTGTTGAGTCCTTAGTACGTACCAGGCGGCGTGCTAAGCCTTTTATATAGATGCATTTGCTCCTCTAATCATTCGTCTACTGTGCCTAGCTTTTCTGGAATAGGACCTTACTTTGAACTGCCAGTCTGTTGATAAGAGTTAGATTTCAGGGATGCAGAACAGCCCCCTTGAAACTACTGTCCCTGGATTCTGTGCTCTGCTTGAGGGGACCCCAGCAGCCCTGGAATTAGGGCTGAACCTGAGACAAAGCTATCCAAAGAGTGGATCAATGAAGCCTTCCAGATTGATGCCAAGCACCCGTGGTTTTCTCCAAGATCTCAGTTCCGTGTCAGCAACTTGATGCTCAGCTGGCTGGATGAGAAGACAATTAGCAGAGTGGCTTTGCAGCTGAATTTGACTCCAGCTTTATCACTTACAAGCTGTGTGACCTTGGACGAGTTCCTTTCCCTCTCTGAATCCCCATTTTCAGGTATAAAAGGGAAACAAAACACTTGCTCTAAAAGTGGTTTAAGGGTTTAACGAAGCCCTTTAGCACAGTACCTGGCACATGGTGAGACAAAGGAGCCGCAGCTGCTGTTCCTACTGCACTGTGAGCCATGGGGAAGAGAGGCTGGGGCCTGCTGCAGGATTCTTACCTTCTAAAGAGGAAAAGGAAAATCAATTAACAACAAGTGCGTGCAAATCTCCACTTACGGCTGCTGCTGGGAGAATGGATTGTCTTGTTTGTTTGATGTTCTGGGTCTGCAGGTAAATTGCAAAATCCTTTTTATTGAAAATTGCGTCTTCCACAAATGTTTATTGAGTCCTTGCTATTTGCTAGGCGTGTGGGAGAAACGAGGATAAATTAGATGCTGATCCTGCACTCACCTTGGGGGTTGGAAAAGGGAGAGGACAGATTTTCTGTAAATGTGAGGGAAAGCATTTTTCTGCTTAAATACAGAATGCTGAGCATTATTTACTTTAGAAAATCATTGAGCATCTTGCAAGGGCCTCTCATTGCCTAAGTGAATTAACAGAGAGCTCAAAGGCTGATGGGGGGAGGTGCTGCAAATAGATGGACACTGAATTTGTGTTTTCTACCCATTATTATTTATATAATAATATAAATTATGATATATATAATACTTGTATATTATACTAATATATTAATTCTATTTTTTGTATGCCTATATAATAATCATATTATATTATTATTATACTAATTATATATTATAAATGGAATATTATATACTAGATATTATTAATTATATACACATATGTGTATATACTAATTATACATATATACATATCATACTAATTATATATAATTATAATATTTATATATTATATATTTATGTATTACATATTATAATACTCCTCTATTATATGTTATATAATAATATAAATATTATTTATTTATTTATAAATAATCTCATTTTACTACCGCACGTATCTTTCTCTTTAAAATGGAAATGGTTAAGTTCCGCTTGGGTCGGAGAGGAGATATGTTAATTAAATCTCTGCTGTATTCCTACTCTGCAATAGTAAAGGACATAGAAATCTGCAAAGTGATGAGGGGGCTTCCCCATTACATCGAACTGCTCTGTTTCTCCTTTATCTGGTCAACAAGTCTTACCAAACACTTGTTATGTGCCAGGCTCTGCCCTGGGCACTGGGGTACAGAGCCAAATGAGGCATGGTCCCTGACCTCATGGAGCTCACAGATGGGTCAGTTAGCAGCCACAGAAGGCTGTGGTGGCCGCTGTCTTGGAGGAAGGAACCACAGGTCTACGGTCACACGAAAAGAGGCAAGTGACTCTGCCTGGGATTCTGGGAAGGATTTCTAGAAGAGGAGATGCCCAACGGGGAGTGGCTATGATCTGAAGAAGAAGTGGAAGGATGGGCATTGACAGGGGAAAAGCATGTGAAAAAACTAGCACCGATGCTAAAATATCGTGATACATTCAGGAGAGTAGGATAGTGGCTATGCTCTTACTGCTGATAGAATAATACTACTAAGAAAAATAGTGATAGCAGTCATAGTAGTAGTGATAGCAAATATTTATTGGCATTCACTGTTCTAAGCCCTTGGATGCTTTATGTCATATAATCCCACAAAAATCTTAGAGTGTATATAGTATTAACAATCCTCATATTAAGACCAGTGACTAGAGGAACTCATATGTTACTCAAGGTTGCTCAGCTGGTGAGTAGAGCAGATCAAGGTCTGCCGCATCTTACCCCAGTGGCCTTGGACCAAGCACCTAACCTCTGTAAACCTCAGCAAAATAAGTTTACAGGCTCATTCTGAGAACGCCATGGGATGAGGGCTGCACAGCGCCAGGCTCATGGCGAGTGTCAGCCAGTGGTGGCTCAAGTTCCACATGTTGTTTGGGAGTGGATATTGGAAAAGTGGGGAGAAATCGTGTTAATGAGGTAGACTGGGTCAGAAGCCAGAGGGCCAGCCCGTGTGATAAAGTAAAGGATGTGCATTTCATTCTGAAAGCCATGACAGGCATTGGGAAGCTTTGAAACCAATAGTGAAATGCTCAGTGTTGTGTTGGAGAAAAATCACTCTGCCCACAGTGTGAGGTGCACATGGAAACAGCCAGACCAGTTCAAAGGGTGTTGTCATAATTCATGAGAGGAAATATGACACCCAGACTAAGAAGTGACAGTCGCGAGAGGTGTTGAGTGGAAACAACACACTTGCTGACTAACTGGATGTGAGGGCGAGGGAGGAAGAGGAGTCCAGGTGGACCCCCAGACTCCTGCCTTTAGCAGTGGGTGAACGGTGCGATTCCATCCACTGAGGCAGGAAATGCAGTAAGAGGAGTGTTATGGGTTGAATTGTGTCCCTTCTCCCCGCAATTCATATGTTGAAGTCCTAACCCCCAGTATCCCAGAATGAGCCTTTATTTGGAGGTAGGGTCTCTACAGAGGTAATCAAGTTAAAATGAGATCGTTAGGGTGGGCTCTAATCCAATACGACTGGTGTCCTTATAAGAAGGGGAAATATGGACACAGACACACATAGAGGGAAGACCATGTGAAGACACAAGGAGAAGATGGCTGTCTACAAGCCCAGGAGAGAGGCCTAGACTAGATCCTTCCCTCATAGCCCTCAGAAGGAACTAACCCTGCCAACACTGTGATTTCAGACTTCTAGCCTCCAGAACTGTGAAACAATAAGTTTCTGTTTTATAAGCCACCACATTTGTGGTACTTTGTCACAACAGCCCTAGCAAACTAATACAAGGAGTCACTCCTTTGGAGATAGCCATGAGTTATATTTCAGATCAGTTGAATCTGATGTGTTGGTTTTGGATAGCCAGGTGGCGACAGATGCCAAAATGATAGTTTGATACCCAGGTCTGGGAGTCAGTGGGGGGCTTGGGCCTTGAGATAGAGATTACGGGGTGTCCATCATTTCTGACATGCCAGCGTCCATAGCACAGTGTGACTAGTACATGATAGGAATTTGAAAAATAGTTGAGTGGATAAATGTCACATTTGCAGAAGGCAGGAGAGACCACATGGATATTGGAACTAGTTCTAATCTCCCATCCCAGCACTAACAATGTTAGTTCAAGCCCTGTCGAATTTTCGAGGTTGTTGCATTGGCGGCTGATATTTGCACTCACTAGGAAGGATAGTCCCCTCTTTGTTCTCTAAAATCAGGGGATAAAAAAGTTAAGCAAATATCAAAGCTATTCTTAGAACAGAGAACGATAGCCTGCCTGAGTCTTAGGTACACGCCCATGTTCTGAAATGTTGACCTCCAAGTGAGCGTGTCAGTAACGTGTCTATTTTAGGCAGCAAAAGGTCTGCCTAGCTTAAAATGTCAAAATAAGTCGACAGCATAGCATAATAGAAAAGGCAATAAGTGGAAGTCTGGAGACCTTGCTTTGAATCTCAGATCTGCCTCTGAAGAACTGGGTCACTGTGACCTTTCTGAGTCCGCATTCCCTTTTCTATAAAACAATGATGGGGAGGGGGTAATTGGATGATCTTCCAACTCTGACATTCTATGATCCTCTCAATGTTGCCTTTAATTGCGAATGTTGGGAAGAATAACCTTTCCACAAATTGACCTGCCAACCTGATTTAGTCCACCAACACGAAGCCATGTACACAAAGTGATAGGCAGGACTTTATATCACAGGTGACTTTGGTAGAATAATTTCTCTCCTTAATAATTTCTGCCTCCTCCAGATGGCAGGTGGAACACAGGAAAGAAACAGTACTTGGTTTTAGAATGCATCTTAAACATCAGCAAGTTGGGTTTTACTGGAAGGTTTCTGAATGTACACGATCACAGTATTGTGTCCAATGATTTAAATTTCCAACCATACTGAAAAAGGATATGGTAAAGTCACCCATTCCTATCTGCATTTGTGATTTCTCCTAGATCATTTAATATTTAAACCTTGTGTGTTCGCCTTTTCTTTATATGCCTGGACACCTCAGTTCTAGATATAAAAAGCCACTAAAGGGTGCTTAAGATTTATTGAGTACCTATTAAGTGTCATGTCTTGTGCTAGGTGCTTGACCTGGGTTACATATCACCTCATTTAAGACCCACTATAGTAGTTGCTGTCAGCCGTACCATATCCTCTCAACACTCAACTCAACATGCTGAAGGTTGCTTCCTTAGGGCTTCTGTCCAGCTGTTGGGAGCATGCTTGGCCCATGAGGACAAGCCAGACATGCACAGGAGTTACTAGTGCAGAAGCAATCCTCAGCCAACATCAGATGGAAATTTAGTGGATAAATACTCCAGCTTCCTCACCACTTGGCTGGGATAACTCTGTTGTGTGTTCTGTGCTTGCTCACTGTTCCTCAGAGGGCCTGAGTTCCAGCTGCCCATGGTGAATATGGGCTTGACAACACTCCTTTTATTGGCTGCCTTCTAGTTCTGTCTTGATACTCTGCTATTTCCTGCGACCATGTTCCAGATATCGTCCTGACGCTTGAATTCTTGCCTCAGGGTCTACTTCTAGGAGTCCAAACTAAGACATCCCCCAGATCCCTAGGGAGGAGGTATCATTATTGCTAATTTATAGATGAGGAACCTGAAGCTCAGTGTGGTTAAATAACAGTTGTTGAGTCTCGATGCTGGGGTTTTGCTGGCTCACATTGACTTTCCTCTACGCCAGTGGTTCTCAACCCGGGGAGATTTTATCCCCCAGGGGACATTTTGAAATGTCTGGAGACATTTTGATTGTCACAACTGGGGGGGTGCTACTGACACCTACTAGGTGGAGGCCAGGGATGCTGCTAAACATCTTAGAGAGCTCAGTTCAGCCCCCTACGACAAAGACTAATCCAGCCTAAGACAGGTCAGCAGTGGCAAGGTCGGGAAGTCCTGCTCTGCACCCGGCAAGACTGGTTGTTGGATGGCAGCTCTCCTGAGTGACTTGTCTATTTTATTTCACCTCCAGGGCCAAGCTGTGGCTCAGCTGTGCTCCACTATCCCCAATGTGACTGTCTTTGGAACAGCTTCTACTTTCAAGCATGAAGCAATCAAAGACTCCGTGACCCACCTGTTTGACAGAAACGCAGACTATGTGCAAGAAGTGAAAAGGTAAGCTGTTTGCTGTTCCCTCTCTTCAAGAGCAGTAGCCTTCATCTAGAGGAGGGCTGATAATAATAACAATAATAGTAATAAGAGTAAACGTGTACTGGGGGCTTAGTGTTACTAGCTCTGTGCTGAATACTTCACATGTATTAGCTTATTTAGTCCTCTCAACAACTCTATTATTATCGCCTTTTCGCAGAGGATAAAACCAAGGCACAGAGCAGTTAAGTAACTTGCAAAGCTCATTTATGACTTGCAAAACTAACTGCTAGCTGCTATAACACTGCCTGAACACAGAGAATTGTATTTCCCATTCATTCAAGTAACAGCCCAAGGAAACGTGTACTCCACCTGGGTGTGACTGAGAGCCACCGAAGGCCCAAAGTGGTGACACGATTGGATTTGGGTTTTGACCAGTCACTGGTGGTGTGCAGAGAATGAATGGGAGGGGGAAGCTGGAGGCAGGGAGATCAGTCTGCTGGCTGCTGCAGTCACCGTGGGGGACACTGGTTTGTAACCTGCTCCATTTTCCACCTGTGACCCTGAAGCTGTTGATCACGGCCATGTGCATATCAATGCAGGGAATCAGATGGAAAACCCAGCTGCCACCATGCTTTCAGATGATTTGTGTGTCCCACCTCTGCTGCTGCTCAGGGCTCAAGGCTGATTCTCACACACATTCCATCACAGCTCCTGAGGGGCCTCAGAGATGTCCCAGAGCCATTGTTTCCATATTTTCATTTCCCAGCACTAAATCGTAAGATGTAAAGGAATTGAGTTGTCCAGCTAGCATTGTAATAAAAAACCAATTTTCTCCAAATCACAGATTAAGATGGAAAATTGAAGGACTAGAAGATGGGAGCTCTGGTTACATGAGTTGATAGATTTAGATCAGATTAGGTGAAACTTGAGAAATTTCTTGGAAAGGAGAGTCTTCCGATGGTCTAAATTTTCAGATTTGTTTTTAAATTTTGAATGCAGAGATTCGCATATAATTTAAGATTGTCCCAATATTTCCAGTGGGACGTGAGAAGAGAGCTTTAAAGCTGGCTAGTAGAAGTTCACCGCCTGTTTCTCGGATGGCTCGAGTTGCAGGCCTATTGTGAAGACGTCCAGGATAACTTTCATAACCCATAGGTGGTTCTTCCCTCTTTTAACTTGCATCTCTCCAGCTGTTGTCTGGAAAATGACCTACCATTGTCCCTTCAGCAATCTTTTCTTTCCACCTCTTAGTGGTATTTTGGCAAGCATCCTTCCCTTTTTCCATGCACCAGCCTGCTTAATAAATGTCGAGTGTCTGTGATGGGCCAGGTACTGTGCAACGGTGCGAGATCCCGCAAAAACCACCTTGTGAGTCACTGTCTTCAGGGAGCTTTGAGTCTAGTTGGGGAAGAGGGGACAAAAATATATTTTATTTTATTTTATTTTTTGTTTTGTTTTTTTTGGTGAGGAGATCAGTCCTGTGCTAACATCTGCCAATCCTCCTCTTTTTTTGCTGAGGAAGACTGGCCCTGGGCTAACATCCGTGCCCATCTTCCTCCACTTTATATGGGACGCCGCCACAGCATGGCTTGCCAAGCAGTGCGTTGGTACGCTCCTGGGATCCGAACCAGCGAACCCTGGGCCTCCGCAGCGGAGCGCGCACACTTAACTGCTTGCGCCACTGGGCTGGCCCAAAAAATGTATTTTAATCATTGATTCATTTACACTTTTGATATGTGCTCTGGTGGAAAAATGCAAGGTGCTAGTGAACATAGGCAGACAGGAAAATCGGACACATTGTCCATCAAAGAGTGAGATTTGGGCTGAGAATTGAAGGATGAGAATTTGGCTAAAGGAAGTGCATCTGACCAAGGGGAATGGCATGTGCTGAGCTGCCGGGTCTGGAAAGGCTTGGTACATTTGAGAATTGGAAAGGAGAGCACTACAGCTGGAGGGAGTAGGATGTGGGAAGCAGTGGGAGAAGCGGGTCAGGAGGTGGCAGCTGTTCTGAACCAGTGACAGTCTGTAACCAGGGAGCTCCTGCCTTCCCCATTTCCCATGTAGCTGCCCCATCCCTCATCCCCTCATCCCTTCACTGTCCTTACCTGCTGCCTTTGGCCCCTGAATCAACGATTTCTACTGATGTCAGAAGAGCAGAAGCTTACAGCTTCTAGGACCTGCCTCACCACCACCTTCTTTCAAATGTGACTTCGACAGTCCTTTCTAAGTAAAGACCCTGAGATTAGACTAAAAACGACTGGGAAGCTGCAGATATTTTTACGCCCTCTGTCCTACTAATCCTGCCGTCAGGAAATAATTCAAAAGAAGATAAAAGCAACAGGTACACATTGCCTGTTGCAGAGCGAAGCACGACTTCTGCTTCATTGTGTGCTCAGCATATGCCAACTGGGTGAATTATAGCATTGTCTGTGATAGGGGAAAACTCAGAACCAGCCTCTGTTATCAACAGAAGGGAAACCGCTTGGTAGATTATGCTATGCCCACACTCTTGAGTATTATGCAGCCCCTAAAAAAATGATAATTGTGAAGATTCTGTCACAAAAATGAAAAAAATACCCATGGTAGCATATTGAGTGAAAAAAGCTGAATGCCAAATTCCAGCTACACTGTGATCACAGCTTTGTATAAATTCTTGGCACATAAAGACTGAAAGGAAAGGGGAAAAAATCCAACCGCTAACATGCAATAGGAGTGGAATGGAGAGTGATTTCTCTTTATTATTTGATCACGGATACTGTTTATGATGCGATTTTGCGTGTGGTAAACTAGAAAAAAATAGTAGCATAAAATTTCTTGAGATGAAAACTCTTTTATAAGCCAGTCAATCGGTAAGCTGCTTTTGAACACCTTCTCAGTCTTGAGCCAGGCAGTGCAAAGGGAAGAGGGGAAAGTATTTATAGTGTAGACCTAACCTTGACGTCAGTTACCCTTCTCTGTTTGGGAGGAGAGAGATGGCTATGCTTGAAACCAAGTAGAAGAGTTAGAAGCCTTGAATCAGTGAAAATGCCTCATTTTACAGGTAAAGAAACTGCGACTTAGTGGAAATTAATGAAAAATCTAATCACCTAGAGAGAACAGAGAGAAAGTGATCAAGAAAGGATTCCTAGAGATGGCATTGCTAAGCACATGTGGGAGCCATTAGTAGTACACGTTTACTAAGAAGGCTACTATGTGCCAGGCACTGTGCTCAGCACCCTTTGAATAGCCTATTGTGCACTGGGTTCTGTGCTCAGCCCTCTGAGAAGCCTACTGTGTGTCAGGAACTGTGCTCAGCCCTCTATGCATCAGACACGGTGCTCAACTCACATGTAAGAAGCCTACTGTGTACCAGGCACTATGAAATAGCCTCATCCCTCCTCACGAGCTTGGAGGTGAAGGTTAAGGCTATGGCAAAGACGAGTTCTCAGAGAAAAGGGAATTCAGAAAGAGAAGACCTGAGTGAAGACCCAGGATCCAACTGGAAATGAAAGTTAAAATAAATGGGAATTAATTTCTTGGCAAAGTCGAAGGATTTCTCTCCCAGTAATGGTTCTACCAGACCTACCACCACTCAAGAGAAATTCCTCATTGATCTATGTGGGTAGAAAGCAAAGAGGCGATATTCACAATAGAGGGGCAAGGGGTCCGAGGAAAGACAGCCACAGGAGCCTTGCATCAGCAATTCCAAAATATCTTGCTGCTGAATTTGGCCCAGAGAATCTTGGAGCTGGGACTATTTGTGTTTGCTTTTTAAATCTGCAGAGATTTATGACAGCAGGAGAAAGCAGACTTAGGAACCGTTGCATTTGGCCCTGTGCCCTCACCCTCTCTGTAATTATGTAATTTTATGTAATTATGATCCCACATATGCAGGCAAGGCGGAAACCCCCAGAAACTGGGGGAACTGAAAAATGAGGATGGGTCCTGTGTCTCTGATGAGCTCTCTAGCTCTGCTTATGATTTTCATGATTATTCCATTAAAAGGAGCTGCTAAGGTGCTTTGCAGTGTGAGCATGACCGAGGGAGGACCTGTGCCAGGGCTCCTTGTGGGGCCTGGAGCAGTTTAAATAAATCCACTGAGTCCCCTTCAGTCTGATCCGTTGGTTGGGCTTGTAATGATTGAATGAGGGATGGGCACTTTTCAGTTTTGAAACTCTTACCCAAGGAACATTTCTAGCCTCAAAAGGAGCAATGTCAGGGCCGGCCCTGTGGCATAGCGGTTAAGTTCACGCACTCCGTTTCGGCGGCCCGGAGTTGGCAGGTTCTGATCCCAAGCACAGACTCAAGCACGGCTTATGAAGCCATGCTGTGACAGGTGTTCCACATACAAAATAGAGGAGTATGGGCACAGGTGTTAGCTCAGGGCTAATCTTCCTCACAAAAAAAGGAGCAATGTCTGCTTAAACATTTGACAGAAATGGCGAAAGCATCCTCACCCCCAGGGCCCAGGGAGTGACATCTGCCTCTACCCAACTTCTCTTCCTCAATATCCATCTCACCCTCATCCTTCACCCTCAATCCACCACTGACCTTCAAAAGGACTCAGTGACCACAGGGGGAGTGAATTTGTGGCTAATTTGACCCCTGCACATGTGCAAACCCTGTGTTACTGATTCAGCTTCAGAAATGCCGAGGGAGGTGTAGGGAGGAGCAGGCAGTCTGAATATGCAGGAGCCCTGCAGCGTCTCCTTCCAGCGTGAAGTGAAGCCCGGTGGGGCAGCCCCCAGCTTTGCTCGGCCCCTGCTGGGAGCCTGCATGGCCTGGAAGTGACAATGATGGTCACCCTGGGGCTGGCCACAGCTCACCCTATAAAACCCGACTCTGCCTCTGAGGCCCTCACCTGGTTTCTAGATGTGACGGATCAAACCAGAGTCCCCCTATTCCCTGCAGGGGGCCCTGGGGTAAGTCACCTGAACCCACTGAGCCTCAGTTTCCTCATCCATCAAATGGGGATAATGATGCCCCCAGTCACAGGGTTGGCAAGAGGCGTCAATGAGACAAGACTTAGGAAGTGCTCAGGACTGTGCCTGGCACATAGTAGGTGCTCTTGAATGTGGGACATGTTCTCCTAGGAGGTCAAGGGCATCCAGCCTCGGCTGTAGTGGTTTCTGGGCTGATGGCTCCACCCACCCTGGAGGTTGCTTGGGTTGATGGTTGGGTGGTTGAGGCTTTGCACAGTCTTTCTTTTTTTTTTTTTGTGAGGGAGATCAGCCCCGAGCTAACATCCGTGCTAATCCTCCTGTTTTTTTGCTGAGGAAGACTGGCTCTGAGCTAACATCCATTGCCCATCCTCCTCCATTTTTTCTTCCCCAAAGCCCCAGTAGATAGTTGTATGTCATAGTTGCACATCCTTCTAGTTGCTGTATGTGGGACGCGGCCTCAGCATGGCCGGAGAAGCGGTGCATCGGTGCGCGCCCGGGATCCGAACCCAGGCCGCCAGTAGTGGAGCGCATGCACTTAACTGCTAAGCCACCGGGCCAGCTCCTGCACAGCCTTTCTTTTCATGCTCTTTTCTCAAACCAAAAGACCTCTCTTTAAGTTGGGCCACTCTGAAAAATGGCAATAAAGCTACCATGGACCCAGAGCTTACCATGAGCTGGGCCCTGTGCCCCTCATGCATCAGCTCATCCAAGCTTTACAAAGAAGCCTGGGGCAGGTGTTATTACTATCATCCCCTTCCACAGTTGGAGAAACTGAGGCACGGAGAGGCTAAGTAACTCACCTGAGGTCACACAGCAAGTAAGTAGCAGAACTAAACGCTTGACCCTGAGATGAAATTCATATTCCTAAGCCCAGCACTATGCTGCCCTTATGCCACCCCTGCACCTGCCCACTACCCCCATGTTAGCTGTCAGTTATAGCAGTCAGTCTTGGGTCCTTCTGGAAGCAGACAGTGGCCAGAGCCTCTCATTACCCTGCTTGGGTCCCAAAGCCTCCTTGGGCCTGCTCTGTGCTGATTGCCCAGGTCAAGCTGTCGCACTGTTCTCTGCACAATGCCTTCCCTTTGTCACCTGACCAATTCCTGCTCATCCATCAGCACTCAACAGAGGGTCATCTTCCACAGCCCCGTGCATCACTGTTGGAACCGTGATGACTCTGTGTTTGGGTGGCCCATTTATAGTCTGTCTCCTTAGCAGCCCACGAACTCCCAGATGGCAGGGATGAACTGGAGCCTTCATCTGTGTTTTCCCAGCTCAGCACACATGGTGTCCAGCATGAAGCAAGCATTCCGTGAATGGTTACCCAGTGGCTGGAAATTTAGGGCAAATGTGTAGGACCCTGACCTGGGGCCTCTCCTATAATCTAGGATAAAAAAAGCAGCTTGAACATAGAAACTTCTTGGCCTATCTATTTGGAATAACATGGTCTAACTCTGGATATATGTATATTTATTTTAAAAGACAAAATTCAAGCCTGAATTGTTCAAAGACTACATTAAATTAACTGCTTCCCAGAGCTGCTTGCAAAAAGCAGAGCTTCCATAATTATATTGGTTTGAACATTTACTGAGCCTTAAATTCAGAGTGGTGGAAAGGCTATCAGCTTTGAAATTAAGCCAGACCAAGGCTTGAATTCCAGGTGTACTAGTTACATAAGTGTGGGCAAGACGCTGCGTCTGAGAGCCTCCATTTCTTCATCAAAAAAGTGGAGTTAAGGGCCGGCCCCGTGGCTTACCGGTTAAGTGCATGCGCTCTGCTACTGGCGGCCCGGGTTCGGACCCCAGGTGCGCACCAACGCACCGCTTCTCCAGCCATGCTGAGGCTGTGTCCCACATACAGCAACTAGAAGGATGTGCAACTATGACACACAACTATCTACTGGGGTTTTGGGGGGGGGAAAAAAAGGAGGAGGATTGGCAACAGATGTTAGCTCAGAGCCGGTCTTCCTCAGCAAAAAGAGGAGGGTTAGCGTGGATGTTAGTTCAGGACTGGTCTTCCTCACACACACAAAAAAAAGTGGAGTTAAAATGCCTGCCTCATAGACTTGTTGTGAAGATTAATTATGAAATGCCTGGGATATAGTAAAACTCAGAAAATGTGAGTTCCCTTTGAAGGAAGCACATATGTAGAGATCTGGAATACCAGGCTTAAAAAGTTTTCTTCATTCTCTTTCATTCATTCACTCATACATTCATTTAATCATTCATTCATGCGATCGACCAATATTTGTTGAGAATCACCGCTATGTCCAGCAGGATGAGAAGGGCTGAGAACAGAGCAATAAGCAGCACAAACATGGTCCCTGTCTGCTGGGGCTTATACTTTGGTAGGCGACACTCAGTAAATAAGTAAACAAGTAGAATAATTACAGCCCATGATACATACTAAAAAGTGTCTCTAGTATAGACACTAAAGCTTAAAGGGGGCTAAAATAGAGAGTGGGGCTGCCACATCAGGTGGCGTAGTTAGTTACAGCTTCTCTGGGGAGGTCACAAGCAAGTGAGACCTGAAGGATGAGAAGGAGCCAGCTCTAAGAAGAGCTAGGGAAAGGCTGTTCAGGCAGAGGTCACAGCACATGCAAAGGCCCTGAGGTATGAAAGTTCTAGGAATAGCCTAAAGGTCAGGATGCCTTGAGCATTGAGGATAGAGAAGTGGGCAAGAGCCTATAGGTCACCCCTTGATATGGGCCTGCCCTGCATTTCTGCAGAACCAGAGCCCAGAGGATAGAGCAACAGGCCCAGGTGGGACAGCTAATACGAGGAGGTGTGATTGGCAGGTTGTAAGAGAGAATGTGGACCCACAAGTAGCAAATAGATGCAAGGAGCATCAGGCAAGAAGGGAGGAGTGGGGGCTGGGCAAGTCCATCAGGGGTGCCCTGGAAGGTGTGCACAGCTTAGCATGTGGGAGGCTCCTCCTGAGCACAGGTGGGCATTCCACAGGCAAGGAGGGAGGTCTTGGGAAATGAAGTTCACAGGGAGGACTTGATGACCCAGGAGGACATCTAGTAGAAGCAGAGCAGGATCTCACTTCCACAGGAGTGAGCAAACTTGGCAGAAAATAAACCTGGAAGAAGTGAGGAAGACAGGAGCATAGATACCCAGCCCAGGATGCAAGGTGGAGACCTGGTCACCAGGGGTGAGGCACCAGCCTAGACCTCACCAGTAGTCTGTGTGCTTTAACTCCCGCCTGCCTCTCCAGCCTCACCTCGCAGCAAGCTCGCTGTCATTTTCTCTGCTGCGGCCCTACTGGCTGCTTCCCAGTCTTCCTGCTCACCAGGCTCGTCTCACCATAGGGCTTTTGCACATGCTGTTCCCTCTGCCTGGAACACTGTTCCCACCACTCTTTACCTAGCTAACTCCTTCACCCTCCACTCATCACTTCCCCAGGGATGCTTCTCTGTCAGCCCTGATTGGGCAAACCCTTGATTTAAACAGTCTCATAGTATCTTTGTGGCGCTAGACCCCATTCAATTTCAATTTAATTTTTATTTGTGTAATTATTGGTTAATGTCTGCCCAATGTAAGCTCCAAAAGGGCAGAAATTAAGTCTCTTTGGGCTCACCTCTATATCCCCTAGTGCCTAGGGCAGTGCCAGTACTAAATATTTAATGACCAAATTAATTGCTAATAAAAAAATGCTAGCTTGGCTCCTGAGTAACTGGCTTAGACCAGTGGTTCTCAAAGTGTGAAGCTGGAATCAGCAGCAGCAACATCTGGGAACTTGTTAGAAATGCGCATCTGTGGGCCCCACCTCAGACCAACTGAATCAGAAGCTAGGAGGAGAGTGGGAGGGACAGCAAACTGCTGTCTGTGTCTTAATGAGCTTTCCAGGAGATTCTGATACTCAGGTTTGAGATCCACTGGCCTAATTCCCTGATTTTACAGGTAGGACTTGAACGGACACATTCGTGCAGATAAGCGCTCTATTAGGCGGAAAGCTAAGCTGATCATTTTGGAAGAGCCTTTGTAATGGGCTGGATTTTGGACTTGACTTGACGGCTTTTGAAGGGCATATTCACATCAAGACTCAGCCATCAGGGGCATGGGGCAGTTGACTTAGTGTCTGAACCCAGGAGATGCACATGCAGTTTCCTAGTTAGTGACACTATGGACAGAGCTGTTGACATGCACTGCAGTGCCTGAACTTCGCTGAGGGAGGAGGTGGGGGTAGAAAAACTGAGCAAGGTGCTGAAACAAGATGATCCTGCAAATTCACAAATCTGAGGAAATGCCATTCTTGTCTGAGCACTAGCCACAATTGAGAACTCTGTGGGCATGAATATCTCCCCTACAATCTCTAGAGCCTTCCTGTTCTACAGCCCTCTACTACATAATATCTTCTAACAGTGGAATCCCAGTGGATGTTTCCTAAATGCGTGAGTGACTAAATCAACAAATGTATAAACAAATGAGTGGAAGAAGGGATCTTCTTCCTAATAGAGTACTGCCTAATAGCATACAAAGTGTATTCTCTCTACTCTGGAACCTTCCATTGCTGTAGGAAGATCCTCTCTATTTAACCCTCTTCCTCTAAGACCACATTTCAGATTGAACATGGAGATTGGACGAATAGAAGTTTGCAAGTTAAATCAATGTGCCGTTATAGTTTCGCTGAAGAGGGAGGTGGGGAGGGAGTAAAGCCACCCCTGCTAGACCGGAAGCCCCATGAAGACAGGGAACGTGTTGGTTTTGTTCACCGCTCTATCTCCAGCACCTCGGACAGAGCCTGGCACCTAACCCAAGCTCCACAAACATGAATTGTTGCCTGACTGACTTATGGAGTGACTGTTATGTGGCTGGCAGTGGGCCAAGCACTTCATTTGTCACTCTGTTTCATTCTTAGCACAAAGAAACGTGCTAGCTCCACTTTACAATGGAGAAAGCTAAGGTGTAGAGAAGGTGAGTGAGGTGGCCAGATACAAACTCAGACTGACGGTGACGTCCATGCTCATTCTCCTGACCATAGCTGGTTCCCGATATCAGCCACCAGCCAGATTCTTAGCTGCCTCCAGCTTTGTGAAATTCTTATAGTTAGACCCAGGAGGATAAATCCACCTCCTGGGCTTCTGCCCTATTTATTGCTACTCCTAGAGCACTCGCTGTTTCTGATTCTGGGAAAAAACAATATGACACAGGAAGGGAAAGGGATCAACAGTGTGGCCCCTGACAGATTACAGCATTTTACTTTGTCTTCTCACCATTTAGAATCTCTGCTGAAGGAGTGGACATTGTTTTGGATTGCCTCTGTGGGGACAACACTGGAAAAGGTCTCAGCCTTCTGAAACCACTGGGGACCTACATTTTATATGGTGAGTGCTAAACAGAAGTGGGGGACGTGGTCAGCGACAGGGAGCACTGCATGTGTGCTTACAGAGAAAGGCTCTGAAAAATGAAATGAAAATGAAAAATGATATGTTGGGGTAATGAGATTGAGGGGGTTAATTTTTTAACGTTCTCTATAATATTGCTGTTGCCATTGTTGTTTTCAATTATAAAAGTAACATATGTGCCTACTGCCCTATTACTCCCATGAATACTTCTCATTCTAAAAGCGATAAAGAAAGCCAAGCCAATGTGGTCACTGAGATGGGACTTGACCCACAGAAGGTGACACAGGTGGGAAATATTAATGGCTTCAAAGGAAGTTGAAAAAATGAAGGAATGGAGCCACAGTAGATGGGGAGGAGTGGCTAGGATATGGGGGTTTTAACGGAGGTTCTTCACTACTGGAGGTGAAGTTGCAAAGCACAGACTCTCCTTCCTCTAAACTGCTCCTGTGTGTCCCACTCTAGACAGATGCCCTGGAGCAACTCATGGATGGAGCACGTGTCTGCTTCTGCGTCCACCTATATGCTCCTGGGTTTGGGGGGATTTATGAAAGACATCTGAGAACAGGTTTTCTCCAGCAGAAAGAGACCCCAGAGCCTCCTCTCCCTCTTATTCTCTTCTGTCCTAGGCATGCAAACTAATTTAAACGTTAGTCTCCACAAAGTCAAGAAAGCATATCTGAAGCTGGATGTCACATTCCAAAGCCAAATGATATTGGGGTTATCCGATGTTTGAGATTTTTGACACCTCTGTTCCCTGTAGGTACAGTAGAAAATTGAGTCTTAGCTTTGTATAACTCAGGGGAAAAAACTCATTTCCCTGCTATTAGCTGAGAAGCTTATAAAAGAGATATTTGAGAAGGATAAATATTCAAGCATCTTTCTGTTGTCATCGGTATGATAGATATCAGCCACCAGAGTTTTTTCGATAGTGACCACATATTTGAAAGTTTTTGGAGGTGGACATATAATTTTTTAATTATCACTGTTGGTAAGAGAAGCTCTGAGTATCAATGCACAATGTAGGGATATCGGATATGACTAACATGTGAGTCAAATGTAGATGGAAGATTTGTTCATCCTTATTTACCAGTTCTATTTTTGCCCCAGTTCCATGATGTCATTTTGACGGAATACAACTTGAACATCTCACAAGTATCTAGTTGATTACATTGATTACTTGCTTGCTAAGTAATCGAAGTCTAATACCGTGATGCCTGATGGTAGTCACTCCATAAAAGCAGAAGCAGTGATGAACTAACTGGCTACCAGTTTACCCAGGCCAAATAATTAAGTTTAAAATCTACATTGTTTTTTCATTAAATGGTAGTTCTGTGGGAAGGACTTATTCCCAAATCTTTGGGGACAAGGCAGAATAGTCACTGAAAAGGCACCAATATGTGAAGAGCTCTCTCATCCCCACCCCCAAAACTCTACTAAGGGGTCTTTTCTCTCTGTAAGAGGCTCTTAGGGCATCTTTCCCAACTCCACCTCCCATCTTCCCTCTGAATAGTGCTTGTTCCAATCAGCAAAGCTCAGTTTCTTATACCGTTTGTCTCAAGTGGTTTTCGCCTTTCTGCCTGGACCTCTTTGGAGCTGGCTTCTAAACCTGTTTTCACCCTCTTCTGCTCCCTGCACCCATTTTTTCCATCCATCTAAATTCTAGCTCAGCGCCACCTCTCCCCACCACTTAAATACCCAGCCCAGGTCAGAGCCCCAAACCCCTCACTTGCTGAGGAATCAAATTCAAACCATAAAGTAGATTCATATAGGAGTTCATTTCTTAGTCTTGAAGAACAGGACCAACAAGACTTTTCAACAACTCATCATTTTATTCCTTTTTTTGGCTTAAATCACATTTTTGTCACATGCCCAATTTTCCAAAGTAATGAAACGGTCACCTTGAAAAATGTTACTTCCTCTTTGATCCAGTGATACTTAGTTACAATTAAGTCAACTTGACACCACCCATTCCCTCCATTTCCTTCATTTTTCCAAGGCTGAATTAAATTTATTTTCAAGCTCTTACCAGTTCTGGACCAAACAACTGCCATTCTTCCATGTGTAGCAAGAAATGTTGATTTTCATCAGCAATACCTTGATTTGAGAATCTTCCCTTTGCAGGTTCGTCCAACATGGTGACTGGAGAGACCAAGAGCTTCTTTAGCTTTGCAAAATCAGTAAGTATCCGTGCACGTCTAATGTACTATGGTGGTGCAGCGCTTTGCATGTTGTCAGCTCTTCCATCAAAGGACATTGACCTAATAACCCAAATCTTGTTCATCCTTCATCTGCATCATTCATTTTCAGTAAAGCCTGCATTCTCGCCCTGCTCACTACACATGGGCAGGACTGTGACTTGAGCTGCTTTTGTCTAAATGAAGCAGAGAGGTGGGAGTGTCAGAGAAACTCAAGAAAGCTTTACTTTGATTTCAACAGAGATTGCTTAAGTGTTGGTGTTTTTAATCATTGGTCAAAAATAAACTTAGTGTTAGTGCATTTTATTTGCTTTCTGGAGAGACCAACCTTTCCGTTTGGCCACTTTCTGACCAGGTCTCTGGGGGTACTTGAGATATCTCTGTATCCCCATTCTACTGAGTTGGAGGTACAAATGGGATCCTACAATTTCAGCAAGCCCCTGGGGTGATTTTTAGACGCAGGCAAGTTTGTGAAGTACTAGCTTAGATAATCATGCTCTGAATACACTGGTTACTTTGTCTGCAATTGGGAAGCCACATACTTGGGTAATCACCTCGCTGTGAACCTACTCAGATCTACATTCCCACCTAGAGCTACACTTGCTAGAATTAAACTAATTTGGGCTTGAACTTCAATTTTATCCCCCCGCCCCCACACACACACAACGGGGGGGTGCTGCTTCTCATAAGAGCTTGCCCTTATCTTCTGTCGCAGCCTCCTAAGCAGCTAGTACAGCATCAGTTGATTCACTCGCTTTGCAAGCATCTTCGAACACTTACTGTTTGTGGCGCTGTGCCAGGCACCGGGGTATCAGAGTGAATGAGAGAGGTGCATTTTAGGCCCCTGTGACTCTTACATTCTAATGAGGGAAGCAAACTGAAATAAGTAAAACATATTAATGACATGATTGTAAGTGGTCATAAAACCTCCCAAAGGGATAAAAACAGGATGTTAAATAGTAAAGAGCAGGATGAGTGGAGGCATTTGGAATAGGGTGGTCAGGGAAAGCTGTGGAAAGGGGTTCAGAATTCATTCTAAGTGTGGCACTATGGGGTATTTGTATATTCATATGCCCTGTAAGGGCCAACACTGGCTGCCAAAGGCTTCACCTCCACACATACCCTCATTCTGGAATGATTCGTACTCCTTACCCTGTGAATTTAGAATTAAAGGGCCTCTCTTTGCATTTGAACTCTAAAGTTCAGGTCAAGGATCACTGCAACTGCAGAATCTACCAGGGAGCAAGAATGGAGTCTGAGGAAGGATGCTGTCTGGAGCATGTGCCCTGAGGATGGGCTTGGTGCCACTCACAGCTGCTTTGTTGCTGTGGCTGTAATTAACGGGATGCTGACAGCCTGCTGTGGGTAACCAAATTGGTCCCAAATTACATACAATTGTAAGAAGTGTTTTCCCTTTCTCCCCTACATGCACAATCACAACAGTGTTAATGAAATAATTGCGGCATGCGCAGGTTCGATGAAGGCACTCATTAAAACAAAGCCAGGCTGGAGGCTGAGATTCTTCTGCCCAAAACAGGGGTGCCAATTACCAGAGTGCTTCATAGTTGGAGGTCAAGAGTGAAGACTGTTCCCTTTCAGAGGCCTAGTCCAATATGAGTTGGTCAGTTAAAAGCAAATCAAAGATAGGACATGCCAAAGAGTGGAACAATGACTTTGTTCTAGAAGATTCTAGAAAGGAATTTTCTTCTATACTGAAGAAAGGCTTAGAAATTAAAGGCATATTTGGAATCATACAGGAATTTCTCACTCAGCTATCTTAATTATGTTCCACCTTAAAACTCCTGCAGACCTTGTGCTCACATAACACATGTGACCAGGACAATGATGATAACAGGTGAAGTTAACATTGAGAGAGCGGTCTGACTTCAAATTCAGAGCTCTTATTCACTAATCAAAACCATCCCTTCCAACTTAAGATGATGATAAAAATAGTTTATATTTATAGAGCACCTACTACATGTCAGACACTGAGCTAAGCACTTAATTATACACTGTAAATGTGTATTAATATATTTACTTCTCACAATGACCCCATGTGGTACTGTAGGGAAATTGCGCACAGAGAGGTTAAGTGACTTGCCTGAAGTTGCACAGCTAGTAAGTCTTAGAATGGGCATTCAAAACCAGGCATCTGGCTCTAGAACTCACTTAACCAGAACTGTGCAGCAATTGTAGGGTCAATTCATTTCACGAATATTTATTGAGGCATTGCAGATACACTATGAATCAAGTTATTAATCATTTCTCTACCCTTGCTTTTATGGCAAGCAGCCCGTGGCCAAATACATGGCTCTCCCAGAGTTGGCCCCCAGACCCTCAGGGAATGTACTTTTGGTGAAGAATTTTGCGTGTGACTTTCATCCATGTTTTTGACCTTTCTCACACTTAGTTTCCCGACAATTGATTTTCCCTCTTGAAAAAAACATCAAGATCTTTTACTTTTGTGAGCCTCCTCAATCCTGGAAAGAGGCAGGATGTAAACAAGCATACCAATGACATGAATATTACAAATGTTCATAAGTGCCCATCACATTCCTCTTTGCTTTCTAAAGAAAACTGATTTTAACCATTTCACCTCTTAGAACCCTCTAGAAACTGGAACTTTGAATTTCTAAATTCTAACCAGCCCCAAAGGAAACACAATTCATCAGAAAAAAAGCAGTTTGATAACCATTTCTGTAGTTTGTTGATGTATTATTTATTTATTTTTGTGTCTGATGTGGAGAGGTGAGAGACCGGAGAAGAGACAGCCATATCTACCAGTTGTGTGTATCCCACCTATGACTTTAGCCCTAGGGACATTTTGGGCGGGATAATTCTTTGTTGCGAGGAGCTGTCCTGTGCACGTAGGATGTTTAGCAGCATCCTTGGCTTCTACCCACTAGAGGCCAGTAGATTATCCCTCCTCCAATCATGACAGCAAAAAAGATCCCCAAACATTACCAAATGTCCCCTGGGGGGTCAATCAGCCCCCAGTTGAGAACTACTGACTTATTCCCAATACTGTGGCTTCATTGCTCCATCGTGCTGTTCCTTTTTTCTATATTGTGCTCCCTTCCTCATCTTTATCTGATGGATTCCTACCCACCTCTCCAGGTTTAGATTTGTCATTAATCCCCCCTGAGAAGGCTGCTCTGCAGTCAGAGTCATCACCCCCACTGGGTCCCCACCGCACTTTGTAAACTTCTCTGCCACCCCATTCCCATCACCAGCCCCATCACTACCATTCCCAGAGCCAAGTGTTTTACACTAAATCCTCTGCAGGATACTGCAGAGGCAGTATCCTGACACTGTGTGTAGCTGAGAAAAATGAAGCAGAGAATAACAGGGAGCAAGTTGTAGAGCCAGGATTCAACTTGGCAGCTGATGATCCCAACCATACGCCTTAATGTTCCCGTTATATGTGGCCAGTGGTTGTTCTTGTAAAGGGTTTTCTGTCCCACGTAGGTCCTGAGCTCTTCTCATAAGCACCACTGTGCACTTGCAGCAGTGCTTAACAAATAGATGTTTAAAAAATATACCAGCAAGAGCTGCCTCTTAGCCAGCTGGAATCCGCCCACCAGCAGCCCGTTCTCTCCTTCAAAGCTGTGAACGCAGCCTGGCATTGAGTCCCTGTAACCCGGCACCTTCTCTCTTTCCAGTGGTGGCAGGTGGAGAAAGTGAACCCCATCAAGCTGTATGAAGAGAACAAAGTCATCGCTGGGTTTTCCCTTTTAAATCTGCTCTTCAAACAGGGCCGCGCAGGCCTCATTCGAGGAGTGGTGGACAAACTCATCAGCCTCTACACCCAGAAGAAGATCAAGCCCGTGGTGGACTCCCTGTGGGCCCTGGAGGAGGTAGGAATGCTGTTTTTCCCTAGCAAATAATCTCTTCTTTTTGGCCCAGGTAGGTTTGGGCAGCCAGACACAATCTTTTACTAAATGATTTTTCTCCAGATTTGTTTGTGTAAAAGAGGGTCCTAAAGTCATTGTCACATAGTATAGTGCTTTGGGTGTAAGAAATACTTTAAGTTCCTAAGTAGTTCTCAAATCACGTGCCTCACCTAACCATTTGAGCCATGAACCCTTTCCAGGTAGGCCACTAAATTTTAATGGATGTGTATGATTCACCTTGGTTACAAGAGAGTGTGTACATTGTTGCAGTGACATCTATATTGTCACTTTGTGGGTATATAAGAGATCAAGGTCAGGGCAGACAATGGCTCAGAGCTGAAATGATTTGTGTGCTAAGCCTGGATGCTTGGGGCCCCTGCGAGACGTTGTCATCATGGGCATTGTAATTATTGATGAATTGTTGGATCTAGTGTCGGGCAGAGTCTTTTCATTAATTGATCAGCCAAAAGTTCTAGTATTTGAAAGCATTCCTTGATCATGAAAAAATTAAGAACCCCTAATGCAACCTTTAAGGATACTGAAGGCTGAACTGGCTGTTTCCCTTCAGGTGAGATGTGCTTGGAGGAGGCAGGGTCTAGAAAATCCTTCAAGACAAGAGAATTTTTGGACATTTGGGAAGCCAGTCATGGTAGCTACCTGTGAGGAGAAAATGAAGAGATATGGCCTAGGTTTCAAGAGGAATTTCATTAAGAAATCTTCCTAAGTCAGGGTGTCATAGCCTTGGCTTCGGGGAGTCGTGAAGCCCCTGAGGAATATTTTTAAATATGTGGGAATGTGGGTTTTTTTTGTTTGTTTTTTGCCTTTTGCGTGGGTGAGTGCCTTATACTACAAATACTTTTTTGTATTTTTGGTAGTTGCGAACACATTTGAAAAATCTAACAAACATGGAGTTCTGTGGGTGTCCTCCTGGTATGAAAGCTGGTGCTATTTGCCTAATGGACTAGATTCACCAAAGTCCAATAGCTTCCCTAAGCACAGATATCCCCAAAAAAGCTTTGTGGGGGTCACTGTGTAATCAGATATGACTAGTCCTGGATCCACGGACCAGGAGTGTGACTATCCATGCCTCTCTGATACTGCAGTATCATGAATGGTCTTAAAAATTCCAACCACCAAAACCCTTGTCTCTTATGATAAAAGAAATACATGTTTATTGTAAGAAACTCCTAAATTAACCAAAAGCATAAGGAGAAAATGAACTGCAATTCCACATTCCAGAGATAGGCAGCGTTGTTAACCTTTTGGTTTGCTTCCTGCCAGTCTTCTTTCTATTGCAGGTGCTTGCTGTGATTCAGTCTATTGCTAAATCCAATCAGATAATTGTGTGTTCCTTCTGCTGTGTAATTTCCAAGATGGTTAGCCTATCATTCTACTTTTTTGAAAATGTTTTTAATTTAATGATTCAGGCATTCATGTAGTATTCACTATGGTATCTCAGTGCAATAGAGTATGGCCAGATTACATGGTTACTGGGTTCTCAGTGGTCAGTGAGGAGAGAAAACTGGGAGTAGTCAAGACCAGGGATAAGAGATTAACTTGACCAAAGATTAGATTAACTTGGCAAAGAAGGAGGCTTATCCTTAAACTCAGTGCTCCAAAGGAACCCAATCAATCTGGCAACATTTAAACAAAGGTAGAAATCCAAGAGAGATCCAATTGGCCCAGTGGTTCCTTATTCTAGTACTTGAAATCATTCCTTGGTCACGATGGTAATTGAATCACCAGATAGGTATTGAATACCTACTTTGTGCACTGTGCAGATGCTGGGGATACAGAGGTGAACAGATGGCCAAGATCCCTGGGTTTCATGGAGCTTACATTCAGAGGGGTGGGGAGTGGCAGAAAATACTGGAGTGAACAAAAATAAGCCGAGTATTCACCAATTGTAATAAGTTGTTGGAAGAAGTTCAATTAGGGTGTATGTTGGCAATTAAGTGGAGGGGGGAGACAGTTCGCACAGAGCAGTGTTTTTAAACCTCTTTTTCATTATTACCCTTATAAGGAGACTTTTTAGATTTTTTTTTCCTAATCAACTCACCCTATGAAACTTAGTACCGTAGGTATACCATCTATCTATCTATATTTGTCTACTTACCTATCGTCTGTTTATCTATGTCTTCTATGTAGATTTGTGCTTTATACATTAAAACAGTAATATTTTTTCATTCTCCAAGAGCCAATTTTCACCCCTTCAGGGATGGTATTGCTCCCATTGAGAATGCATGCTGTAGAGTGACTTTGGAGAAGGAAGGTTAGGTGTCCTTTGAGCTGGGACATTAAAGAGGCAAAAAACGGGAAGAAGAGCATGCAAAGCAGAGAGATCCTCAAAAGCAAAGGGATGAGGAAAAAATCTTGGTGGATTAGAATATATGGCCAGTCTCCCTGGACTGTTGTGAGTGAAGGAGGGGTTGGTGCAAGGAGAGCCTGAATAGGTCAGCAGGGGCCAGATGGAAATCTGGATTCTACTCTAAGCCCCATGGGAGGCTGCTAAAAGGTCGGGGTCAGGAGGTGCCACAATCGTGGTCCCGAGGGTATTATCCACCAGGGAAGAAGCAGAAATTGCTAGACAGTGTCCCAGGCTCCAACTTCAGAAGCCTGATATTCAAAGAAGATCTCCATCCAACTAAGAAATAGGAAGAGGGCACTGAATTAAGCTCAGCTCTCGTTAGCGAGGGCCCCGGCACAGCTGACAGATGTAAGGCAGCTAGGGGAAGGTGGAGCTCCATGCATGCTGGAGCGATGTGAGGATTGGCTCAAGGACTGAGTCGACTGAGGATGCAGAGCAAAGGTTCTCAGGACCCGCTCTGACTAGAGATGGGAAAGCCCAGGCTGGCAGCTGTGGTTGCCTGAGTAATGGATCACAGGCAAGCAACTCCAGAGATTTTATTCCAAAATGCTTCCCAAATTCACCCACTTCCTTCCACCTCCACTGGTGACACTGTAGCCTAAGCTGGACTCCTCCTGTAAGGAGCCTCCCGACAAGCTCCTCACTTCCATCTCGCCCCGCTACAGGCATACTCTGCTCAGCTGCCCATGTGGACTTATCAATACCTAACTCAGATCATGTCTTCCTGCTTAAAATCTTCCCATGGCTTCCTGCTGCACCCGAAATACAGTCTGAATTCCTTTTACAGGCCTGTACAGCCCTGCCCGGTCTTAACTCCTGCCCCTCTCATCAACCTCATGCTCTCCACCTAACCTCCTCCATCTAAGCTTCAGCGCTGTGTATGTCTCTGGTCCTTGAACCCACCCAAGCCTTTCCTGTCTTGGGCTTTTGAACCTGTTGCTTCCTTTATTTTGAACACTCCTTCTCCAGATTTTCACAGAGCTGCTTCCTTCTTTTTTTTTTTTTTTTTTTTTTTTTTTTTTTTTGTGAGGAGATCAGCCCTGTGCTAACATCTGCCAATCCTCTTCTTTTTGCTGAGGAAGACTGGCCCCGGGCTAACATCCGTGCCCATCTTCCTCCACTTTATATGGGACACCGCCACAGCATGGCTTGCCAAGCAGTGCGTCGGTGCGCGCCCAGGATCCGAACCGGCTAACCCCGGCCGCAGTGGAGTGCGCGCACTTAACCGCTTGCGCCACCGGGCCGGCCCTGAGCTGCTTCCTTCTTATCATTCGTGTCTCACCTCCAATGGGGCCTATACTGGGAGGCCTTCCCAAACCCCTCTCCCAAAAGTAGCATCCCACACAGCCGCCTCCGCCTGGGTCATTCTCTCTTCCTTTACTCTGTTTGTTAGTCTCTGTTGTATTTATCACTGGTTGCAGTTATCTTGTTCATTGATTTGTTGACCTGTTTAGACTCTTGTCTGCTGTCCACTAGAATGTAAACTCTAGATGAGGAAAGACCTTGACTATGCTGTTTAAGACCCCAGTGCCTGGCATGGAGAGATGCTCAATAAACATGTATTACATGAGTGAATTAAAGAATCCACCAAGACACCAAAATATGACTGCTTGGGTATTTTCTGTGTTTAACAATAAATATTTGTTGAATGAATGCATGAATGAACAAGCTATACTAAAACAAGATTTATTTATTTTATTACTTTAAGATGACTTGGGCATGATTGGCATTTTGGTTGAATAATCCTTTGTTGAGTGGGCAGTGGGGCTGCCCTGTGCACTGTAGGATGTTTAGCATCATCTCTAGCATCTCCCCACTAGATGCCAGCAGCACCCTCCACCGCCAGATATGACAATAAAAAATGTCTCCAGACATTGTCAAATGTCCCCTGGAGGCAAAATCTCCCCTAGTTGAGCACCACTGCTTTATTTTTTTTTTTTTTTTAGCAGGAGAAAATAATACCAAGTTTAATAACATGTATACATGAGAGAAACCGGGGACACTGTTTCTCCGAGCACCACTGCTTTAAAAGAAGCCATATTGGTTAGCACAGTCGTGGGAAAACAAAGGACTTATAGGTCCCTACAGCAGGCTAGTCATCCACGGAGGAGAGACAGCCGTCTGCTGCCTGTTTGCCAACAAAAGCATCCACAGCCACTCATCAGTAACACCCACCAACTTTCTGATGGTTCTTTTCTGCAATATTTACAGACATCTCTTTAGAGCTGCTGTTGGGCCAAACTCGGCTCTTTATCAAGCCCACGCAGCTCTTCTGGGCTCGAAGAGAGGAGAGCGTGCTTATTACTTGCAAACCTCAGAAGGAGGGCTATAATGATGTCTTCCCCTCCGCTTTGGTAAATTATTTCACAAAATTGCTTTTCAGGCCAGTTCTATGACTTCGTCTATAGAATATAAAGCCCACAGGGATTAAAAAAATTTGAGCCCTCAAACTAGAAGGTTTAATAGTATCAGAGACGATTTGGCTTTCTTTTTAACCATCTGTCTTTGACTTTATTGTAAATTTAATGCACAAAGCAGAGTGGATATGCTGCAGCCTCAGGTGCCTCCAGATGTTAAATGTGCGGCTGTCCATTAAGTTAGGAAAGAGTTAATCTCTCCAAACAGTTCAGAGGTGGGAAAGGGACAGAAAATACTTACATGTGTCAGCCAAGCAGCAGTGACACTATTGAGCAACTACTATATGCTAGTACTATTTTAGGGTGTCAAGCCTACAGAAAGGCTAGATCATGTGTCCCTAACCCTTGAGTTTGCGATTTCGTTTCTGAGACAACACTAAGACCTATGAAACAATTCGAGAATAACTCAATGATCAATCATGGGGTATCGGTTTCAAGGGCAACTGGATTTGAAAATGAGAGAGAATGATGTTAAGTAAGAAGGAATGTTCAGAGATGGTTCGAGAATGAGGTGGGGCTTGGTTGATATTGGAAGGATATAAATTCTTTGAATGATGTTGGGGTTGAAACACAAGGTATTACAAGCAGGAGGGACAGTATGAACAAAATCACAGAAATAGGAGTGAGTATGGAGTAGGTGGGGTAGAGAGGTCTGGGCTAAACAAAGCAGAGGTTGCTGGCTGAGAAAGAGAAGAAATAAGGTATGGTGTTTCTGTTTGGAGGGATAAAAATGTTCTAAAATTAATGGTGGTGATGGTCGCACAACTCTGAATATTGAAAACCATTGCATTGTACACTTTAAATGAGTGAATTGGGTGGTATGTAATTTATATCTCAATAAAGCTGTTATATTGAGAGAGAGAGAGAGAGAGAGAGTGGCTGTCTAAAGTTGGGATAAGGGGACTTGGGTGATGGGAGGAGGTACAGTTTGGGAAGTCAGATCCCTGGCCTCAGTCCTTACTAATATCCTACCTATGAGGTCTTGTAAAACTATCCGTTCAGCCTGGTCCATTCTCCCAGTTTTCAAATGAGGAAACTGAGTCTCCAGAAGTGACTGCTATGTTTGCTTTATGGCCCTAAACTTCATTTTTTCTTTGCTACATGTCCTCCTTTCTCTCAAGGGGAATCCTAGACTTTCCAGTTCAACATAATCACCCCCTCCCTGACCCATGCACACATTCCCAATTTCCTTGCACATTCTCCCAGCATGCCCAGGTCATGTGTGTTTTCTGCAGCTCAAACATATCAGCACCATCATGCCTTAAGCCCTGCCAAGCACCTGCCCTCAACCCTGCTCTGATCCTTCCAACAGAACAAACAAGTAGAGTCACAGCTCTGGATCAGCTTATTCATCTGTGGTAGGCTGAATAACGGCCCCCTCAAGACATCCACATCCCTGAAGTCTTTGAATATGTTACCATATATGGCAAAAGAGACCTTGCCTATGTCATTAAACTAAGGACTTTGAGATGAGGAGATCACCCTGGATTATTTGGGTGGGCCTAATGCAATCACACGAGTCCTTATGAGAGGGAGGTAGAAAGCAGAATCAGAGAAGGTGATGTGGCAAAGGAAGCAGAGGAGAAGAGGTGGTGTGATGTGGGGCCACAAGCTAAGGAAGGCAGGTGGCCTCTAGAAGCTGGAAAGGGCAAGGAAACAGATTCTCCTGTAGAGCCTCCAGAAGGAAACAGTCCTGCTGACACCTTGATTTTAATGCAGAGACCCATTTCAGGCTTCTGACCTGCAAAAGTCTAAGAGAATAAATTTGCGTTGTGTTAAGCTGCTAAGTTTGTGGTTATTTGTCATAGCAGCAATTGGAAATTAATACATCATCCATTCACAAATACTTACAGAGGCTGGGCTTTGAAAACCCAGTTGCCAGTGAGAAGACCTGGGTCTGCACTCAAGGAGCAGCCAGGGTGGTGGAAGTGAACAGCCAGACCATTATGTAAGCGGGAAGTGACCTGAAGGAAGAGAGCTGGATAGGGGTGTGCCCTAGGCATGCGCCACAGCCTGGGAAAAGGCCTGGAAGCTTGAGAGATAGAGATTGGCACATCCAAGCCCAGAAAAAAGGTGCATCCAGCTGAGCACAGACTGATGGGGAAGCAGGAAGGCAGGCTGTGAGAGGAGGGAAGAGGAGACCGGGTAAGGGAGAAACTCCCACCAATTGCCGATCACTCCAGCCTCACTGGACCATGGTGGTTCTCCAAAAACCTGAGTGTCTGTTGCCTCCTTGCTTTATTCATGCTGTTATCTCTGCCTACGTGCCCTTCTCTCATCCTTCTCCTCCTGAAAAATTCCTGCTCACCTTCAAGACTCATGAATTGTGTTGGTTCTTCTGCAAAAACATCCCCAACATCCCCTAATCTTGCCATGACCCCAACCCCAAATTAAGAACTGCTTTCAGATCCCATAGACTTGCCTCCTTCATTGACAGGCAAGTTCATGGACAGTTACCTGTGAAAATGGAGAAAATAATGGTACCTTCCATCAGTTCCTAATTGGAGGAATTAAATGACCTAACGTACACAAGGTGCTTGACCTAATGCTTGACAGATAGTAAGCGCTCAGTAGCTGTTATTCTTACAGTGCATTGCAGATGTCTCCCCACCAAGACCTGAGATCTTTGAGGTCAGCGGCTCTTAGGTAAGATGCCAAGCAAGGAGAACACAGGACGCACCATGCAGAAGATTTCCGAGGCCTCAGGGCAGGTGTTTCCATCAGTCTGGTACAGCATCTGCCATCCAGGCCCTAATCAGACAATTTCATCTCCACTAGAGACCACAGCCTGCTACAAGATTAAGTTATTCACAGCTCAGTCCTCCTTGCTAGAAGTCTGGGAGCTCAGCTCTGAATACACTTCTGTTATGAAGAAAATGATCCCTCTCGCCTTCGTGCCTGTCATTGGGCTGGAAATACATCACAAAACTGGATTTCCTTGTGAGCCAAGGGCAGAGTCAATGCAGGCTGCTCTTGGTTACGTGTTTAAAAGACCCAGACGAGATTCTGCTGCTTCCAAAGGCTGGAAATGTCTGTTTGCTTCTGTTTGCCTACCAAGTGGATGGAGGATCACTTTATATGTCTTGTTTGCAAGGTGGCACCAGAAGGACCATTTTCAAATATTTTCCGAGGTATCTGTGCTGATGTGTTAATTACAGATTCTGACCTATTCGCTAGTCCAGAGAAGAGGGATAACTGTGCTGTAGACCAAGATCATTTGAATACTAGAACATACATTTAAATCAGAGGATGCATGAATAAAGGTCACATCCTGTCAGGTAAACATTCCACTTTCTGGAATCCATCCTCTTCCCTGAGCATCACTTTCCTCCATTGAAAATGGGGCTAGTACCACATTCCCTGTTATTGCAAAGGATTTTATGATTATTGTGCAATCGAGTGAGTCCATGCGTGTTGAACCCTTGTAAACTGTACACTACTCTGCCAATGTGAGGCATATTATAATATGCAGGAGCAGCTCCAATCAGATGGGACCAGCGTTTGAACAGGAGACCGGCACATTGGATTTCTTAACCCTCCCACTTCTTGGCTCGTTAGCCTCTAAAACCTCATTTCTCTGAGCCTCCTTTTCCTCACCTATAAAACAGGAACTGACCCTATTCCCAGAGCAGTTCTGTATTCGTTGCCTAGGGCTGCCGTAAAAAACTACCACAAACCGAATGGCTTCAAACAACAGAAATGTATTGTCTCACAGTTCTGGAGGCCGGAAGTCCAAGATCAAGGTGTGGGCAGGGTTGGTTCCTTCCGAGGGCTGGGAGGAAGGATCTGTTCCAGCCTCACCCCCAGCTTCTGGTGGTTTGCTGGCAATCTTGAGTGTTCCTTGGCTTGTAGAAGCATCACCCCGATCTCTGCCTTCATCTTCACGTGGGGTTCTCTCTGCGCGAGTGTCTGTCTCCAAATTGCCCCTTCTTGTAAGGACGCCATCATATTGGAGTAGGGTCCATCCTACTCCAGTGTGAATTCATCTTAACTAATTACATCTGCAATGACTCTCTTTCTAAATAAGGTCACATTCTGAGGTTCTAGGGGTTAAGACTTCAACATGCAAATTTGCCAGGGGACAGGGGCACAATTCAACCCATAACAAATGGTGAGTCAGATAAGATCAAAATGGGGAAATATTTTGTGAACTGTAAAGGGCTGAAGAGACAAAATTTAGCATTAGGGTTAAAAGGGCAGACTCCAGAATGGGTTTAGATCCTCCTTCCTCCAGTTTTAGCTGTGAGTCCTTGAGAAAGATACTTCACTTCTTCTCTGGGCCTCGATTTCTTCATCTGTGAGGTGGGATAATAGCAGTGCCTGCTCTATGGGGTGGTTGTGAAAATGTCCTGAGACAAGGCCAGAAAGCTCTCAGGGCACGCCCTGGTACACAGGAAAGTCAGCCTCTGTATCACCTCGGAAGGGGTGGGGTGGGTGGGGCCTGTCTTTCTGTCTCTTGCTGTTGAACCTCCCAAGGCTGGCTTCCTCCTCGATTTGCCACTGCCGTGAGGCGAACAGGCTTGCTGGTGTGTGTGCCTCATGCTCTTCTTCATTCCCAAGGCATCTGTGGGAGCTGCTTCATGGAACAGAAGCTCTGAGCAGCACAAATGATAAACACATGCTGGTGTTTGGATCCTCCGATCCTCCAACCATCTATCCTCTGATGACTAAACTGTCAGCTTGTTGTGGGAGGTGCTGCCAGGGAAGTACCATGCTCCGGGAGTTGTTTAATAAACCTAAGTGAGCAGCTTAGCGTGGAGCCCTGGACAAGTGACAAAGTAACAACGGTGGCTAATGTTTGATGTTTACGCTGAGCCAGGCACCGTCCTGAGCGTTTCACTTGCATGGCTCTTCTAGACTCGCAGGAGTCCTGTAAGGAACTACGATTTCCCCATTTTACAGATGAAGAGACTGAGGCTCTGAGAGAGCGTTAGGTGGCCTGGACGAGGTCACACAGCCAAGAAGTGGTGGAGCCAAAACTTGACACTCAGGCTGGCTCTCACCTGAAGCCCTGCTCATAACCAAGGCCTCCACCCACTCTGGGAGTGGGGATGACTTTGTTCCAGGCCCTTCACCCTGCTTGTCCCATCTCCCCAGTTGGAGGCATCCTGGTTCAGGGGAAGAAGACTGGTTTTCAAGACTCTGGTTCATCTGTGCCTGACTTCTGTCATCGCAGACAGGTGACTTTGAATAGCAAGACTTAGTTTTACGCCTCTCTGTCATGGGGCTGATAACCCTTGCCCTTCCTGCCAATTTTAAAGTCTGTTGCAAACCACGTGCGCATTGCTGTCTAGACATGCCTCAGAGTGGGTGCTTAATACCGCTTTAGTTAGTTTCTTCCCTTCCACTTCTCTTCCCAAACATGTGTTTTTCATACGTTTCATAGCTTCCCTAGCATGTTCACACGCGTTATCATTCAGGGAGTTTGCTCAACACACACCAATTGGGTGAGGACGCGGGAGTGGTGATTAAGCTGACAGCCACGTGATGCTCACCTCAACCCTCTGGGGTTGGTGTAGTTATGCCCGTGTTTTGGATGAGAAGACTGAGGCAAGGAGAGCTGATGCCTCCTCCAAGACACAGACTCTAAGTGGCAGCACGAATTCCCGTGACTCCAAGGCCAGTACTTGCGCCTGGCCACCTCCCTCTCCGCTTTGCCCCAGTGGTTACAAATTATGAACTAGTTGGGTTCTAATTTCACTGCACTTTTATTGCTTGGCAATTGGACATGCTCAAAATGATCACCTTTACCATCCAGGCCGCCAGGCAAGGCTGTGCTGGGAAGCGTAGAGGTGACAATTCTAAGAGGCTGCATCCCGCCATATGCCTTCTCTCTGCACAGCAATTTACTTCCCTTGTGGGAATCGAGCCCCACAGTAAACCCACAGAAATAGGCAGGACAGATGGCGCTATGTCCATTATACAGATTTTTAAAAAGTTTGCTACTGAGCAAAGTAATGAGTACACGGTAGTAGAACCAGGAATCCTAGCCAGGTTTCTTATTCTGGAGCTCGTGGGTGTTTGTATGTGTGTGTGTTTGTGAGTGTAGTTATGTGTGTATGTTTGAGTATGTGTGTGTTTGTATGTATATGTATGTTTGTGAGTATGTGTGTGGGTATGTGTGTTTGTGTATGTTTAGCTTATGTGTTTGTTTTGCCTTTTCCCTCACGATAATTTTTTTCTTGCAATTAAAAGTGTGATATAAATATCGTATAACCACAATATACAACATGTAGAAAACTGAAAAAAAGAAAAAAGATGACCCGTAATTGTGCCACACTAAACAAAACTACTGTTATTGTTTTAATGTACCCCATTCCTGGCTTTGTTCCTGTACATCTCCCGCACACACACTGTTGTAATCCTAAGTGCCCAGATCTGCTTGTGAGCCCATGTGAGCACATTAGGAGGATGTTATGAGGCAAAATCAAGGGGGAGTTTGCTTTGAACCACTGGGAATCAGGGCTTCACCAGATGAATTTTGCGGAGACACAGACATTCGGTCCATAACCCTTCCTAAATCAATCCTTCTTTTCTTTTCTTTATAATGAATGTAAGAATTTCCAGTAAAGAAGTGTGTTCTCAATATTGTTTGGACTGCCTATGGATTCCTTCCTTGACTCATTTTTTCATTTAAGAAAATATTTTTTTCAATTTCCATGTAGTTGCACCTAAAGTTTTTCATTCATTTGTAAATTAACTCGCATTTATTGAGCACCTACTATTTACCAAGCCCAGCGCTAGGCCCTGGAGAGACAGAAAGCAAAGCACTCTCAAGGAGAATTCCAACTGGTGGTAAAGTAGACATGTAAATAGATCATTAAAATATGGTGTTACAGGCTCAATAGTGGGAGAAGTTCATAAGAAATACTGATGGCAAATAAGAGGAATTCAGCTCTGCTTGAATGGTTGTGTGATTGCGAAAGACCATTATGAACCACCTCTGCCTGTCAAGGTTCTGGACTTTATTTATCTGCCTCTTGTTGGCAACTTGTAAAGACAACTGAATGTTTAGATGCTCCAAATCTTGAAATAATTTTCCTATGGCCAAAAAAAGAAAGGTAACATTAAATTTGTTGGCAAGGCTTCATTATCTTTAAAAAAAGAAAAGAATTTGAGGCAGAATCAAGAAAGAAAGAGCAACAGCTAAGAGGAGATGCCTGAAGTCTTTCTCACTGTCTTTTTTCTTGGCCAAGATTCTAACCCTAGTTTTCGTGTTTAAGAATTTGACAAGCAGGTTTTTCAGATCTTTGGAGGACGCTTCTGAGAGCAAACACGGAGTAGTCCCTCCTACCCCTGCTGAGATCATTTTTCTGTTCAGATCAATTTTTATAATGTCTTCTTGCTTCTGGTTTCCACTTGGTGGCCATTTTTCAGTGGCCTCTATTGTCCTGTTGTTCACAAGTTGGCTTTCTTTATTCTAGTTTCTAGGTTGGCAGGCTTCTCCACATCGTTATTCTCTGTTTATATCATTAGGTGCAATTTAGGTTTGTTATGTTACAGGCTCTTCCCTCAGTGCTTCGCAAGTATGACTCACTCTAACTTTCATCACCTATGTTTGTGCTTCCTAAAAAGTGTTTACAAGCTTATCACAGACCTGCAGTGTTGAGAAACATGCCGTTAAACAAGTCATTAAGGATCATCAATTGCAGTGGCTACGCTTCTCTCATTGACATTCCAAGCATTTTGCTGGATCTAGGAGGTCCAGGCTTATATTTACTAAGGTTTAATTTTTTACTTTTCCTTGCCTGTTGTTTGAGTTTCTTCTCACCATCACTCTTTGTGATTTTTGGATGGCCTTGGCTCACATCGGGAATTCTCTTTACCGTCTTCCCGTGACGATGAGTGTTGAATGAATGGCTCTTCCCAGATGTGCTAAACCATTCTTTAAAGTGCTTTCTTTATGTGCTAGGGGATGTTGTGAGATGAAGCAAATAACATCCCACTGTCTTAGTGTCCGGCGTCTGGAGGGGAGATGTGTGATATGTAAATCCATCAATTCCAGTGCAAAGTGGTTCCCTTGGGAACAAAGCATGAATGACCAGGTCTGGGAGGAACCAGGCAAAGCTTCAAAGAGGAGGTCCACTTGACCTGGTTCCTTATCATTGGGTCACTTCCTACCTATCACTGTGGTTATCACAACAGGACAGTCATGAGATTGATGAACAGATGTTTAAAACTTCAGTTAGAGGATGTCTTAGGCTGTGATCCCCTCAATGCAGAGCCTGGGATAAAGGCTTGTGTGCAAGAATTTATATGAGACGTGATCCCAAGGAGGAAAAGTGAGGGAGATGTAGAGCATTCAGGAAATGAAGAAAGGATGTGTTATCAAAGGCAGCTCCTGCTATGAGAGTTGTTACCAACTGTATAATTCCAAGAGCCTGAGGTGCTCTCAGAGGAGCCACTCTTAGGAGAAGTGAAGAGGGGTGAACTGGCAAGACTGGGTTGACAGGCAGAGGCAGTATGCAGGCAGGGAATGATTCAGAGTCCCAGTGATGTGGGTTCAAATCCCATCTCCTCCACTGACAAGATGTGCCATCTTGGACAAGTGACTGACTCTCTCTGAGCCTTCATCTCCTTACCTGCCAAAGTCAGATTGGTGGTGGGTAGATTGCATGAGAAAATACAGGGAGAGTGCTCAATTCTTGGGAAGACTTAGGAGGTGCCTCTCAGAACTATTTTGTCGGGAAACCAAAGGGGGAAGCATTGTCATTGACTGTCATTCCCCTTTAGTCAAGATGGCCCCACAGGCCCCAACTTGCCAGTATGTCTGGGCTGTGCATGCATGTGAATGGGCTCCCCCACTCTCACATCAGGGACACCCCAGGGTGAAGCACAGGTACAGGCGGGAGCCGAGGCACTGTCAGGTTGCACCTGCGTAAAGCTGGTCAACGCCCCTGTGGTCCCAGCAGCAGTAGCTAGAGTATGAAGGGGACCCAGGAGATTTAAAGTGGCATGCAAGAGGCATTCCATACAACAGATATAAAGTCTCTTTAGTGGAATAAGATATAGAGATCCGTAAAGTGGTATATCTTGTGAGAGGCAGCAGAGAAAGCTCCCAAATGGAGGTACACACGGTGATATGCTGGTAAATGTTTTAACAACTGGCCCTGGAAAAGAAAGCCCTGATAAGTAGTGTAAATATTTATTTACCAATTTACTTGGTGTAAATACTCCCACCATGACCAATATCAAGTTATCAATACGACATCACTGAATGCACAGTTGGGAAGAGATGCACACAGTCAGCTGTCAGAGCTAGCTCTCCTGGGGACACATTCCCTGCCTGGCCCCAAGTTCCGAGGGGTTGGCCGATGATATGAATGCCGGATTCCACCAGGCATAGAGCTCAATTTTACTAGTCTCCTGTGTGGAGAAACCTGGCTTTGTGCCTGCTTGACCACCTGGTACAATATAACTGGGAGAAACAATCTCAGAACATTCCAGAACACTTACTGTGAGACTATAAAATCAATATCTAGGCAGAACCCCTCTCAGCAGTGCTAGGCCTCAGGCCTGCCTCAGGTCTATTTCTGCATAATTCTTTAGGCCTCTGTTTAGCTCTCATTCCTTGGACACCCCCACCCACCCCCTCCAGCTCGAGTCCCTCGTATGTGCTCCCCAGCACCCTGGACTTCCAACACTGAGATATATTGTCTCTTTATTGTCCATTTTCCCCACCAAACTTTCAGCTTCCTAAAGGCAGGGGCAGACAATGTGTTTGGTTTTATGTTCCCAGCATTGAACCTATTAGCACAGTGCCTGAAACCTCATAAATATTAGTTCTCCTCCTCTGCTCTCCCTCAAGGAGGAGCCCTGAGCAGTGCCAAGTGCTGTGTTTGCCCCTGAATGTAGGTCTGCGAAAAGCAAAAGCCAGTGCCTGTGTCTCTCACCATGGACCATTAGAGAGAGCGCCTCTCATCGTTGCTCAGGGCCCGTTTAGAGAGAATGGCAATAAAAGCATAGAGGAGGATGAAAGAGTAGAGGAACAGCTTCAATCAATGTAGAGAAGCCACCAGAAAGCTCTCCGTGGTTAATTGTTAAGTGAAAGCCCAGATACAGGAGCTGTTGGAGCTCAGAAAAAGCCGGAAAGACTTGAGGAACCTGCAGAAGGGTAGGTGGTCATCTGACCGCAATGCTCTTCCAGTGGCTTAAGGTAATAAAAGGAGAGGAGAACTGACAGAGAAGAAAGGGGAAACAGGAAGATGTGTGCAAAGGATGATGATAAAAATAATATATAATCATCATCAACACACACGTTGAGCGCTTAGTACATACTGGGCACAGTCCTAAGCACTAGATATGTGCCGTATTTCATTTAATCCTCACAATAACCATAGGAAGTAGATGGTATTGTTTATCCCTATTCCACAAGAAGGAAAATGAGGCACAGAGGAGAAAAGTAACTTGCCCAAGGTCACACAGTAAGATGTAAAAGATAAGACAATCACTTATTTTTAAAGAGTTTTTTTTTAATTAGTTTAATTCTTTTATGTGTGTGTGTGTGTGTGTGGAAGATCAGCTCTGAGCTAACATGCATGCCAATCCTCCTCTTTTTGCTGAGGAAGACTGGCCCTGGGCTAACATCTGTGCCCATCTTCCTCCACTTTATGTGGGACGCTGCCACAGCATGGCCTGACAAGCGGTGCGTCGGTGCGTGCCTGGGATCCGAACCCAGGCTGCCAGTAGTGGAGCGCGCGCACTTAACCGCTACACCACGGAGCCGGCCCCAAAATTAGTTTAATTTTTAATTAATTTTTTAAAATTTGATAGCAGTTCTTTCTCAATAAATTTTATATTTCTTCCAATCCTTACCTCCTTCTGCACTTCTTTTCTTGCTGCTCTGCAGTAAGAATTGTAAAGACTTCTTGAGCTACTAAGTGCTGGGCACTCTTCCTGGATTTTTCGTGCAGTCCACTTACAGCGAGTCCTGCTTTGGCAGGAAAGAAGATGAAGGCGCAGAGAGATTCAGTCACTTGTGCCAGATTACACATCTGCCAGGTGGAGGAGCTGGGATTGGAACTCACATCCCTGGGACTCTGAATCTTTCCCCGCCTGCGTACTGCCTCTCCCCATCAACCTAGTCCTGCCAGCTCACCCTCCCCTCCCTCCTCCTGAGAGTGGCTGCTATGGGAAGACCTTGGGCTCTTGGAAGAATGCAATTGGAAACCACTTATCAAGAACATGTCAGCATCCAAATAGCTAGAGAGGGCAGTCTAAGGAGATTCCTCTTAAGATCTCATTTGGAAAACAAGAACGACCAATAAAGTAAAATTCAATTAGAGTTAGAATATTCTTAGGCCAGCCCCAGTGGCCTAGTGTTTAAGTTTGGCGCTCTCCACTTCGGTGGCTTGGGTTCAGTTCCTGGGGACAGACCTACACCATTCATCTCTTAGTGGCCATGCTGCGGTGGCAGCTCACATACAAAAAAAAAAGATGAAGATTGGCAGCAGATGTTAGCTCAGGGTAAATCTTGCTCAGCCAAAAAAAAACAATATTCTTTGCAAATATATGAATTCTTTCGTAAGTAAAACAAGGATCCTGGAGTCCCTGGAGCTCTGACTAGGGCCCTGGTATCTGATGTGTAGGCATAAATAACATTTCTGCTGCAAGGAAAGGGAAAATGAAAGATTGGAAAACAGTAGCTGCTCTTTTCTCCTGCAGGAAAATTTCAGAGATTTCCAGATAAAGCTAAAAATGAGTGTCTCATGAATCCCAGTGGTTTGGGAAATTCAGCATGCAGTGTTACTTCTTAGGAAAACACTAGGCATTCTGAGATCTTAAAGACTTTGAGAAGTCCTATATTAAAGATGCCTCATTAATACTAGGCAAACTACCATTTCCCAAAGTTGTTGGTACATTACTGTTATTATTATCATCATCTTGCATTATTTGAGCACGTACTATATTCCAGGGATTGTGCTAAGAGCTTTCCATGCAATTTCACATTGAATTCTTACAACAACTCTGTAAGGCGCAAATACTATCCCCATTTTATAGATGATGAACCAAAGGCTTAGAAAGATTAAATAACTTTCCCGGGGTCACATTGCTAATAAATGGCATCTGAACCCAAAAAGTCTGACTCCAAAGCCTTGCTTGTAACCCTTGCATATGAACATTTGCTATCATCCTACAAGATGATACAAGGGCCCCAGAACTGATTTGCAGTAACCAGCCAGTGTCTAAACTAGCCTGCATCACCCAATAAGACCAATGTCCAAACCAGAATGCCAGTTTGTTAATTGATGATGAGAAACATAACCTCAACCTCAGACATATAATATCTCTGGTAGCCTGGTGTCCCTGTTGAGGAGAAAATAGGAAATCCAAATGTAATCAGCCAAGGTCATTGGTTACAATAAGGAAGGAACAAAGAGGTGACTAGCAGCTTCCATTACTTGATCATTTTCCCCACTATCAGCCCAGGGACCAGACCCTCCCATCATCTGGCTTGGTGCCCTGAGCAGTTCAGCAACAACATTTACTGAGAAATTGTCTCTAAGGGCTGCCTTATTTTCTCAAGCTCTTTGGTCATCTGCCTTTTGAAAGCTAGAGCCACTCGCTCACACAGCAAGTATTAGAGAGCTTTTACTGCAGCCCGGAACCATGCTAGACACTCTGAATTCCAAAACAGATGCGGGGGTGTGCGGGAGGTGCTCCTACCAGCTCACAAGAGCCTGTTATTAAATACTCGAGAATTTTGTGAGCCGGTCATTCAATGAAACTATGATATGAAATATTAAATTATATAAACTTACTACTTAAAAAATTATATTATAAACAAAGGTGGTAAATACTTAAAACTCATCACTTCTTAATTATTTTACACTTGACTATCTCCGCTCTTGAGGTTATTTACATTTATTTTATCTGTATGGGGAAAGGACTATGTAATGGTAGGCTACCATCATTGCTTCCCCAACTCTACATTAAGTGACACACTTGGGTACCTTGAAAATCGCCATGGTGGCAGTATTTACACCACGGAAATCAGGGCTTGATTTATCATTTTGTTGATTGTCCAAACTTAAGAAAGTAATGGAGAAAATGTGAATAATGCAGATTAAATGTAAAAATGTGTCATGTCTAGTGCTGAAGCTGAAAGAGGTTACAGTTTATTGAGTAAAATTTGTATGAGGGTGAGAAAGAATTTAACAGTAGATCAGATATCAATCACATATCAGAGTCAATAACGCGAAATCTGTTGGGTAAAGATAATTGGGTTAGGATGCAATTCAATTTGTCAAATCATGATTGAATGTGGCCAAAGTTTGGCTACAGATAGAAGATTTCAGCAAAAATCAACAGAAGCATTCTATGGGAATGAATTCACTATATGGACTTTAAAATAGAGAGTGTCGTGTATTTTGTTATCACTTGTAAATTGTGGACTACACATTCTCTTTTCAGTAAAACTTATAATAAATGTATGTATATACATATATGCATACATTTTTTGTTTCAGAGTCAGTTGTTCAACATTTAGCAGCACGCTACTGGCTGTGAGCATGATCCTAATACATAGCAACTTAAAGTCTATTTCAGGGAAAGAAATGGCATGGATGAAAGAGGAAGTAAGGGATAAGAAAATGTGTGACAAATGAGTCCATTGTTTGATGTGGGAAATGTGCAAAAGTCCTGGTAAGTCGATGGGAGGGACCCATGTGGGAGTCATCAGGGAAGGCCTCACAGAGGAGCTGGACTTGAGTAAAACCTTGAAGGAAGTGTGGAACATGAGAGTATAGAGCGTGGATAGGTAAAAAGAGGCTGAGAGGCAGGAGAGGTGTTGTTAGTGTTCTATCACTATGGAAATTGCAAGACTGAGCCTATGAGAATGCTTGAAAGGATGGAGAACTAATGGCAAGTAGAGGTGGAAAAGATGAGATGGGGCCAGATGGAGGGTCTCACAATCTAGAAGCAAACCTTAAGACAGGGATTCAAGTGCAAGATATTTATTAGAGATCTAGAACCCCTGGTGGGAGAGGTGGGAAAGTGACACAGGAAAGGGAAAGCAGTCACTGCAGGGTGCATTAGCAAGCCAGCTACACCCGTGGGTGATTGGAGGTTAATCCCATGGGGGAACGACAAGAGGCAGGATAAAACACCCACCTCAGAGCCATCCCACCTGAGGGACAGGGAAACCGAATACTTCAGCATCAACTCCCTACGGTCATTGGTTGAAAGCTGTTCTGAGGGTGGGGAACGTTAATTTCCTGGCGCTTCTGGCCTATTGTGCAGGCAGCATCAGCAAGAGAAAGCCTTCAGGCAAAAAATGGGTGAACAGCACTGTGGGATCAGCAAGCATGAGGAGCGAAGGGCAGGGCAGTGCTGGCATCTGCTACACATGTGGGTCAGTTTGGGTTTGGTGAACTCAGCAAAAGGGATTCACTGTATGTTCTTGAGCAAAGAAGTGCCCTTGGAAATGCTTCCTCCCCAACAACTTTCCCCATGACAGGATCCCTATGACATGGCACAGAAGAAGGCACAACGGGCTTGGGTTCAGAAGATCAGAGTTCAAGTTCTACCTGTGTCACTTAGTAGCTGTATGACTATGAAACTTAGAAAGTTCTTGTCTCCTCCTCATCTGTAAAATGGAAATATTACTACATTCCCTGTAAGGTTGTTCTGAGGGTGAAAAATATATATGAGGGTGTTTTGTAAATTGGTATTTTATTATTGTTATCACATATAGAAATTTCAAAAAAAGAAAGAATGAGGTTTTCAAAAGAATCTATAGCAGAGTTATTTTTTTTTAAACCTACTCCTAAAGGGATCCATCTTATGACATATTGAATTTTGTTCTTTTTTTAAGGGAGGCGCATCTTCAAAGCGACCTCTGACATTTCTCCACTTTTGTTGTCGGCATCCTGTGCAAAGAGCATCCTCTGATTAGTGGTGATTGCACTCATGGCGACATTAGTCATTGTCACAGTAACAGCTGTGCCGAGCAGGAGTTCTAACAGACGCTGCTTTGATTAAAAATCATCTTTGTGTATTACTTCAGTGAATCAAAGTTTATTATTCATCCACCGGCACTTGAAGGATTTAGATAAGAGATATTCTTAATAATTTGTCTCCTTGGCCTAATGGAGCCTCTGAAACAGAACCTAGATTCTGAGTTGCCTTAGTAGCCTCAGTTCATTAATTGAGGACCAGTTTGGAAGTATGATGAGTGAAAAAATAAAGGAAAGGATTAGAGGAAATCTAGGCTCATCTTCCTAGTAAGCATTAAGATGAGAGATAGGAAGTGAAATCAGAAGGGGGGAAAAATTGGAAGAGATGAAAAAGAGAGGGTTAAGCCATTTTGAGCTCGAAGATGTAGCTATTGTGTGAAAAGGTATATCTATGCTTTATAATTTCGATGACATTACCTTTTATTAAAGTATTTCCTTTAACCACCTTTAATATTGAATAATAAAAATTGCTAAAGGGACTTGGGTCCCACTGCAAATTTAACAGAGATAATTAAATTCATCCCAATGCAGTCCCAAAGATCCCTGTTCAACTTGAAATCATTGCAACTAAGGAGGCAGTTTTCAATCCAGCTCAGAGACCTAACCAATTTTCTTTACGTTTTGCTTAGTTTGTAGCTTCCATTACTAGGCAGTTTACAAGTCTACAGATAAGAAAACTGAGGCTCAAAAAGATTGGTATAGGTGGAGCAAAGATTTGGATCCTTTCTGTCAAATGTAAGGGTTTCTCTATTATGTTGCTTGTTTTTTGGTTCCAATGAATTTCTCACAATGTAGGAGAGATTTTTACTGAAGTATACTGAGTAGTGAGGAGGCAATCTGATTTGTTCTGTCTGAGTGGGAGACACATGGGTTGGAAGATTCTGAACCCACAGACTTCCCCATCTTCATACTTGGGGGAGCCTAGGAATGGAAATCAATTGAAGCCAGAAGCGAAAGTTCTAGATATGTAAGACCCTCTAGATCTAGGCAGCCCCTTCCTGTCATCCTAGGAAACAGTCAGTTATTGGACACCCAACTAGGCAGGGAAATAAAGAGCAGAGACATAAGCCTGAACCTTTTCTATCAAGACACACTTTGAAGAATTTCATGATCCAGTAAGTGTGTGAATGGGGAGCTATGGGGATGCAAAGCAAAGGCATTAAGGAATTTGCTAATTGGCTCAAGAAACTGGAAGGTTCTCTCACACCAGCTGGCCCAGCAAGCTGTTTATTCTGTGTTGTCTCAGAGTCCAGGGAAAGATGATACAGTGAGCCCAAAAAGCTAGTTACCTATTTAGACATTTTACATCCTAATTAATGGTACTACCTTCTACACAGGCGGCCATGGTAGAAATCTTTCTTCTCCGTAGACACATGTTCAAACACATATTTTGTCCATTCTTCCCTCTAAATTTCTTTTGAATCTAATATTTTCTTTTCATTCCCACAACCACTGCTATAATTCCACCCACCGTCTTCCCTCAGTTAGACTACTTTGCTGGCCACTTGTCTCCCTGCCTCCTGTCCGCTTGACCCCTGCTCTGCTTGTGGCCAACACTAGAATGTCAGGTCCAAAGGCCTGCTGGGAGTGTAGGTGCTACCCCTGGTGCACTTGGTTGACCTGAGCTGTTGGAAGACGGAAAATCTCCTCTTCCAATTGTTTCTCAACATCCAGCTCCATCTCTGAAAATATAGGCTTAAAATGGGAAGGAAACACATCAGCCTTCCCAAGCTGATCAGGAGCTTGCATCCCACGGCACAGTTAACAAGGTCTCTTAAACTTTCAGTCCATAAATAGTCTACTCATTAGGAGTTTTCCGAGGTTCCTTGTCTTCTGTCCTCCCCACAGTCTCCTGGGTCATTCCCTTCCCCAACACCCTACAGGGCCCTAGCTTCATCCTGGAGTAGCACGCCTGGGTATCACACCAATCTCCATCCTGCCGTCTAGTCAAAAAGGCATATTGCCTTTCACACTCTACAAAAAGGGCATCTACAAGCCAAACACACCTTTCTCTTGCTGACATTGACTCCCCTCCCATAATACAATTTCAGTATGTTACATTTTTTTTTTTTTTTGGTGAGGAAGATTAGCCCTGCACTAACATCTGTTGCCAATCCTCCTCTTTTTGATGAGGAAGATGGGCCCTGGGCTAACATCCATGCCCATCTTCCTCTACTTTATATGTGGGACACCTGCCACAGCACGGCTTGATAAGTGGTGCAGAGGTGCATGCCCAGGATCCGAACCCCGGGCCGCCAAAGTGGAGCACGCGAACTTAACCACTATACCACCGGGCCAACCCCTCAATATGTTACTATTCTAGTAATGATTCTGTTTCTTTCTACTCAGTTACCCAGAGGCAACCTCCCTCCAACACACACACACCATGGGTAAGGACGGGTAGGGAAGAAGGGCACATGAAAAGAAAAAAATCCTGTTCTACCAGGAATTCTTTCAGACTCAAACCAAACATCACCTCCTCCAGAGAGCCTTCTTTGTTTGCTCCTCAAGAAGAGCCAACCACTCCCACTGCTGTGCTCCCAAGACCTCTGCTCTTCCCTCTGCCTTACCTCTTACCACACTCTGCATAATTCTTACTTTGCCTGTCTTTTTCCTCCATCCAACTCTGAGCTCCTTAGGGGCAGGAACCTTTCTTTATTCATCTCATGGTTCAGAATGTATAGCACAATACCTGGACCAGGAGAGGCTCCCAGTAAATATTTGTTCATGGAATAAGCTCTCTCTCTTGTGAGTTTAGCATGGCTTTTAGTTAAAATTAAGTTGCTTGGGAAGCAGATGTTAGCCGTCATTCCTTCCTGTCTAGAGTCTTGTTTATTCAAGAGAGCCTTGGCAAAATAAACAGTGCTGAGGCATCCACATCATCTTTCACAGTAGCTGCTGTGCCCTTGGGTAAACGGAAGGGGGTTGAAACCAACCAGCCACTAGTGAAAGGCTAAAAGATCCCTTGAGAGTTTCTAGATGTGTGTGTGTGTGTGTGTGTGTGTGTGTGTGTGTGTGTGTTCAGATGCTTTGCCTGCAACCTGGGTGTCTAGCGGAAAATAGAAAAAAGCCCCTTGTGCTTCCTGATTTGCAAACCTGATCAGGTCCTTTGGTGATGAGTGTTGTACCTAGACCAGAATGCTGTTGTGATTGGAAATGATGCTGGGCTGATTAGTTGAAACAAAACATTCTCCAATTAACAGAAATAGAGTCTGGAGCTGAATTGTGACATGTTCAGCGGCAGCGTTGCCAGGCAGCCTATTGAAAATTAATTAGAGGTGGGTATATGGGGAACCGAAGGACACCCCCTCCCCTGCTTCACAGAGCTGAGATCCAGTGAATGGGATGTGGGAATATGCAAGTGTTCTTGAGTAAGTTTGAGCTGCCTTCTCAGATCCCATTTCTTCAAGTGGTGGCTCTCGTAGCATGAGCTAATGTAAGTCTGTATGTGAAATAGAGAAAAGAAGACTGTGACAGAGAAAGAGAAAGAAGTGAGAAAATATCCCTTATTAGCGAAATCTCCTTGGCTCTTGGATTTGCAGAGTAAGAGTTCAGAAAGTAAGAAATACCTGGAACTATTAAGACAGGCTCAATATATCTCATTTATCTGAAAAGGAAACTGTGTCTAGACACAGCCACAATTCCCAAAGGAAGAGCAGAGTCATCACTCTGGGGACCACACAGAGGTGCCAAAAGTGTATGCCTGGTCAGGCAAGACCTAGTGCAGCTCCTAGGGACTTGTATATTTCACACAATTCTAACTACTGCAAATCTTGGCTGCTTCTGATCTGGTTTGGTGTGGGATGTGAAGTTTCAAAGGGTGGAGGAAACTTACAGAGGCAGGTCCACTGACAAATGCCAGAGTGATAGCCATTAGTTCAGCAATGGGGAAGGAAAAAGCAGAGTAAACCTCCAACCAGCTTTCTAAAGTCCTCATCAAAACATAGCCACCATTTATAGCAGGAGAAAATAACTCAGCATCCTTCATTAGCACTTGGAAAGCCCCACTGAGTTGTAGTTCAAGATGTTACCTGATAATGATGGCCTCGTAGTATATCTTCTAAGAAGACTGAATATCTAAATGTATGCATTAGATACTCAGCAGACTATCTAAATGTATGTATGTACACATATGTCTATATATGTATGTGAGTGTATATTCTATAAATGTACCTATAGTGTGTCTGTACATATAGTGCATATACACACACATACATATAGTGAATCCACCAGAAGTTAACACTGATATCCATTCTTCTAGGTCAGCAGTAGCAAGTAAGTTTTATCTCATATACCAATTTAAGCAAGTCGCCAGTGGCTACCTGGAAATCTGTGTTGAAAAGGATTCTGAGGCCAAATCTTATCTTAGAAGAAAGAAAAGCTATTACTTTTGGTGATATGCATGTCGTGGATCTTGGGAGGGAAGCCAAGTGGTGACAGGCTTCCTACATTTTTCTAGTTGGAGCAAGTCAGAGCCCAAGAACACTGTAAATCAGGACCCTCTTGCTCCGACTCCTCCTGGAATTGCTTTCACTGATCGCGAGTTGACATTTTTCTATCTTGCACTGAGAGATATTGCAATAGGAAGAAATTCTATTGTGTATCTCATAGAGGTGTTTGAAGAACTTTATCCACTTCAGAGATTCCCCTTCATGAGGACCCAGGGGAGAAAGACATCCAGTGGGAGAGAGAACTGTTTCTCTTAGGAAACTGGTTGGCTTTGGTCTTCTGGGGACCACAAATTCTGTAATGAATTGTGTTTCCCTCTTTGCAGTGGCTGTGGGAGCCAGATGTGGGCTCTCCTATAAACCCGTACAGGGCCTTTTGTATGTATTTTACCTGCTCCTCTTACCCCTGGCTTAATTTTATGTCTCGATTTTTTCCCTTTGTCCTAATTCAATGACTTTATTTGAGTCTTTCAGGCATTTGTATTTTTCTAAGTCACCTCAAATCCTACTTGAATAAATAATGGTCATGGAATCATGTACACTTTACAAAAACTTTTTTTCAGATTAGCACCTATGAGACAAGTCATTACTGTCTGGAAAATTCAAGCACGTGGAACATTGTATTTGATAAATGAAGAGTAACTCTGTGTGTGTCTGTGTATGTCTCTGCATGCATGTGTGTATGAAATACACATGGTTCTTCTCATGTCTTGGAATTAAAAGGCACAGTCTTCCAACTGAACTCCTCAGAGTCACAGAATTAGAGTAATGACCAAGGCCAGTTCCATCAAGGTAGCTGAGCCCCTAGACACGTTTCAATTGAAGAGACAAAGGTAGCCTAAGCCATTGTTAGAAATGCGCCACTTATTAATGGCTGCAAGGGAACATTCTTTTCCTGCCGTGGCCTCAGAAGGAAAGATTAATTCCTTATGATGAAAGGACAAGGAGCTGCTGGCAGCTTGTCACAGCTGCGACTGTGATGAAGAGAGGTGGTTTGGCATGTGACGGCAAGGACGGGGCTGACGTAGGGGAGAAGCAGGAAAGAGAGCAGCCTCTGACAAGGGTCCAAAGAGGGAGAAGGGTAGTACATGTGTACGAAGCGCCTACTATGTGCCAGGTACTGTTAGGCACTTTTTAGAAATTCTTGTTAAACTTTCATACCCTAAAATACTTCTCATGTAACAGATAAAGAAGCATAAGCATGATCAGCGTCCTTGTATCTTTTTGTTGTATAAATTCTTTTAATAAATTTTGGATTTCCATTTGGATCAAAAACAAACAAAACAAAACAAAAGAAGAAACTTAAGCACAGATGGACGAAGCCCGTTCCCCACGGCCAGGTAGCCAGTAGGAGGCAGAGCCAGGATTTCAACCCATGTGATTTGCACTGTACCTTCAAAGTGTGGTCTGTGAGCCACCTCAGTTGGAATTCCTGGGAGGTTTGTAATGCAGATTCTGGGGCCCCAACCCAGACCTACCACTCAGAATCTTGGTTGATTTCTACACGCACTAAATCTTGAGAACCACTGCCCTAGACCTGGTGGCCTCTCAAAGCCAGTGCTGTCTTGCCACAGTGGTGGGCTTTGGAAAGTTCCCCCACCTCACGACGCCCTCCCCCAGCAGCAGGCCGTGTAGCCGGAAGACTTCCTGGACCTCAGCATCTAGAGGGCAGTTCTGTGCAGAAGGGGCAGCTGTGAGCTTATCGGCCAACAGCATCCATTACAAGGAGCAACCTCAGGGGCCCGGAATCAGGTCTTCAAATCCTTGCCCTGGCGAGGATTGATTTTCACAAAATCAAGCCAGCTTCCTCACCTGTCAGGCTTTTCCTGCTCTCTGTTGGGCTTCTGTAGAATCCTTATGGCATTTTTCAGAAGCCAGCCTCCTGCCTGGTCAGCAGGCTTTCTCCTCTGGACCTCGGTTTCTCAAAGCGTAAAATGAGGGGGATGGGCAAGGACATCCCCCAAAGCCCCTTCTTGCTAAAGTTTCTACCCAAGTTGCTGGGTGCACCTTCTGAAAACAACTGATTAAAATGATTGCTAGAAAACTGTCCAGGACAGCCGCTATGAGCTTAGCGGCCACAGGCTGGTGTGTACAGGGCTCATCCATGAAGCTGGCCCTCTCACCACAAGCCCTGATGGCTCCCTCATGGTTTGGGGCCCACTTGCACACATTCTCTTCCCCCAGCATAGACAGGGATGTCCGTTCATGCAGCTCTGAAACAAGACACACCAGAGGTTGGAGCCCCACTGTCTCTCACCAGCTGTGGGACATTCAGTGGTTGACTTAACCTTTCTGAACCTCATTATTTCCGTTGGTACATGATACAGATGTCCGCTGGGGGTCCCTTTCCCCTTAGTGAGCCGTGTTGACTCAGACCCCTGCCAATCCTGTGGTCTGCAGAAGTCTGAAAATCTTCCTTTGATATCTGCTCTTTCCTGGGGCTTATGATCGGGTGGTCTTCCTCATGACTGTGGTCAGGGTCTCTGTTTCACCTGGGATCCCCGAGGGGTCAAGCCCAGCATCTTCACTGAGTTCCATAATATGCTCCCACCATGCCCCCTCCCCCCGCCACACACACACATCAAGCGTTTTGAGCTTTAGCAAAATTTGCTTGAGACTTGGGCATATGGGGGTGGGGCTGGGGATCACGTCAAGGTGCATAAACTTTTAGCCTCCTTTAAGCCTCCACCCACTCCCCCTTCCTTCCATCTCCCCTCAACCCTGCCTCCCAAGACCTTCCAATTCTTTTCCCTCTGTCTGGTGCAATAATTTCTTCCTTTCTCTTAAGACTTGGTATCTGCAAACACCTAGGCTCTGGAACAGGGAGAAGGCCAGCTCATTCTCTGTCCCTTTTTGTTTTATTAAACGATTGCTTTGCAAACGTATGGCCCTCTCCATAGAGGAATTCTGGTGCATAAAATTGTTTTAGATAGAAACAATAGAAACAATAAAATTGTTTCTATCTAATCATGTGTGCATTGAAGGTAAATATACCCTCTCGCAAGGCATTTGAGAGCACGGGTGGTCCTTTACATAAAGCTCCTGGCACAGTGTCCAGTTCATAGAAGGTCCTTAAAGTTCGTAGCCCATTTGTACTCCTACCACCAACCAGTGCTGAGAGCAGGGTGGATGGACTCGGGTGAGGCAGGTGAGGCACTCAGAGTGCTAAAGTTAAGGAGGTGCTCACTCTCAGGTTCACATACAACCTTGAGAGTGAGTGACTCCTTAAAACTCGCCTAACCCTGGTCCTGGCCCTAGTTACAGCACTGCCTGCCCCTCATGGTTATTGAATCGGACAAGCGTGAATTTGATCCCAGCTTTACCAAATAGTCATCACTTGAACTTGATCGAGTTGCTCGAGCTTCACCTCCTATTTATAACATTGGACTCATACCCCTTAATGTAAAGGGTGATTGAGGAGATTAAAGGTCCATATCTGCAGAGCACTTCATTCAGGAAATGCTGCTTTTCTCTGTCAGGAGCTAATATAAGAAAAAGAGACCATTTCAGCTTCCCAGGTTCCGGTGTTTTCTCTGCTTCGTTGAATAAAATGAACTCAGATGGAGGATGAGACTAACCCAGAACCATTTTTCACAGTTTCTCTTCCTAAAATCGATTTTGCTTTTCCCTGGCACTGCGAATGACGTGAAGTCTAGAGGAGAGACTAAAGGAAATGGAAAGAGTAAAATAGATCGTGGACTTGGGCGTCGTTGCTGGATCACAAGACAGTGCCCTTTGAGAAATCTTTAAAACAACATAGAAAGCCGGGAGCATTATCTTTCTTTAATTCCTCCTCCTCCATTCTTGCTTTGAAAATCCTTGACCATGAAATTGACTAGATGCTTTATTTGGTCCTTTGATGATCAATGGTACGTGTTCATTTGATCCTTTCCTGCCAATGATCCATCATTAAAAGATAATGGAAAAAAAGAGAACACTCAACGATGTGGTAGTTGATTAAGTGCATGGATATGTGGCCAGATTTTTTTAAGTATCTCAGAATAAAACATAAAGTTGGCTTCACACCCCTCCCCAGCCCCACCCCACACCTAGTGGCTTTTCTGACTGTACAACTTCCCGACTTAGAGCTCTGACTGAGCCTTTGTCTTCAGCCCAGAGACACAGCCCTGTCTCATGCCTCTTGTGGTCTCCTTTTGTGAGGGCTCCTCTCCTTCCACATGTGACCTGGAAAGGGATGCTGGCCCCTCAGGTCACTCCATCATGGCTGCCCCTGAAGTTATAGATCAACCAATCACTTCCTACAGATTTTCGAGGACTGCTACACATTTACATATTCTACCTATCTGGTTAGGAATATACAAGACCATATAACAATCATTAGCTGTTTATTGAGAACTTAGTACCCATCACATGGTTAGGAGGGCTTTGTATATAGTGAATACTGCTATTGTTCCTATTTTACAGATGGAGAAACTGAGGCTTCGTGAGGTTAAATAACTTGATGAAAGTTGAACAGCTAATAAGAGGTAGAACCAGGATCAGAACCAATTAGTCCGTCTCCAGAGTCTGCACTCTTGGCCCCAAATCTGTGCTGTCTCCCTATGGCCGCCCTAGATACACCCATTAATTCACATCAGGCCATCTGTCCCGATTTGCAGTTCAGAAAATAAAATTGCCATAGCCATGAAGTTTTCAAAATTCTTTTCAAGTTTTTGTAATTAGTATTCCTGATCTATGGTTCTGACTCTCTTTTTTTCATGGAAATCAAAAGTCATGTGACCTCTAGTTCAATTCTTCCCTTTCCAGTGGAATGCTTCCTCTTCACAATATGAATAATAAAGCAATTTAGTGTCTTGGTGTCTCTTTCACTCAAGTGGAGCATTTGCACAGCAGGACTTATTGACAAGGCTGTTTTAATGTAGTTGAGGCCAATCAAAGACCCCAGAGCCGGCATGGCTCTGTGAAGACTTGAGCACGGCAAGACCTGGCTCTGGACCCTTTGCCAACCATGAGATCTCAGGGAAGCCATCATCTCTCTAGTCACGAGACTCCTTTCTGACAAATGAGTGTGTGGATAACTCTAAATGAGAACAACTATATGGTCACTTAGCACAGTGCCTGGCACTTATAAAAACTCATTAGCTATTCACTAATCCCAAGATTGTTACTGTTATTATTTCTCTCTTACTATTATTCCATCATGGATTGGAGAAGACTCAGGGATGGAAGGAGGTTATCTCTCAGCATTTAAAAGCTCATCCATCAAGTGTTGAGACTTTTTATCACACCACATTATGTGTGAGATGAAAGTCATATCCAAATGTTCCATACTTGACATCTTGGAAACCTCTGTCTTGGGTGTTAAGGTCCAACTTTTCCCTTAAAGCATTTTTACCTCACTCTCCCCACCATGGTGACCTTTAAAGAAATAGTTATAATCAAGGGAACAAGATTTGAAAGCAAGCCCCTCTTAAATGACTTGTTTCATATTACTCACTAAAATCAATTATAAAGACAATTGCATAAAATATCTTATATTGATAAAGCAGTGAGAAAAGAATTTTTTTTTAACAAGTGCTTGAAACTTTCCAGTTGCTGCACCAGGATCCTCTGTTGTTTTTATGCTGTGTGGTACTAATGTACTTTGAATGCTCTTCATTTGAGCTCTGAATTCTCTAGATGGATGGAATACGACATCCTTCTTTGTCTCCAGAAATCCCCCTCCCTCTCCTTCAGTAATTAGTCTCTTGGCTCAGTGCCGCGGGAACAGTGGGGCACTCTCTTCCCGGCAGGGGTCACGAATGAGGGAAAGATCAGCAACATTTTTCAACATTGGTAGAAACAGGAGTTATATGAGCTCCCTGTGCATGTGTTTTTAAGAACATATATTTGTATTATTCCCTAAGGAGTTTCAAGACATGCTGAATTTCGTTCAGTGTTTAATACTCCATAAATAAAGCCTCAGTAGCAATTCTCAGCTCTCGCAAATCATGGAGGTATTCCAGAGAACGTTTAAAATATAAAAGTAAATTTCAAATGGAAGAAAAGAGCCCCATTTTCCCAAGTAGTCAACATATCTCAAACCACTGACGTTTTCAGAATGGAGAGAGTGGCAGATGGGGAATCAGATGGGAACTCTTTGGTGGGACAGAGACCCCTTGTTACCACCCAAGGGGAGTTGTCTGCCCACTGTAAAACATGCTAATAGTCAAGAGGCAAGGAGGTGGGAGAGAAAGGACTTTATTAGAGCTTGCTAGCAAGGGGGAAGATGGCCGACTAATGTCCAAAAGAACCATCTTACAGAACAAAGACTATAGGCCTGTTATATAGGGGCTGGTCTCCAGGTGGGGGATGCAGCTGGTCTCCGGGTGGCAGCATCCATCTGATCTCCGGGTGGGGCAGACATCTGGTCTTAGTTCCTGATAGCCTCTTGTTTTACTTGATATGCATCAGAGACTGGAGCAACGCCCTCTACCCTGATCTTTCAGTTGTCATTGATGATGGCTGTCAGCATAGACTCTGTGCCCCGGGGGTCATCACATTCCCAAGGAACTCAAAAGAACAAAGTTATCAACTTATAGCAGCAGGGAGGGGCTATAAAATGTACAGAGCATGTCTGGGTTAGTTAATCAGAGGTCATTCAAAGTTACAATGTGGCTTCTTTTCTACAATATGGCTTCCCTTATGTCAACCTTGTGTTGAGCCGGTATCACCCTCACAGAATGAAGCAAAGGCCACCCTCACCCTTACTAAGTGCTTTCATTCTCACAAGACAAAGTGAGGTAGGTGCAGTGATTACCCCCATTTTATAGTTGAGGAAACACTTAGAGGTTAAGCAAATTGTTTGAGGAGACTCAGCTGGTAAGTGGTAGAACTCAGATTTGAAACCAGTAGAATGATTCCAAAACGTGCCCTCTGAGCCACTATCCTATCCTGCATGCCTTTCCAGAAAAAGCATCGTATTTCCGAATGAACCTCCAACCCCCGCCCGTAGCCGATACTCTTTATACTTTTCAGAAGGAGCCACCAACACCTCCCCACCAAGCCCGAATTCCTTATCTTTCTTAGAATGAATCACCAAAACCAACACCCCCAGTTCATATTCTTTATACTTCCTGGAGTGAAACACCAGCACCCACCCTGGACCCATATTCCTTATCATTCTTGGAATGAACCACCGAATTCCACCCCCAGCCATGCTCTCTCTGTTTCCTGGCCATGCATAGCCTTGGTGGCAGCCATTAGGTTTTCCCCACTGTTACCACCTCTGGTGTTCTTTGGGGTGCACTGCTCAGCTGTTTTCTGCGCAATGGCCACCTCCTCCTTCCTCGTCCATTGGTCCTGTCTCTCACCACAGTGAGGAGGGCCAATAAGAGTTTGTCCTTTAAATGACTGTCTGACATAGCAGGTGAGACAGGTTCCCACGAGGGAGTCATATAGATGACCTTGCTGAATCATACTCAACGACACACCCCTAATCCTGATCCACTGTTCTAGATGGGTCCCCCAGGGCTCTTGCCTTGCTTGCATCTCTGGGTGAGTTCCCTGACACACAGTAAAACCCTATGCAAGGCATGGATCACTCTTTGGTAAAAACCCTTCATCTTGCTCCCAGGAGACATACACCTCCTCTTGGCCAGACCCAGTATTGCAAGAGTTATCCAAGGGCACATGCAGATGAGTGCTCATCTCTCCTGCCCAGTGTGTTGACCCTTCTAGAGAGAGCAAGTGGAGAAAGGTGGGCTGCTCTCCTGACGCTTCCTTCTCTCTGGCTTGACTCTGACCCAACCTAAGACACAGTATTCAACATGATTTATCAAGTGCTTATGATGTGCCGAGCACTGTACTAAGTATCTTAAATTTGATCTCCCTTAAACCTCACAACTCTAGAGGTGGATAATGGTATTACCCCCATTTTACAGACGACGCTAAAAAAATGGTCACTTGTTCAGGAACACACAGCCAATCCGTGGTGAATTGCAATTCAAACTGAGGCCAAGGCTTAATCCTTTTATTAGATTGCCTCCCAGATCAGAATTATTGCCTCATAAGAATATTCTTCTATTGAAGGGGGTGAGTGGGCATTAAGCAGCTTAGCTTCATACAAAACGACATCGACACACCCAAAATGACAGAATGTTGGAAGTAAAAGTTTCTGAGCTCCAACTATTTCAGTAGCTCTTTTTTTCGTAAATAAGGAACCTGAGGCCCAGAGAGAGGAAATAACTCTGCCAAGATCACACATTTTACCTCTGGGAAACGAACAGTAACAGCCTACATAGAATTAACTTTTACATCAGATTTTCCAACATATGTTCCACGGAAGAGTAAGGTCTGGGAGATGTTAAAATGTAGACCAGGGAAGGGGAGAGAGGGGTTTAGGGTCAAGTACTATATTTTCTGGTGTGCAAAATTCACCAGTTATATGAGACATATTCCAATTTCGTAAACTTTGTGCAAAATAGTACTTTTCATCATACTTTTTACGAAGTGATTTCATAGAGGGAAAAAACTTATACATGTAAATGCAGAGTGTTGTATAGTGGAAACCTAGCTGGAAATCATGAAGTCTGGATATGTGGTAATAGCTTAAAAACCCCCAAGAGATATGAAAACCACACAGCTGAAAGAAATATCTTAGCCTTAGTGAATGCTGGCACATAGTAGCAGTAATATATTTACGTTCACAACATTAGGGGGGAAAACCCAAATTCTACACCTAAGCAGCTATGTGGACTTTAACTTTCTATTTTTGATAAGAAAACTTTTAATCTAATGTAAAAAAAAAAGTATCTTGACTGTGATGTTTTGCCTGTTTTGCCACTAAGAGAGTAATCATTTATTATGTGCCTTGGGTTTTCATTCATTCGTCCGTACCTGGGCATTTTGTGCAGCGTAGTATTTGGATTCTTATTCTTTTGTCGCAAGATGGGAAGAGGAAATGCAGGAAATGCATCATATAAGCTTGAAATAAAGTAAGTTTAAGAAATGCTTAAATGATTAAACAAAATTCAACAGGTTTCTCTCCTGCAGGACTTCTTGTTGATAGAGTATACTGCATTTTCCTTATTTCTTATATGCTTTATATATACTTATATACTGCACTTATTTGACTATGAAAACTCTTTTCTTTGTAGCTCACTTAATAAAATTTCCCGAGGCAGTAGCATTCCATGGAACACAGTTTGGGAAACTAACTTCTTTACAACATATAACTGTCTCTGCCATCAGATTGTCAAATCCTAGCGATGCAGTAGTTCAAATTTGGGGGAAGAACAGGACAGTGCTTCACCATTTAGAACCCACAATAGAAACAGAGAGTGTCTGGGAAAAAGAATGCCACCTCCTACCAATGAAGCAATCTCTGAGATATCACCACTCATTATTTATGCCAGCCACAGCACCCTCAGGCTTCTCTTTCTCTCTGCTCTGCCCACAAACCTGCATTCTTGTTTGCCTCCATGAATTCACAGAAATCCAAAGGGAAAAAACAAAACGGGTCTTTCTTCACCAGGAGTGCTGAGATAGCACACAAGAGAATGAATATTAGGACTCAAGCATGCTGGAACGCTACACAGAGGGACAATGCGGTGGGATTCCAAGGACTTGGGGAATATTCTCCCACACAAATCTCATTGGCTAAAACTGGTCACATGATCCCACCTAACTGCAAGGAGGCTGGGAAATGTAGTTTTCTAGAGTGTCCAGGAAGGAGAGGAGAACCAGATATGTGCAGCACCAGTGTCTCTACCTCAAGCCTCTAAGTTCTTGATAACTTCAGTGGCCAAGAGAAGAAAAGGAAATTAATGTCATAGAATACTTCAGGTATCACATTTTGCAGTTTCATTACTCTATCTCATTTGCACTTATAGTAAACCTGCAGTATATCTTAGTTCCTGTTTTCAGTTGGGGAAACTGAAGCTCAGAATGGTTAAGTAACTTGCCCAAGGTCCTTCAGCTAATAAATGACAAAGCCAGAATCAAACCCATATCTGCCTGACTCCAAAAACTGTATTTACCTTACAGGGCTATTGTGACGACTGATTAAATCAGAAATCCACTCATTCCTTCAAATATCTATTAAACACTTACATGTACCATTCACTGTTCAAGATGTGGGGGATTCTGCAGACAGTGCCCTCATAGAACATTAATTTGTATTGGGATAAAATAATAAACAGAAAATAACCAAATAATTTCAGTTAATTAAAATTATAGGAAGAAAAATAAAACAAGCTAAAGAGATGCACTGAGGAGGGACAAGGAGGGCAGCTATTCCAGATAGGGGAGTTGAAAGCCTGAAGAAGTAATTTATGGATAGGAACCTGGGGAAGTGAGGAAGCAGACTCAAGCAGAGCAGGAGGAAGGGGGAACAGTACATGCAAAGGCCCTGAGGTGGGAATGGACTGGACACATTTGAAAAAATAGCAATAAGGCCGATATGGCTGGAGTAGGGGAGTGAGGGAGTGCTATGGTCTGAGTGTTTTTGTCCCCCAAAAATTCATATGTTGGAACCTAACTCCCAAGGTGATGGAAGGTGGGTCCTTTGGGAGGTGATTTGGTCATGAGGATGGAGCCCACGTGAATGAGATTAGTGCCCTTTTAAAGAGGCCTTAAAAAGCTCCCTTGCACCTTCCACCATATGATGACACATCAAAAAGTGTCTGTGAACGAGGAAATGTGCTCTCCTCAGACACCAAGTCTGCCAGCACCATGATCTTGGACTTTCCAGCCTCCAGAACTGTGAGAAATGAATTTCTGTTGTTTATAAGCCACCCATTCTATGGTATTTTTGTTATAGCAGTGCAAAAGGACTAAGACGGGAAGGAACAGTAGATGAGATCAGAAAAGCGGGCGGGTGGTTCACAGTGTGGGGCGGGAGACACAGTAGGAACCTAAGAATTTTCTATGATGGAAGGAAGCCATTGGAGTGCTCTGAGCAATGGATTGAGATGGTCTGATTTTCTTGTTTTCAAAGGTCCTCTGGTTCCTTTATGCAGAATAGACTGTTCTGAGGAAAGCAGAATAAGAGTAGAAGTAGGGAGAATAATTAGGGGGCTACTGAAGTCATTCAGAGAAAAGATGATGGTAGCCAGGATTACAGCGGTTAAAAAGAGGAGGCGAAAAGTGGTCAAATTCAGAATATATTTTGGATGTTGAGCCAACCAGACTTTTTGGTAGGTTGGATGTCAAGATTGAGGGGAAGAAGAAAATCAAGAAAAACTCCCAGATTTTTGGCCTGAAAAACCAAATGGATAGTGGTTGTAGCAGGTAGACTAACAGCCCCCAAACATGTCCACATTCTAATCCCTGGAACCTGTAAATGTGTTATTTTACCTGACAAAAGGGACTTTGTAGATGCGATTACATTAAGGATCTTGAGATGGGAGGTTTTCCTGGATTAACCAGGTGGGCCCATTGTAATCACAAGGGTCCTTATAAGAGGGAGGCAGGAGGGTCAGATTCAGAGGGAGATTTGAAGATGCTGCTGGCTTTGAAGATGCAGGAAGGAGCCGTGAGCCAAGGAAAGCAGGCAGAACCCAAAGAAACAGATTCTCCCCTAGAGGAATTCTCCCAGGAGGAACACGGCCCTGCTGACACCCTGATTTTAACCCAGTGAAAGCCGTTTTGGACTTCTGACCTTCAGAACTGTAAGATAATAAATCTGTGTCATTTTAAGCCACTAAGTTTGTGGTAATTGGTTGCAACAGCAAGAGGAAACTAATACAGTGGTATGTGGAATGCTTCTTTGAAAACTAAGACACTAAACAGTGACCACTACAGAGAACTGGGAATTACAGTCAAGACGACAGAGGGAGACAAGATGGGTTTATTGCTCAACCCTAAAATGGAAGAGTGCTTAATTGTCTGGCGTCTTAGAGTTTCGAAGCCAAGCAGGATGTGTCAATTTATGGCAGGTCCTGCATCAGATGATGGAGGTGTAAGGATGAGTAAGAAGAGGGCCAGGTCTCGTGGACCAACTCTGCAGGCTGGGCAACAATTTCATGGCAGCTTAATGGACCCGCCTCTCTTGTAACCTCTTAAAGGGACCCTGAGTGGAGAGAAAAATGCCTTATGATCCTTTATGGTCCCACAGAACAGTTCTTCGGGCGGGTCTTTTTTCTCCTACTTCTGCCCTACCAAATGTAGTTTATTCCACTTGGTTCTAACTTTCAACTGAAACCAGCAAAATGATCCACAGAGTGTGTGGCATCTCTGAAAAAAATAAAAGTTTGATTTCAAGAGTGAAATTTCTTTTTAGTTGTATGAGATATCTCTTCATCTAATCTGATATATTTCTAATGATAATTGAGATTTCAATGGAGTGCAATTAAGAAATGTCATCACTGCTTGTTACAGATAATGAAATACAGTCATGCTCCGAATAATAACATTTCAGTCAACAACAGACTGTATATACGACAGTGGTCCCATAAGATTCGTACCATACAGCCTAGGTGTGTAGTAGGCTGTGCCATCCAGGTTTGTGTAAGTACGCTCTATGATATTCACACAACGATGAAATAACCTAACAACACATTTCTCAGAACGCACCCCATCGTTAAGTGACACATGACTGTAAATTGGCAATGCAGGTAACACTACAGAATTACAACTCTTTGAAAAATCAGAGGGGAAAAGCCACTTTGGGGCACCAGGACTTTTTTTAACTCCTTCCAGTCAGAAAGAACTTTGTACCCACTACTTCCTCCACTGACCATTCAATGATGTTTACGAGAAAATCCTACCCTCACCCCAAACCTCAGAGAGAGACAGAGAGACAGAGAAAGAAGCAGAAGCAGAGAGAGGATGAAGGTCAGAATGGGAAGTGAGCTCTTTTTGCCGCATCTACTGCGAGAATGAAGACCATTCTCAGCAATCAGACTGTCGACATTCCGGAAAATGTCGACATCACCCTCAAGGAACGCACAGTTATTGTGAAAGGCCCCAGAGGAACCCTGCGGAGGGACTTCAATCACATCAATGTAGAACTCAGTCTCCTTGGAAAGAAAAAGAAGAGGGTCCGAGTTGACAAATGGTGGGGAAATAGAAAGGAACTGGCTACTGTTCGCACAATCTGTAGTCATGTGCAGAACATGATCAAGGGTGTTACACTGGGCTTCCGTTACAAGATGAGGTCTGTGTATGCTCACTTCCCCATCAACGTCGTTATTCAGGAGAATGGTTCTCTTGTTGAAATCCGAAATTTCTTGGGTGAAAAATACATCCGCAGGGTTCGGATGAGGCCGGGCATTGCTTGTTCAGTATCTCAAGCCCAGAAAGATGAGTTAGTTCTTGAAGGAAACGACATTGAACTTGTATCAAATTCAGCTGCTTTGATTCAGCAAGCCACAACAGTTAAAAACAAGGATATCAGAAAATTTTTGGATGGTATCTATTTTTCTGAAAAAGGAACAGTTCAGCAGCCTGATGAATAAGATCTAAGTTGTCCAGCTACAGAAACAGCAAGATGCCAGATGATTCCTCAGACTTATTTGTGATATTTTAAAGACGCAATAAAAGCTATGTACTGATTTGGGAAAAAAAAAAAAAAAAAAAAGAATGGGAAGTGAGAAATGTGGAGAGAGGTTCAGACTTCCTGGTTTGCATCCACAGCCATTACGGGAGACAGAGTGCTCAATAATATCAGTACTGCCTGTAAAGTTAAGCTGACCGGAGTTTGAAGCCCATCACTGGTGTGAACCACCTGTGTGACCATGGACAAGATGTCTAACCCCTCTGGGCTTCAGTTTTTCCCCATCAAATTGGAGTAATAACACCCGTTGGCAGGGCTGTTGAGAATTCTGATGCGATGATAAATCTGAAGTGCCCGGCACTGTCTAAAACATCACAGATGCCTAAGAAACATTCATTTCATTCTCCAGAGCATCCTGCCTTCCTCTCTTATTGACACTCCCTGATTTTTCTCTCCCAAGGATCGGTGACATATGGCCGGGTGAGGGCAGAGCAGGTAGGAAGACAGCGCGAGGCATGATAAGCTGCAGGGAGATCAAAGCTCTGATGACTTTCCTGACAAATTCCCTGGGCTGATTGGGAAAGACCTGAGGGGCACAGTGGGGGCTTCCAAACCCATGGACATTCCTGGTTATCTCAATATACTGAGACTTAAGCTTAAAGAACCACTGTACGTCTGTAGCCATATTTCCTTCTCACTAAAACCCTCTGGAGCAATGTGTATCCCATTTCAGAGATGAAGAAACTGAGGCTCAGAGTGGCTTCATGACTTGCCCAGGGCTACTAAGTGCAGTCATAGAGCCTGAATCTTCTCAAACCACCACGCAGGCAGCTCTTTCTACCACATTGCGCGTGCCTCTCACCTTCATGTAAGAGCCAACACTGAAGAGAAGGAGCCAAGCCCTGAGACCAGGAGAAAGACCTGTCTGACAGGCGAGTTGGATTACTAGAATTACATGAAGGGAGAGACAAGCTGAACATTAAGCCAACAGTGATGCCTCTACTAGGTGAGGATTCAAAAGGGGCTGCTAAGCCAGGGGTTTAAAGAGAGTTAACAACTACCTAAGGGAACGTGTGCAAAGACTTGAGTTAGAACCATAGTCTTCTGAAGGAAGATGCTAAGTCATTGAAGGTTTAGGAGTTGGGAAGATGTGCAATTCCAACAATAAGAAGCATTGCTCTGGACAGGTAGGATGGTCACTTATTTCACCACCAAGTCTATTTGATGCTGGTGTTAGGCCCTAGAAAAGCCACCGATAATTGAAGTGGGTCTGAACCCACCCAGAGTGAGGAGCACAGGTTGCCTCATGTCTCCCTGCCTGGGCACCCTCTGGCAGATCCACTCAGCCTCCTGCCACCGCCTGGGAAGGGTGATTCTAAGAGCACGAAGGGCAGCACCCTTCCTCTGATGAGCAGTAACTGCTGTTGCTTACTCCCTCTGACTACAGAGACTGAGTTTCTCAGAGTGTGGACCACTTGGGGCCAATTCCTGAGCCCCACCTCTGACCCTGTGAATCAGAAGTTATTGGAGATGGGTCCCAGGTCTTCCATTTTAATACGCTCCCCTAGTGACTCTAATGCTCACTGCAAGTTGGGAACCCCTACTCTAAGCTGCTGTCTTGTGTCTCTCTCGCTTGCCTACTGGATCCTGATTCAATAGATGTTTATTGAATTCCATCAATTTGCCAGGCTTTGTTTTAGGCACTTGAGCTACTCCTGTAAATAAAACTGACAAAAAAACATTCCTAGAGCTTACATTCTACTGTGTGGTGGTGGATGAGTGGGGGAAGGAAATAATAAGCAATAAACATAATGAATAAGTACATTGTTTTTCACTTTATATTAGAAGGTGATGGATGCTAAGAAAAAATGGAGGAAGATGAAGTGGGAACATGAGTGAGGGGATGAGAGAAAAGGGGCAAGTTGGCTCAGATGTGTCCCTGGATCCTTTCCCCATTCCTGGAAGGAAGCTTCAGACCTCTGCCACCTGTACCCACCAGGACTGCTCAGATCCTGGATTCCAAGTTCTAGCTGCTTCCTCCCCTGAGAGCGCTTTCCTGCCCCCTTGTGGTTCCTACAGGCTCCACCCACAGAGGACAGTGGGGTAACCCTTCCATTGCTGGCTGCAATTTGTCACCACCTCTCCAAGCTAAATCTGGGAAAGTACCTGTCTACACCTGTCTGTAGGACTGAGCACTTACCAGTTCTCTGAAACATTGGAAGGACTGGAGATTTGTTTGAGCAGCATTCAGTGGTGTGCTGGAGCCAGTGTGCACCAGCTCCTGAGAGCCCGTTGTTCTGCATCTCTTTCCAGCTGTGCTTCAGTGGCATTACCTTGTAGCTTAAAATCAGCTGCAGTGGGAGTAGTTGCATCAAGAAATCAGCAAGTGTTACAAATCAGGGCTCCCCCCTCCCCCCCATACAAAACAAATGTGTTGTTACACATTTACTATCACACCAATGGTAACAGTTGCATGCCAGATATAGCCACCCAGAAACTTAATTCCAAAGCCCCACCCTTTCCCCTATACCAGGTCACCTGGGTGTGGTCCCTCTCTTTTCCTGGGTAAGTAAAGACCAAAGCGTTTGAGATTCTGGACCAAAAAGATACACAGAAAGGCTTGGAATAAAACAGACAGTATTGACATGAGGTGATACAAAGGGTACAAAATTCCTGCTCTCAATTTATTATCTTATATCTGTTTTGTTGTTGTTGTTGTTTTTTCCTAATAGTCATTATACCCTCAGAAATTGATGAGCTTCCGGGGCATTATAAATTCCAAACATTTAGCAGAGCCAGCACTAAAACAGCTCATTAAAGAGTGTGGGCTGGAAGGAAGGATTGTCAGTGTGCTTTATATACAGTAATCAATTACAGCCAATTTCTCAGCAGTGGTTTCCATCACTCTTCTTTAAGATGCAATAATGGAAATGAGGTCATCAGGCTTAAGGACATTACTCAGTGCATCTCAAGTTTTTCCACACAAATTCTCCAAGGCAGGAGAAAGGGAATGACATCCCCAGGCATCTAAGGCTATAGCCTGAAGAGTTTTAAACAAGCTCAAAGTGGCATGGAAAGCTTTAGCTAGTGGCATGCTACTGAGTGTTTTAACAATCGGATCTTGGGGGTGTGGGAAGCTCTGATTTGTAGCCTTTGCCAATTTCCATGGCATAAAGATTTCCATCATGGCCAAAATCAAGCTACCAATGTGCTGTCCATTGACTGGCAAAATTCCTGAAAATTTAACCATCGATTCTCATGAGCTAGTACAAGCTCGGTCCAACACAACACTGACTTTGGTTTACAAATTAATATGAATTTGCATTCAGCTCAATGATACATCCATGCTTTATTAAAAAAAAATAATAATGATTTTCTTTCTGCCTTTGAATCTTCTAGCATCATCTAATATAGTGTTTCCCCAAAGAAAGCTCTAGTCTCATGTGTGATGATGTAGGGTAGGCATGAACATGGTATAGCCCCACATTGAATCACCTGGTGGGAAAGGTATTTCCTTTGCATTTCTCTCTCTCTTTTTTTTTTTTTTTGTGAGGAAGATCAGCCCTGAGCTAACATCCATGCCAATCCTTCTCTTTTTTTGCTGAGGAAGACCGGCTCTGAGCTAACATCTATTGCCAATCCTCCTCCTTTTTTTTTTTTCCCCCAAAGCCCCAGTAGATAGTTGTATGTCATAGTTGCACATCCTTCTAGTTGCTGTATATGGGACGCGGCCTCAGCATGGCCGGAGAAGCAGTGCGTCGGTGCGCGCCCGGGATCTGAACCCGGGCCGTCAGCAGCGGAGCGCGCTAACTTAACCGCTAAGCCACGGGGCCGGCCCTGCATTTCTCTCTTGATCCTCCTGATTATGTCAAGAGTAAAGTCTCTGTGGGGTGCTAACATGCTTTAACGCCTCTAGAATTCTTGTTTCTCCCCCTTTTTAACAAAGAGGGAGCAGGCCTCAGGGTTGAGTCTTCAGGCAGGCAATGGTATCAAGCTAGAATGTAATAAAATTGTTTCATTTTATTTTGCTTATTATGTTTAACTTTTCAGGGCAAAAGTACTGATTTGTTTCCATTTACGAAAGTAGCACAGAGTTTTCTTTTAAACATGTTACTAAATATGCTACTTGTACTTAGGAGGTACCTGGATGAAGCAAAAGTCACTTGCAGTTGGGAATCTTCAGAAGATGAGACCCAGCCTCTGGTGGGGTCTGCTTGTTGGGCCCTCTGGGGGCAGAAAGGCCTGGAGGCAGCTTGGTTGCATTAACAGTTACTCTCTACCTTTGGGATCTCCTGCTCCCATTAGTCTAGATCAAACAGGTTTAGATTGAAACAGTGGTATGCCGCCATATGCTGATTTGTAGCAGTTGCCAATTTCCATGGTGTAAATATTCCCACTATGGCTAATTTCAAGCAACCAACATGACATCACTGAACTCAGAAATGGGAAGAGAAACACACAGTCAGCTTTCACGAACCAGTAGGAGCTCCAGCACACCCTTGGATTCAACCACCACTTAGAGTAGCTTTTGGATTATGTGGAAGGCACCATGCAAGGCACTCTCATATGCCATCTCGTGCAAGCCCCCAAAGCTACAGTTGCTGATAATAACTATCACCACTTTGCAGATAAGTAACTTTGGAGCAGAGAGGTTACAGGACATGCCCAAGGTCATACAGCTGATAAGTGATAGAGTTGGGGTTTGAACCCAGGTCTGAGTCCACACGGGCACTCTACTCCCCCACTGGAGCAGCCATCACTCCACTCAGTGTGCCATCCTCATGCATCCCTTCAGATGCATCACCCCCCGGCATACGGAGTACAGCTCCCTTTCTTCTACTGCCTGAGGCCTGAAACACTCTGTGGCACTTAAAGCCCTGCCCATCTTGCCCATCCAGCCTTATCTCTCTTGATACACACATTCTGCCCCAAGTCCCATGTACACTCAATGAAAAAAATGAAACAAAAACATTTTATCCACCAGGTCTTCATAAGGTCCTTATTCTGCTCCCAGAAAGCCCCAATCATCTCCCTGCTGTTGAAGGTCACTTTCACCCTGGCCATGACACTGAATGTCCTGCTCCAACAGGGTAAAGAGGAGGAGAGGACCTGTTATTTATTGAGTTCCTGCTATATGCCTGCTCTGTGCTCGTGGCTTCACCCCCTTATCTCATTTTATCCTCACAGCCATTCCATGAGGTAGGCATTGTTATGCCACTTTACAGAGGAGAAAACTGAGGCTCTGAGAGGTTGAGTGACCTGTTGAAGGTCACCCAGCTTATAAGTGACAAGGCTGGGCTTAAAGCTCCGGTGCCCACTATGTCTCCACTGCACTCGCTCTGTCCCAGAGCCCAGCACAAACCCGCCACACTGAATTCAGGCTTAATCTTCTGTGTCAAGGTATAGAGCAGAAGGGCAGTAATGGAGGTCACTTGACCTCATGAAGGCTGACCTTCCAGGGCAATGGCTCCAGGACTCCCAGTGACAAAGCTATTCCCAGGATTTCTTGAGCTGGATCACTCTGGAAGGTATATTTGTACTGGAGTACTAGAAAGACTCCTCAGATTTCCATCATGAGGAGGAGTAGTGTGGCCCCTGGGGATTGTAACTAAACCTTACACTCCACACGCAGAGTTAGGGACCATCTTCTTGGGATGTCAACAGTGCTTACTTCATCCTCCCAAGGAACCCCCACTGCTCTGCATGCTGGTGTTTTGATCTGTTTGGCCCTCCCTGTTCCCCAACAATGAGCTCTTAAGGCCAGGGAGGAGGTGGCATACCCCTGGAGATGTTTGCTGAATGGATGGATCAGATGGACCAATATTGGTTGGGTTGGTGTTTCTGTCATTCACCCAGCTGCTCTGTCTCAGAGACAAGCTCTCAGAAGTGAGGACGGTCTTGAGGCTGCAGAGAGGGGGAGTACGTGGTCTGAGGCCAGGGTCTCTGCAAACTGGTGTGTAACACGATAGCAGGTGGCTGCACCCCTGGTGGCTTGGCCAAGCCTCAAATGCAGTCATTTCTAGAAAGGTCGCTGTGGCTCTCTCAGTTCTGGAGGCAGCGAGGATGAAGGTGCTAGAACCCCACAGACGGAGCAGCAAGCAAGTTCTCATTGGCTCCTAAAAATGAGCCATGAGATATACAGGCCGGAGGTTCTCAAACACCTGCAACTAGGGTTCAGATAGACACCCCTGGCCCCATCCTGTTTCAGATGAAAACCTGAAGGCAGGAAAGTGAGGTAACAAAAGGTCAAAATTCCTTGGGGGTGTAGAAGCGAGAACTCCACCGTAGGTGTTCTGACAACTAGACCCGGTTGTCTCTCCCTCCTTCGTGCTGTTGCTCATGAGAGAATGACCAGTGCTTGCCTGTAAGTCATTAGGTCAACCTGTCTGGACTTTAAACCTGCACGTTGACTTCAGTCTTCCAATAGTGGAAAGAGGCAGGCTTTTCAAGCCAAAAAACTTGGATTTTAACCCAAGCTTTGTCCCTTGTTAGCTGTGTGTCCTTAGGCAAGTCACTTTACCTCTCACCCCTAATTTCCTCCTTAGTATTCTTTATTCTCTCTCCCTGCAGGATGTGATGATAATCATATGACGATGATGCAGGATAAGAGATGTCACAGTCTTAATCTGAAGATGATGAGTAGGTTATATTCAAGCCTTTAGTTAAGTCTTATTTACATGTTATAACCAATTCTCAACTCAGTTGATAATTAAGTAAAAAATTACAACGGCCACATTTGGGCCAGACAGGGAAGGACAACAGCACCCTCCACAGGTCAGAGTGGTAACTGTAGCGGTGATCGTGTGAAATCTTGGAAGGGGAAATGATTCTTTGGGGGAACAGGAGTCTTGCACCCCACAGCCCTCTCTCTCCCCTTCTCCAATGAATGACTCTCCCAACTTAGGAGGATCAAGTTAAGGGAGGCCCCAGGGTCACTTACATGTGGACAGTGAAGCACAGCGCGTTGGATTCAGAGACCTGCCACTCACTAGCTGTGTGGCTTCAGGCAAGTCATTTAACCTCCAAGAGCAATAATGTTCCTAGGACCATAGGGCTCGCACAGAGCAAATGGCAGCTTTTAGGATGCTGTCGGGATCGCCATCCCTGTTTACCTCCCACGACTGCAGAATCAGGGCAAAGGAGCACTGTTTTAGATGCTGTAGCTTCAGAGCCCTGTCTCCACCTGTGCTTGCTTACCTGCCGTGTGGCCATGGACCTGGCTCCCCTCCAGCCTCCCAGTTCTAATTTCTCCCATTTCCCTAAGGCAGTGGTTCTCAACTGGGAGTGGTTTTGTCCTCCAGGGGACAGTTGGCAGTGTCTGGAGGCATTTTTAGTTCTCACAACTGAGGGATACTACTGGCATCTAGCAAGTAGAGGCCAAGAATGGTACTAAACATCCCACAATACACAAGACAGCCTCCCACAACAAAGAATTATCCAGTCCAGAATGTGCCAAGGCTGAAAGACCCCACTCTAAGGAGTTAGTGAGCTGGTTCACTCTGGAAGATGTTTGATTCTACCGGAATACTAGAGAAATCCCTCGAGTTCCCATCTGAGAAGGAATGGCATAGCCTCCAGGGATTGTAACTAAATCTCCCACTCCCCAGGCAGAGTTAGGGACCATCTTCTTGGGACTGCAAGGGCGCTTCCTTCATCTCCCCACAGTAGATCCCACTGTAGTTTGTCCTGGTGACTGCCTTTCTTGTGACATTCAAAGACACCTCCCAGCAAGGCGGCCCCAAGAGAGCAGCACTCAGTTTCTGGAAGAGCAAAACCAATCACTCAGATGATAAAGTATTTGTACCTCTGCAGTCGTAAGGTATGGATGGACGCCCTGGTACATAACGTGTGGCAGTCCTTCGATAATGGTTCAAAGATATATATTTTTTTTGGGTGGTTGATTATTATGTTTGGGATGGATGGAGGCACCTTGAAACTCTCGCTTAGAGTTTCTCAGCATTTATATGTCATTTACTCATCCTTTAAACAAATCTTTTTCAGCATCTGCCCTGTACTGCGTCCATTGTTAAGTGTTAGAAATGCAATTTTTGCCTGACATTCTTTGCCACACTTAGGTGACAAGGTTCCTGTGGTGTAGGAGGGGGAAGGAAGCAGGTGTTAGAGACACATGGACACAAGTTGGTTTTGTTTTGTTTTGTTTTTTTAATAAATTGGACTTATAAATTTACTTTTTTTTAAAAGATTTTATTTATTTATTCCCCCTCCCCCCGCAAAGCCCCAGTAGATAATTGTATGTCATAGCTGCACATCCTTCTAGTTGCTGTATGTGGGACGCAGCCTCAGCATGGCCGGAGAAGCGGTGCGTCGGTGCACGCCCGGGATCTGAACCCAGGCCTCCAGTAGCAGAGCGTGCGCACTTAACTGCTAAGCCACGGGGCCGGCCCCCACAAGTTGGGTTTGAATCCCAGCTATGCTGGCTTCCAGCTGTGTGATGTTGGGAAAATTACTCAACCTCTCTTAGCTTCACTTTTCTCTTCCTTAAAAACTGCAGTGATGCCCCACATTTGTCAGATGTGTTAGAAGCCCTAAATGACTAAATGGTTGTGATAAAACAGATTTTAAGTCTCCGTAGTTCCCATCTTTAAATCCTACCTCTTCGCCTTTTTCCGCTATGTGACTTTGAGCATATTAAGTTCTAGGATTCTCAGTTTCCTCATCTGTAAAGTAGAAATAATGCACCTGCCGTGGACAAAGTTGATGTGAAGATTAAGGGAGATGATGCCTGTAAACCAGTGAGCCGGTTACTGCGTGTTGTAAATATGTAACGATCATCATCATTACTATTACTATTATATTGCCTACAGTAATCAGAGCTCAAATAGCTATTTTCATCCACACTATTATTCCATATCTATTTCAGTTTCTTAAACGGCTGTGGGTGGCTGGGAGGCGTGTGTACCTGCCTCTTCTTTGTGCCAAGACTCTGCAGACTGATGAGCAGTGGCAAAGAAAAACAATCCAGGCAGATGGGACCTTCATGCGGGCAGATTTCTCATCATTCCACCTGCACACACACAGAGAGAAACTGAACACTCTCCCAGGCTTTCTTCATCCGTAGGATAATTTCTTTAAAACCTGCATGGAATCCCACGTAAAGAAAAATGATGAGGCTAATTATAGATTCTCTGTTGTCCACAGACCTGTCTGCTGTGTGTTGACACAGATTATCTGGGCTGAGTCAAAGTCCGTTTGGAGTGCTCAATTACGGAACCATCCAGAAGCTAATAGACCTAGTCTGTCAAATCCATAGGGGCAGAGTGCCGTATCATTTGGTTTTGTAGCTCCCTCAATACCTAGACTTGCTTTGACAATAGAAAAGCCCCCAAAAAGTGTATTAAGTGGCTTGTGGTACCAGTCCTCTATAAACTTTTGGCTCATTCACTTGGAAACATGGCTGATTCCAGATTGTAGAACCTTTTTTTTAAATTATTTTCTTCCAATAGAAAAAATAACATACTCAATGGAGACATTTAAAAATATGCCCCTTCAAAGAAAGAAAAAATAAAGGAAGAAAAAAATCTATGTTCCCATCACCCAACAATAACCCTTGTGTATATTTTGTTGTTTTTTTTCTTCCAACATTTTCTTTTTGTGTAGTTGGGGGTTTGTTTTGCTTTTCGTTTGTTTGGGGGTGTGACTTTTTTTAGAAATTATAATCACACTGTGTAAAAAATTTTGCACACTGCTTTTTATCTCTATAGACTCATAAATATTTTAAACTGTCCTGGCCACATAATATTCCAACAAATGGGTAAATCAGAGTTTACTCCACTGTCACCAGTTCCTGGACATCTAGGTTATCTTTCATTTTTATTGTTATAGCTGCAGCAAACAGTTTGGATATAAACTTCTTTTTCTTATTATTATTCCAGATATAGGATTATTTCCCTAGGATATATTCTCGAAAGTGGAGTTACTAGGTCAGAGAATTTTAAAGACTTTGCAAGTGTTTTAAAGACCTTTTAAATAGTCTACAAACATCTCCTACACTACTTGGTGAGGATATGACTTCAGTTTCCTATTAGCGTGGGTGAATTGCCACCCACCTCTCCACCTTCTACAAAACTCTTTGTTATGGGGACCTTCCCAGATCCACCCTTCCTCATGATTCTAGAGGGTCTTTGACTATTATTCAAAGCCCTCCCTTGGGGATCAGTCAAGTTTGACCACCCAGTGAACCCCAGTTTGGAACAAGAGTGTCCTAGCACTTCTATCCCCTAAGTCTTGCCCAGTGGGCTGAGGCAGTGAGCCCCTGAGTAGGGATGGAAAGTTGCTGGAAGGCAACACCTCCTTCCTTGGCTTACTTTTTTCCCCTATATAGTGAGCCTGTTTTTTGTGTCGTTGCCATGGCAACGCAACCTCAAGGTAATAGATATTCCTTGGTGCTTAGAGGAAAAACTCAGCTGACAGGCAAATGAGAAAGACGCAGGAAAGAAAAGGTTAGCCCTTTGGTTCCCCTCTGTGCCTCAGCAAATGAGCAGAGATAATTAAAAATTAGACTTGAGAGTCACACAGACACTGACATAAGGAAGGTTCCAGGGCTCACAAGGTCATCTGTTTCCAATGCTAATTGAAATGGATGACGATACATCAAATTACCTCAGATCTCATCTCTGCTTGATGGAGAATCTTTCAAAACATAGGTCATTTTCCAGAATCTTTCCACCCTTTGGGGAATTATACGGCTTCCAAACAGCCTGAAATGATCTTAAAGGCGAGGTGGGATTTAACAACCTATCTCAATATCCCGCCTTCAAGTCTTGTCAGTTCCACCTCACCAGCATCCCTAATTCCCAGTTCTCATTGGTCTCCCAGTTTCTCCTCGTCCAGTGCCCCACCTGCCCACCTCACTCTCCGGGCCATCTTCCCAAGTCACATCTCTGATTACGCCCAAGAGGAAGACCTCTCCTGGCTCCCTACTTCCCTCAGAAGAGAGCCCGACCCACAAAGCTCAGCACACAGTGTCCCCCAGGGCACACAGTGCCCCCTCACTAACTCTCAGTTCCCTGGATGAGCGAGTCATTCATTTCCTCTCTGGACTTTGTTCTTGCCTCAAATACATTCATTTTCTCTTCCTGGGAAGTGCCTCCCTACCCTTAAAAACCCAACATAAATGCAACTTTTCTCTGAATTGAGTCATTTCCTCCCCTGAGCTCACACGCTTCTTCTTTCATAGCTAGAATATAGCTCTTCCCACGTTCTAGTGGGATAGAGTGTTTCCGTGGCCTCCCTTACTTGGCAGCCTGCGGGCTTGTCCAGGGCGGGGGCTGCGCGTGTTATCTCCCTGCATGCTGCCTGACACATGGTAGGTGCTCAATACTGAAAGTTTTTATTACCCCTGCAAAGCTGGGTTGTTTGGTTAAAAGGATACGTTTTTCTGTCTGGGGAGATGGGAATAACACCTCCAACTTCTCTGGCACCAAGCTTCTAAGAAACCCAAACCCCTCATTTGTAACATCATCATCAAACATATGCTAGGTTGCTAGCATATGGTATTAACAGTTGAGCATCTGGGTGCTAAAACTGTTGTTATAGTTGTTGTTTGGGGAAGGAGGCACAAAGTTCACATTTTATAACCTTTTTGGAAAATTCCAAACATATTCAAAAGTAGCGATAATAGATACTGACACCCGCCCCACCTCTCCCCGCTCAGGCCACATACCCATCAACCTAGCTTCCACAATGATTAATTTGGCCAATTTTGTTTCTTTTGTTGCCTCCCCTCCCCTGCTATTTTTCTGGAGTATTTTAAGGCAAATCCCAGACATAATATCATTTCATCTGTCAATATTTCGTAAACAGTCTAGGTTAAAATTCTAACTCTTCTACCTACTATGTCTGTGACCTTAGACAGGTTAATTAACCTCCCTGATCCACATTTTCTATATATGTAAAATGAGACTAATTGTAGTACGTCCATCATAGGGTTATAATGAGGAGCAAATGGACTGTTCCGTGAAAAACACTTGACAGCGCATGCTCAGGTCATGTGCTAAGTGGTCAGTGTTAGCCATCAAAATCACTATTATTGTCATTATCATTACTGAATTTACAGTACAGTACCAAGCATTTGGGACATGAAAGACATACGACTGTATGGGTCAGTAATCATGGCTCCGGCAGCAGAAAGAGGGCAGATAGGAGCGTGGAAAAACTGGAGCCTCAGAGATCAAATAGGAGGCTGGAGGGAGATGATGGGGCCTTGAGGTTGGCTGTGACTGCGAGGGGAGATAACACACAAGGAGATGAGAGCAAAGACCTCCGACTGGCTGTAGCAGGGGAGATGTCTTCTGCAATGAAAGGTCAAGTTTCTATTTTGATGGCCTGGAGAGAGTGTGTTAAGTGGGAGGAGGCGATGGGAGATAATGAGTTTCCTCAGACGCGTTGTCTCTGCAATACTGACAGAGCATCCTCTGATGGAGCATCCTAGAAAAGACACTTGACAGGTGAGGCTGCTGGTTGCGACAGCACGTGGCCTCTTGTGCAGCTGGTGGCTCGTTTTACTTTGGAGTTACTCACGCATCCCCATGAAAGGCTGCAGACCCCCCTGCCCCGTGAGCTTCCCTCAGCCCCTGTTCTGTAACCTCGATTCACTACTGTGATGATCAAAGTGGAGCTGGTGGCTTTCCTCACCATCACTTTTAAAACTTACTCTACAGTGAACACATGCTCACTGTGGACACTTTTAAAATCAGAAAAATATGATCTCACTTGTATGTGGAATCTAAACTAGTCAAACTCACAGAAGTAGAGAGTAGAATGGTGGTTGTCAGGGGGTTGGGGAGGGGGAATGGGGAGGAGATGGTCAAAGGGTACAAAGTTTCCAGAGAAATAAGCTCTGGAGATCTGCTACACAGCATGGTGCCTATAGCTAACAATGCTGTATCATATACTTAACATTTGCTAAGAGGGTAGATCTTATGGTAAGTGTTCTTACCACAAAACATAATTATTATATAATGAAGACGACCGGGGAAAAGGTATTATAGTGAAGAGGACAGGGGGAAGCCTTGGGAGGTGATGGGTATGTCAGTGGCCTTGATGGTGGTGATGGGTGTACGGGTGTATACTTATCCCCAGACTCATCATGTTGTAAACATTAATTACATACAGCTTTTTACATGCCAATTATACCTCAATAAAGTGGTTTAAATAAGTTAATAAAAATAGGAAACGCAGATAAAGTATAACAGAGAAAATGAAAACTGGCCATAACCCCCCACTCAGATGTAGCCAAGATTGTTAGGTTGATACAACCTATTATTTATTATTTGTATTAATATATATTTCACATAGATGTGACCACACTGAATGTGCAATTACTTATTCTCCTTATCACGTCAGTAAGAGATGGGAAGAGGGGATCTTACAGGGATGTCCTCTAATTCCCTTAAGCATCCTACACCTGATTGACACTTTGCTCCAGTTTTTTGCCTTTAAATATCAAATAAGAAATATTAACTATTAAATTAGTGAAGCTTCCTCATAAAGCTTTATTCGGTTTCTTTAATGTTGCTACCAGTAAACACAAAGAAAGGATCAATTATTATATATTCTCCTTTCCTATATGAACTGTTTATCACTGGTAATCAAATAACGGATGAAGGGACGTGTCTCCTTATAAAATTATGGCAGCTAATAAATGAACACAAAGTGTTAGAATTAGACCATCACCATTTCACAACCCCTGATAAATGAATAGGTCTAAGCACTGAGTGAGTGTCGTGAAGAGGGCCAACCAGCCATTGTGTGCCTTCCGGAGGACACAGCAGCACCCACAGACTTGGCAAAGACCTGACGTCTGATCAAACCTCCTACCAACTTGGAGGAAATACAGAGCACAAGGAACATGCTGGCCTGCACTGCTGTCCATAATCCACAAAATCCAGATGGTGGGAAATCCACGCGTCAAACAACCTGGGCTCGTCAACAGAACTTGCAAGGACCAGAACTTGTAGATTTAAAAGATCAGGGTATCCATGTTTTTTTAATGGACAAGACAAAACTATGGTGCCTAGGGAGGTACAGTTGGGTGAAAAACTAAGGAAATGCAAGGAAGTGATCACTCTACAAGTCAGGATACAGGAGGTGACATTTGGAAGAGGGGAAGGGGTTGATATTTGGGAGTGGCTGGCAAAGTTCTTTTTTTTTTTTTTTTTACTGAGGAAGATTAGTCCTGAGTTAATATCAGTGCTAATCTTCCTCTATTTTGTATGTGGGTCGCCACCCCAGCAAGGCCACCGACAAGTGGTGTAGGTCCACACCTGGGATCTGAACCTGTGAACCTGGACTGCCAAAGCAGAGCACGTGGAACTTGAACAACTCAGCCACAGGGCTGGCTCTGCAAAGTTCTATTTTTTGACCTAGGTGGTTAAAACTATATATTTTTGTGTAGCTTTCTGTATATGTGTTTTATTTCATAAGAAAAAGATTTTAAAAGAAAAATTAAAACTTTTACTACCTGTATAGTGTTGGATAGTGTCCTCTCCCAAATTCCTATCCTTCCCTGAACCTTAAAATGTGACCTTGTTTGGAAATAGGGTCGTTCCAAATGTTTTGCAACATTGCAACATTGCAGAAAGTTACATTCAGATGAGGTCATCCCAGAATAGGGTAAACCCTTAATCCAATGTCACTCGTATCCTTACAAAAAGATGAGAAGAGGGACTGGCCCCATGGTGTAGTGGTTAAGTTCGGCGTGCTCCGCTTCACCGGGCTGGGTTCGGTTCCTGGGCGTGAGCCTACACCACTTGTCAGTGGTCATGCTGTGGCATCAACCCACATACAAAATAGAGTAAGATTGGCACAGATGTTAGCTCAGGGCGAATCTTCCTTAGCAAAAAAAAAAAAAAAAGGAAAAGAAGGTGAGAAGAGACATAGAAACACAGGGGAACAGCATGTGAAGAAAGAGGCAGAGATTGAAGTGATGTGTCTATGAGCCAAAGGCACCAAGGATTGCCGGCAACCACCAGAAGCTGGGCCAGAAGCATAGAGAAGATTCTTCCTCAGAGCTTTCATTAGGAACCAGTTCTGCTGACACCTTGATTTCAGACTTCTAGCCTCCAGAACTGTGCGAGAAATTTCTGTGGTTTTAAGCTACCTGGTTTGATGTAGCTTGTTTCAGCAGCCCTAGGAAACTAACACACTACTCAACGTTACCGTGTGTTCGTAATTTTTTTAAAAACATGAAAAGAACGATTAGTTTAGCTGTAGACTGGGTGTGATTTTTCAAGGTAGTATCTCCAGGTTCTTGTCCATATGCAAACAATTATTTACTTGGTTGTAGTTACAGCCAAATGCCGTTTTATTTCTGGACTTTTGTTTTCACTGGATAGAGCACTGATTTGCATTTCTTAATTCAAGGATATACATCTCTACGAACCATTGGGTCACCCTAGATCCTACTGTTTTCTTCCTTAAAATGAAACAGGCCTTCCTACTGCATTTCCAGCACGCATCTCTGTTTCTGATTTTTCTGCTTACATCGTGATAAGATCTGGCTCATTTTACCATGGGTTGTGGGTTGCCCGAGTACCCTGCTGATTCTAGCTTACACACACACATCCTGTGACCCCACCACCACAGAGATCATCCCCTCAAACCATAAGCAGATGAAACTCAGCTGCTAGCTCCTTTGAGGGGCCACACAGAGATAGTGAGTGGGTTTAATTAACAGTGAAACAATATCCTGAAGGTTTCTCAAAGCACCAAGCAGAGATCAAGTTGTCTGATTTCCGCACAAGCAGGCAGAACCAAGGCTGAAATATGATTCCTTCTCAGTTGCCCTAGAATGGGAGGGGTGGTAGCTGTGGCTCTCTGCCGCTTTCCAACAAGCAATAATATTTAAGCCAAGTATTAAACTAAGCCCTGTCCAGACGGTAAAGCATGGAACACCAGCCTACCCCCTCAGGGGGATTTTAGTCAGCCAAGCACAGTGCCTGACTCATGGTGGGCAGTCAATATTGTTAAATGAAGCACCAGTGAAGTTCAAGGACTGAAACTTCAGAGCCCCAAGAATCGCCCGGAGTGGAGTGCCTCCGCAGCCTCAACAATAGGCCTAGGGGGAGGCCAACACGTCCCTTTTTAAAAGCTGCACTTTGTGATTTTGATGCAGACAGCCTTCAGCTGATACTTTGAGAAAAACTAATCTAATCATGAGCATCTTGAGGTCAGAGACCATATTGTGTTCTTCTCTTATTGAGCGCCTGCTGTGTACCACACCCTCTTCCTAGTCCTGGGCATAGAGCAGAACCCAATCTCCTGTGGCCATGTCCCTGTCCAGGGTGTCACATGGGTACTGGAGGTGAGGCACCTTGAGCCCACAGACCAATGGGAGGGGTGGAGAGGGGAAGATGCTCCCATAACACCATAGGTCTCAACTGGAGGCGATTTTGGCCCCCCCCCCCACCACCACCAGGGGACATTTGGCAAGGTCTGGAAACATTTTTGTTTGTCACACCGGGGAATGCTACTGGCATCTAGTGGGTAGAGGCCAGGGATGGTGCTAAACATCCTACAGTACACAGGATAGCCCCTCACAGCTAAGAATTATTTGACCCAAAACGTCAATAGTTCTTAGGTTGAGAAACTCTTCAAGAGAGAATGAAATAAGTGTCATAACAAACATATGAAAGTACAGAGGAAATAACGCATTCCTGGTCCTACAATGCAGTACCCAGGGTCCTATGGCCTGCCTTCCTCTCTCCCACTCCTTCACTCTTCTTGGTTCCATCCCACTCTCGCATACGTGGCAACAGTGCATTGAGCCCTGGAGTTACACAGAGCTCGGTTTGAAGCCTGGCTTCTCCATATGCCACTGTTGAATCTTGGGCAAGCCACTTAACCTCGATAAACTCAGTTTCATCTCCGCTGTCCTCCATGAGCAACAGGGACCCAAGAAGAAAAAGGAGGATGTTTTTATGCACCCTTGATTGACAGTCTGACAAACTCCCACTTACCTCATGGGGTGGATGCAATGAAATGAGATCATGCGTATGAGGTGCTTTGCTCGGGGACGGCACCTGCTGAGCATGCGCCACATGTCAGCTGCTGTGATGAGAATGAACAGCGTCCCCCACCACCCCATGGATGTACCACCTCTGCCTCATCCTTTTCAGTTACCTGGTTTTTAGATTCAGCTCTTTCCTTGAAACTCTTACTTTCCCCTAATACAACCTATGGGCAGGTGGTGACTATCATATCTCTATGCTCCTAGGTCCAGAACCCGTAGCCCCTCACGCATCCTTCCTCTCTAAGGAGGAGGATCCACAAGAAACCCCCCTTCAATCAAAGTGGTGGGGAACCAGCTTTCTACAGGAGCACTTGGTTTGCAAATCCCTCCTACGCAAACAGGATCACTCTTTTATTTCCACTCCTTACTTTAGACTATTCCACGGTTCCCAGACAACTTGTCCCAGGCATATCTGCCTCTGTTGGCCACCTCTGCTTTTGCATACTAGGCACCCTTGAACCTGTCTAAATTACAACTATGTCTAGATGACATAGTCAGTATATCTCAATTCCCTTAGGTAGTAAAAATGCCCTCGAACACCTGCAAACAAGCCCTTTCTCTCCAAGCGGAAAGAAAGGTCACCTCTGCCTTCCAAACTGTATTGTCTTAAATGCCAGCGGGTCTGGCCGTCATCCCTTTGAGAACGTGGCTACCCGCTTGAGAACTTCCAAGTCTTTGAAGAGTCTTTGGACTCCTCATAGTTCTAATCCTTTGCCACAAATTCTCATGTTTCCACAAACCTCATGCCTGAAGCTGAAAACCTTCAGGCATCAGGGAATGGTACAGTTATCAATCCAAGAATAAATAAAACCAGTATTATCTGGAAGCAAGGTAGTTACATCTGTAGTAAGGAACTAGAGTCCTCTAAGCAGAAATGCAGAGTATCTCTCCAAGGGTTTGAGGATTTTGCTGTAACAGATTCAAAGCAAGAACCAGTTGAAATTGTATTTTGTAAGTTCTACCATTGTCACGTGGAATTTCAGGAGCAGCAGGAGCTCGGGTTATTTTTTACCCCGCGTCCAGCAGACTTGAGGTGCGTAAGCAATTGATGAGGATTTTCGAAGTGTAACTTACCATCACCACCCTCAGTGCTCTTGTGGCCATTAATGACTCATTCTCTGACTGGAGCAGTATTTCCCTAGTTTATTTTTATGTCCTTCTATTTGGCTGAGAGACAAACTTCTACTTGACCTTCAAATCTCAGACTGAAAGTTACTTCCTCTCAATAGTCTTCCCTGGTTTGCATCCTTCTCCCACCCCCAATTGCTTCCTCTTCTGTGCCCCGTCACACTGCAGACCTCTCTCTTACAGACTGTACAACAAATATTTTTCTGCAGGGAACACGAATCATCACATGTCCCTTTTTATCCTCCTCCCCAGGCCTCACTCACATGTTAGAAGAAGCATCCATTGAGTGTCCATTTCAATTCTATTCAACCATCCAAATCCCACACTGGGGACATTGCTAAATAAAATGAAACAAACATTGGCGGCAATTCACTCGATTTTTTTTCCATCTTTTGCTTTAGTTCAAAATACAATAGGATAAGAACATATACATAGTTTGGCTTGATCGTGGATTGCAGATTTCTGCAGAACATTCTGGCTTTTGGTTCAATGTTTAATTCATTTGAATCCGTGAGGGCCATGATATACATTTGATCAAGAGTATCAGTGTCATCCAAGTACCCAGGGAAAAAGGAATAGTTACTCCATCCAGATTGTACTGTCTTGCTTTTTGCTTTCCCTTCTTCCTCACTCTCAGAACATTCCTTACCTCTTCTAAGCCAGTGTTGCTACTAATGGCCTCTTAAAAAATTCTCTTGGAACATCCCCTGGGACATTGGCTGTCCTGTGGCCAAGCAGATACTTCTCTTATAATAGCTACTTACTATTTCCCTTCCTTTAAAAATATTAGTCATCCTTGCAGGGCCAGGACTAGAGTAGGGCAAGACAGGTGACTAGGGGGCAAAATTTAAGGAGGCGCTCACTCTCAGGGTGGTACAAGTGCTAAGTCAGTACCTGAGAGTGAGTGCCTCCTTAAATTTTGCCCCCTAGTCACCTCTCTTGCCCCAGCATAGTTCTTGCCCTGCATCGTTGCACAGACCCCATATGCATCTGGTCTAAAAAGAAGTTGAGTGTTTGAATCTTTTCTCTGCCTTCCCAGTGGGTCAGTCCACAGTCCCTGACATTTTACTTGGCCAGTCACTCTTCCATCCAGGTCAAAATCTCGGGGCTCACTCACTTTAGACTCCTGCAGCTGCTTGACAGAACACAGAAGTTCCAGATTCCAAGTCTACTAGCAATGAATGTGTTACTTTTCAACACCCACTTTGGATTTTAAACAATCATCCGTCCCTCCCAAGGATGGATATCGCTAATGTGAGTAATCTTCCACAGACGTCTTTGGTAAATGTGCTTCTTAATTATAGTATTACTCATTTCTTATTTTTCAACCCTTTTAATTTATCATCTAATAGGTGCAGTGATCTGTGGAATAATCCATCTTTATTTTTTTCCTATTTTAGGTAGCTAGGCTTATTACTATTCATAGCACAAGCCAGATGCTTTGATTAGTAAGTGGTATCATTTGTACCCTAATGACTTTCACACCATTCAAAAGGAAATAGAATATTATGAAACGTTAAATAAGACCCCAAGCAAAGATTGAGCATTGTTAACTCTCATTACCCAAGTGTGAAGGAAATGACCACTCAGTTAGAAGGTGACAAGGTGGAAGGATAGTCTAGATTTGTCTGAGCTGGTGTGGGCATCTGCATCCTTGGAAACTCTTTAGATGTAGTACCAAAGGCCCCAACCATCCTTCCCAGCATCTTGGTCCACATTCACTTTTCTTCTTTGTCCTCATGCCCACTGGCCTCTTTGCAGTCTCTCCTCACATTCTGCTCCCTCTGCTTGGAATGGTCCTCTCTCCCTTCTTGTCTTAGCTACATCCTACTCCATCCTACTCATCCCAGCTCAATGATCACTTCTTCAGAGAAGCCCTCCCTGATCTTCCCAACGAGGTCAGGTCCCCTATCCACATTCTCATAATACCATCTTAGAATCATCAAGTGGCAATCTTACATTTATTTGAGTCCTTCTTTGATTGATTAAGTCTTTGTCTCCCGTAAGACCATAAACTTCATGAGGGCAGGGGATCTTGTAGGTGTTTGCTTTCCATCATCTTCCCTGGCTTCCAGAAACCCCACCTCTCCTAGTACCATTGCAGATGGAAATAAGCATGACCATAACTACTGCTCCTCTGCGAACATGGTCTGAGCCCATTACATTTCCTCCGTGGCTGGTGCTTGAGTGCCGTCTTGAATGCCAGTGGACTTTGTTGAAGTGTGAACCAATGGTACAGGATCAACTCTGATGAGTTGCGATCCCTTGGGGCTACGTACATACATCAGGAACACACTTTTTTAATCGTGAAATTGATTTTATTATGTTTAGCCTATTTACTAAGTGAAACTGATTTCCTCAGGACAGAGAGAGCAGATCTGTTTCACCCATTACTCTACACACAGCTCCTTGAGGAGGGCTTTGGCACTGTTGACTGACTGACTGACTGACTGAATGAATGAATGGATAGTACAGCTATTATTGTTTAATATTTTAAGAAGGTGAAGGGCAGAGAGATGAAGCGACTTGCTAGAATGACATTACAAGTCAAAGCAGAGCTTAGGACCCAGTGATGTTCCCACTACCTCCTGCCACCATCTGCTTGGGATGGTGTTGAAGCAACCTCCCAGGGACAAGCAGTGTCAGAAAAAGCCCAGATGACTTCTGTGCTCAGGATCTTGGCATCTGCGGTGTTTGAATGACATGACTCAGATTTCCTCCCCCTGTCTGGATGGGAAACTAGCTCTGGCAGGGATGGCCTGAGTATGCCCAGAATCCCTAGTCCTGGAAAATACAGCTGCCGAGACCAGATCTGGCCCATCACACCGCTGGGAGTGGCATCTCAGACTGGGTGTGGGGGACTATGGCCCAGATTATGAGCAGATTCCACTGGGCCATGCAGGCAGCACTGAGCAGGCCACCAAGAGACAACCACCTGGGCCAGGGGCTCTGGGATGTGAGATATATGGGACAGAAACCTCTGGATGAAACTCAGCCTTATGGCATCTCGCTATCTCCACATATCCACTTGCCGGTCCATTCATTCATTCATTCATTCTGGAGGCTATCGTATGCCAGACAGTCCTTTGCACCGGGGTCCCTGAGGTTGGTGCTGTTGTCCCGCCCAACTAGAGCTGCACTCTGCAGTATGGTAGACAGGAGCCACGTGCAGCCACCGGGCACTTGAAGTGTGGCTAGTCTGAACTGAGACACACTGTAAGTGTAAAATACACCACAGATTCCAAACACTTAGTACAAAAATGTATATAAAACATCTCATTAACTATTGAGTATATATTGAAATGATAATATTTGGATAGATTTGGTTAAAGAAAATATATTATTAAAATTAATTTCACCGGTTATTTTTAATATTTCTTAATGTGGCTAATTAGAGAAATTTTAGTTACCTCTGTGGCTCACTTCTTATTTCTTTTGTACAGCACTGGTCTAGAGACTTGCAACGTAGAGGCAAGGCTGATGAGTAAGTTCCAAGCTGAGGATAATGATAACATCACTAGCTGGCCTGAGGTGCCACAGGAGCTCAAAGGAGACTTGGCCCAGACTGCAAGAGGCAGGGGTTGGGGGCCAGAGCAGCTTCCTAAAAGAATTCACATCTCAGTCGACAGCCAGGAGACAAATCTGTGTAAGCTCCGGGACCAGGGCACTCCGAGAAGGAACCCAGTCTATACTGGGCAGTCTGCACTGCGCCTTCAAAGAGGCACAAAGCTGAGAGGCCCAATGAACTTCAGATATGTCTCCAGTGGCAGGAGTGAGGGGGGTGGGAGAGGAGAAGGGGAAGCAATAAAGCCAGACAGGGCAACAGACATTAGCTCCTGAAAATCAAGTCCGGTTGTATCCAGCAGAATTATAATGTGAGCCACACTCAAAGTTTTCAATTCTGTAGTAGCCACGTTCAGAAAAGTACAAAGAAACAGGTGAAATTAACTTTAGTGGTATGTTTCACTTAATATTTAAAATGTTATTATTCCAACATGTAACCGATATCAACAATTCTTACTGAGATAGCTTGTATTCTCTTTTGTTATTAAGTCCTTGAAGGCTGCTGTGTATTTGACACATACATCGCAGTTTGTGCTAGCTGCATGTCAAGCGCTCAGTGCATATGGTGACAGTGGCTACTGTATTGGGCAATGCAGCTCTACTGGACTTTTCTCTTGAGTGCAATGGGAACAGGTTTTAAGAGAAGAGTGCCTTAGAAAAATCTCTCTGGTAGCCACAAGAGAAGCAAGTAGTTTTCTGGGGGCTGTCACCCCCATCTTCCCAGTGCTGTCACCTACTGAGGTACCTCAGCTTATAAACTGGTAACTTGGGAACAAAATCTCTTTTTGCAGACTTTACCCTGTGGTGGTGTTATTCGAGGGCAGTTTCGGGGTGCAGACGGCAGAGCCCTGACTTGGGTTTCGTCCAGAGTCCTAAAAAGGGGAACTGCTCTTTTAGTTCTCATGTGGGTCTAACCACCTTTCAGGTGGTGACGTGGGACAGACTCAGATTTTTCCCTCTTGGGTTGTCATCTGTGAAACTATAATGCCGATACTCGCCTAAGAGGCTTGGTGTGCAGATAAAATGAAGGAACATATGTAAAATGCCCCACACTGTCCCTGATAAAGAATTGATCAAAAAATGGGAGTTTCTTTCCTCCCGAGTTGTCATCAAAAGGACTCTTTCACATCTCCAAGCGCAGCCTAAGAGGATGTAAACTCAAACAGCATCACTGGGGATCAGACTACATTAGTCATCTGTTGAAAGACTCCTAACCCTTTCTCCACCCTCCCACATAAGGAACTTCAAGGAGTTAGTTCATTTCAGAAAGAAATGTCCAAAAATATGCAGATTAGAGCCAGCCCTGCAGGGAGCTTTTTTCTAGCGTCACAATAAATTTTAACTGGTAAGAAAATAGCTTTTCAGTTTCCCTGGGCTCTATCTTATTGGAAAAGCAGCTTAAAAATTGTTCCTAATCTCCAAGGCAAGCTTAATGGCTTGCCAGGGTAATAAACAGCTGAATTCGGGGAAGCCATCATGTGAGATATTACCTACCACCTTCCTCTGCCTTTGAGAATCAAATGAAGCTACACAGTCTGGGTGGAACTGGGAAAAAGCATCGCTTTTGAAGTCTGACAAACCTGAGTTTGAACCACAGTTCTGTTGCTCAGAGCTATATAATCTCTGGATAATATAATTGCTTGTATCTTTGAGCATCAAGGTACTTCTCTGAACAATGGGTATAGTGTATATCTTGCAAGGTAAGAATATATTAGTTGTCTATTGCTGCATAACAAATTATCCCCAAAACTTATGGCTTAAAACATTATGATCTCAGAGTTTCTGTGGGTGAGGAATCTGGGCATGGCTTCGCTGGGTCCTTTGCCTCAGGATCTTTTCCAAGGCTTCAATCAAGGTGTCAGCCAGGGCTTCGGTCTCATTTCAAGACTCAACCGGGGAAGGATCTGCTTCTAAGCTGTCTCATTGGTTGTTGGCAGGATCCAGTTCCTCATGGGCTTTTGGACTGAGGGTACCAGTTCCTCACTGGCTGTTGGCTGGAGTCCTCCCTCCGTTCCTTGCCTTATGGGCCTCTCCATAGGGAAGCTCACAATGTGGAGCTTATGTCCTCAGAGCAAGAAGGCAAGAAGAGTCAGGGAAAGAGAGACTGCAAGACAGAAGTCACAGTCTTTTATAACCTAGTCTTGGAAGCAACATCCCATCCCTTTTGCTGTATTTTGTTGGTTAGAAGCAAGTCACTAGGTCCAGTCAATATTCAAGGGGAGGGGGGGTTTAGACATGGGTGTGAGTACCAGGAGGTGGGGACAGTTGGGAGCCATTTTAGAAGCTGTCTGCCACGATATTTAAAGATTCTCTGTAAATAGTAGCTATTGTTATGACCAAATATGAAACCACTTTGAAAAGCAACATTCACCACAGAAAGAGAAGAAATCTATAGGGTTATGTACTAGGGTCAGGAAGTTTAACAGTTGTATGACACTGTCAGTCTGTAAAGCAGAGTTGATTCTCACTCATGCTAGGTTACCCAAAGACTGCATTTAAAGATGCATTTTCATTCACTGATTTGATAACATGCTACCAAATAACAACGTTTGGACACTAGGTTAAAAGGCATTCATTTCCCCTACATAATGTTTTATCGTATATCCAAATCCCTTTTTAGGTATTTTAGGATTTCCATGTTTTTATGGCAAGAGGTAAATAAAAATGTCTTAATTTTCTCATTTAACAATATTATAAAGGCATTTAATCCTGTGGTACATTCTTTTTAATTAGCATTTTAACAGCTACATAACATTTCCATTAATAGATAAATGTAAGAGCCATGGTTTACTTAACTTTCCCTTATTCTGTGACATATAAGTTGCTTCAATGTTTTGCCATTAAAAGCAATGCTGTGATTGAGTATCTTTTGTGTGGTAAGGTTTTTTCCCCATAGTTTGAGTTATGTCTTTAGGACAAAGTCCCAGAAAAGCAATTAGAATACACACATTTTAATGGCTCTGTCAAGTTTTTATCCAAATGAGAAGTCAGCTTTGGCTTTTATATAAGTAAACATTGTTCCATCAGCCCCAGATTGAGTTCCTCAAAGGCAGACACCCGAGCTTACGTTTTAATTTTTTTTTAAACCACGGCGTCTAGCCTTTAAGCAACATTTAATGAATATTTGTGGACTGAATGAATGAACAAAAATATTTAAAAACTCGAGACTTCAGGAAAACTATTTAGGCTAGATCTATTGTAACTCTTTTTTTTCAATCGAGAGATGTTACATTTCCATTTAGATTTCACTAAGAGATGTGGAGGATGTACCCATGCCAAGCACTGGGATCTCCCTTGCCTTATTTCAGTTAATCCTCACAGCCCCCCCTACAGTTCATTTTCCACACAGCAAGAGAATGAAATGCTCAAAGCATAAATCAGATTATGTCACACACTTGCTTTTTTAGAGGATCCCGGGAGACATCTGTTGGCCCCATCATTTGAAAGGAAACAGTAGGTCCTCTTTTCTGGGGAATACTAGTTCTGGGGAAATCTCTACTTAGGTGGAAAGAAAACTTCTACCCAATAACCAGGAATTATGGGAATTTTCCTGAATGTAGTTCAGCCTGGATAACGGGTCATTTTAGACAACTGTGAGTCGGAGTGATATAACATCTAGGTAAGGAGGACACAATTGACCCTCAGAAAATAATTTTATTGGTCAAAATTTATTCTGGCTGATGTGTCCTGCCGCTCTGCACCGTGTACTCCTTGGAACTCCACAGTACATTCCCCACTCCACCCCCACGCCCTTTTTTTAAAAGATATTTTCATCTACATATGTCAGGAGCTATCACCCTCATTTTTTAGACCCAGGAGACCAAGTTGCTTCACAAGTTCAGAGTGTGTGAGTGACACAACCAGAATTTATTTGCCACCAGTGTCTGATAGACCGCGGGCTTAGCCACTAAACTTGACCCGCAGCGCCCCCTCGTGGGCAGGCGGTGGTTTGGCTTCTCCAGGCTCGCTTTTCACCTGGGCGACATCTCACCCTAACCAGCACTTCCGTGTTTCTCCCTCTCTCTCAGGTGAAGGAGGCCATGCAGCGGATCCACGACCGAGGGAACATCGGCAAGTTAATTCTGGATGTCGAGAAGACCCCGACTCCACTGGTGAGTCAAAAGCAGAGAGATCCATTCAGTTCAGGTGGGGCAGCACAGGTGGGGGTGGAGGGAAATGCAGGCAGCTCACTGGCTCCGGGAGACCAGCAGTAATCAAACGACGGCGCAAATGAGGGGTTAGGCAGTCACAAACTGAAATGAATGCTAAGAAGGAAGGGAAAATGCTTCGGGGAGGGCATTTCAAGAGCACTCTGAGGGCAGTCAGGAAAGGACAGAAACAATGGACCTGTGTCTGGGACAAGGTCCACTCTCTCTCTTGGCTGCCACAAGTGACAGGAATTCCCAGTAAATCCTAAGAAATTCACATTCACATACTCAACAGAAGGATGCCAGCTGCCTCCGAGATGCCTCTTGATGATTCTGTTGATTTTGTTTTCTTTTCCTTTTTTTTCCAATTATTTTATTGAGGTAATAATGGTTTATACATACAATGGAATACTACTCAGCCACAAAAAAAGACAAAATCATCCCATTTACAACAACATGGATTTTGTTTCCTTTTATTGGGATAAAACCTTTACATCCAGGAATCTCACCAGGAGGGAAGCATTTCACACTCACACCCTAGAGCTCCTCAGGGGCCCCTTAAGGGGGGCTATACAGTGTGGTGGTCAACACAAGACTGTCATCAGCATGCATGGATTCAAAGGCCAGCTCTGAGCCCGTGTGTGGCCTGGGCAGTTAACTTTGCCACTCCAGCTTCGGTCCCCCTGTCTGTAAATTGGAGATTGATCAATTCTCACAAATCCATTAAAATCATACACAGAAAGCATCGTGTCATACACACTAAGTACTAGGAAAGGTTTAATAAAGAAAATACTTAGGAAGGGTTTTTTGTTTGTTTTCTGCCATGTTTAGTCTTGAAGCTGCATCAGTCATTCATAAAAGAGAAAGAACTAAATTTCTTGCATGGTTTAGTCCAAAGTGTGTACTTTTAAAAGTATTGTCTTGGCTTTTGTGACCATAATGTAGCTTAGGAATGATGGCCATTTCACTCAATGAAAGATGATTTAATAAGAGGGCATTTTACAAAGTGCAAGGGACTAATAACAATATGGATATAGTTTATTAAATGCTTACCAAGTTCCAGGACTGTGCCAGCAAAGGTTTGAAGGCAGATGAAGGGTGGAGGTTAGGGAGGAAAAGGGTGCTGGGATCCTGGGTCCTCTGTGCACCTATGCTGTCTTCTTTAAACACGTGACCAAGTCTGTCACAGCCCCATCAGTGAAGGGGACCTAGAGCTGTCCTGGACGGCTTTTTGCTTTCAAGCAGAGTAGTTGACACCAGCTTCCTGCCCTGAGCTGCTGCCTGTCTCCATTACATGTGAGGTCCTGCTGGGCCCTCAGGCTGGTGGGAAGGCCTGTTTGACTATGGGGGGTGGGGGCGGGATTCTTATCAAAGTAGGAATTGAAAAGCCCGCCTTTCAGGGTGAGAGCTCAGATCCTACCTTGGCATATGTCATTGTCCTTTTCCTCAATTTCAGGTGGGCTTCTGCCCTGGTACCTAAAGAAATAAAATGATGATGGAGAAGGCGCCAACTCAGATCTGTGGTATTTGGAGCATCTCTATGGTGGGAAGGAGGCCACAGCCTGTCCTGGTGGAAGACTAGGCTCAAAGGAGAAGGAACACGTAGTCAGACTAAATGTAGGGCATCATGAGACCCAAGATGGGTCCAGTGAGGTCATTTCTGGGATGAGCACCTAACAGAAAAGGAAACAGCACAGGATTGAGGCTCCAGAGGGGGCAAGGAAGCCTTCCCAGAGCTTCATCAGAAGCTCAGAGAAGGTAGGAGACAGATTGCAGAGGCCTCTAACGAGTCCTCTGTTGAATTACAGATGGCCAACGACAGCACAGAGACCAGCGAGGCGGGAGAAGAGGAGGAGGACCACGAGGGTGACAGCGAGAACAAGGAACGGATGCCCTTCATCCAGTGACCCAGGACCCAGGCAGGAGAATGTGAAGGATGGTTTGGAAGAAGAGGAGCCAGCTGAGAACGCTCTTCTGTGCCCCAGTGAACAAATGCTGTAGTCCAGTGCGTGTCGTGTTTGTCTGCAGTCAGCTGAGCTAAAAAGCTGTTAATCACCGTTGTTTTTGAAATTAAGTGCCAGTCCCATTCCATGCAGTATTATGTCCCGCCCCCATCTGTGTATTACACTCTCCCTTCTCCCTTCTTTCAAAACCATCCATCTTTGGGTCCTTCTTGACAGTTCTAGAACAGCCTCGAAAATGAATACAAGCCCACAGGCCCAATGCCTAAGAGACCAGACATGGGCAAAGGCAAGTTTGGATTGGAAGGTGTTGTCACAAAGCACTGTCCAGGTCCTAGAATTCTTCAGGCCAATGATACTTTTTGCTGCCAGTCACCCACACTTCTGACAAGAGCGCTTGCCAATTTGGCTGGCAGAAAGAGGGTAGGCCAGAAGATGTTTTCATGAACCCATAAATTTAGGACCTCTCCACCACAGTAGTACTTTCTCTCTCCCCATTTAAGAGGCAACTTCCTTACATTCATTCAGTTGCTTCATGGTCCGAAGGTTGAACCACTCTCCTCTCGCCCTCTGATGTTTGATCCCTTCATTGGTTCTTATCCATAAACACAGGGAAACAGATGTGGAATTTTTAGGGTAGAACGTGGGTCAACAGCATGAGTTTGAGGACCAGCCACAGAGATGTCTCCTCTGAAATCACATCTCATGAGCAAGCTCCTCCCCTTGCCTATATATTTTATTTTAATTTTAAGAAAACTCACTGCGTCTGGGACTATTTCAGAAGTCATTACCAAGACTCACCTATGTTTGCACACTTGCCATTGGCATTGCCAATTTTGCTATTTTCATTTCTTGGTAGTGAGCAGCCACCTTTACCGAGGATCCCCCAAGGAAGACCTCCCTTGTAGAGCATATTTAGGAAAAAATCAATGAGTATCTTTCTTCTTGCCAAAGCATGTTCCAACATGTAACAAACTCTATCGACACAAAAGGTTGATGTTCAGTATCTGAGGCCAAATGCGTAGTTCCTCTCCTCCAAAACATGAAATTATGGTGCAGACTCTGCAGGGCCTCTGCCTTTTTGGAAATCAGGGACTGAACTACCTGATTACATACCTTGCCCAATTTTCCATTTCCTATATGCCTAAGAAACCCCACCCCATTTGACATAGCTTAAAGTGAACAGTTTCCCTGCAGGAAGAGAGAGAGTCTCACTGTCTCCACAAGAGGATTCCTCATTCCATCTTCCCAGTTCTTTTGACCCAAAGGGTTGACTCCATCACTCACAAACCAAGCTGGAGACTGAAGGAGCCCACATAATTAGCATTCCAACTCACTTTGCATTCTGGAAGACATCGGAGGATTCCTGCATTGCCCAGTCTCTCCACCAATGAGCCTTAGGGTAGACCCAACTCCCCCCAGGTGATGGGAATGAGTGCATTTCAGCAATTACCTGTTTTATTTCCAAAATCCTTTTGTAACAAATGTCACCTCACTAATCATGTTCTTTTTTCCTATCCTAAGCTTGTGATGATGACTTATTTATGCCAAATATTTATCTGAAGAGAGTTTCTCCTTGTTGTGAATGTACGTGTAAAATATGAAGATGAGAAAGGGTGCTGCCATCTGATGAGCAGAGAGATGAGAGTATCTTGAAAGAAGACACCAATATCATTTCTCTTCCTACCCCAGGACTCACCAATATTCCAATTCTGGGCCATTTAGAGAGATAATGTAGAGGTTTTATCCCCCCAACCCCTTCAATAAATGCTGTATTATTGTTCATGTTTCTCCCATAACCAAGCTGAAAATGGGATCTTAAGAAGAACCGCAACTCAAGTAACATTGCTGGTGAGCTGGACAGAAATGACATTTTCTAGGGCTAGGGGAGCAAAGAGCCACTGGGTGTATCTGGGCTCTCCTCTGCCAGGGGCGTGGGAACTCAACAATCAGAATCCAGAAGGCCTTTTTATGTCCAGAGGAGAAGCATGGAAAGTCGTTCCTCCCTACATCTGTTTTCTCGGCTAGCAAATTTCATACAATAATCACAAATGATGCCAAACCTTTTTGTCTCCTCAGAATACAGAATGAGAAGAGAAAACTAGAGTTTGACCAATAAGATCAATTTATGCTATGAAGAATAGGGAAAAAAAATCAAAATTAACTGTTTGATGCACTCTTTCCTGTCACATGATCGTTTTTCGCAGGAAGTGGAAAGAACGTCTCAGTTTGCCTTAAAGGAACTGTGAAGGCTTCTCTGTAATTTAAGCTTGATTGGAGTGAACTGAAACATTGTCTAATGTATTTGTGGCTTTAGAGCTTTTGTTATATTGTGCCTACAAAGCAAATTATGTTTACATAAAAAATATAAATAAAGTATTCAGCATAGCATCACCTTGCCTGGCATCAATTACCCCACATAGTTCTTGGAAAACGGCCGCATTATTAAATGCAAGGAATGGGTGACTTAAAAAGGAGAAATAGAGCCAGCCCTAATGCCCTAGTGGTTAAAGTTTGGCACTCTTACCACTTTGGCAGCCTGGGTCTGTTTCCCGGTCATGGAACCACACCACCCATCTGTCAGTTGCCATGCTGTGGCGGCAGCTCACATAGAAGAACTAGAAGGATTTACAACCAGGATGTACAGCTGTGTACTAGGGCTTTGGGGAGAAAAAAAAAGACACTGAAAAAAAAAGGAGAAATAAAAAAATACAAAACGTGATAGAAGAATCTCCCGATGAAAACTAAAGGCTACAGAGAAAAAATGGGGTTGAGAGGAGACAAGCCTTTAAAAAGACATTTAAGTTCCCTCAAGCAAGAAAATAAAACCACCAAATAACAGAAAAATTAAATACATTATATAACAATAATTATAATGGCATTTGTTAGGCACCTATTGTATGCTGTTAAAAGAGCTATATATGTATTAACTCCCTTACCCTCCCAACAGCCCTGAGAGGTAGGGTTTAACATTATGCCCATTTTATAGATGACAAGACTGAGGCATAGGGAGATTTTTTTTTTTTTTTTTTGCACTTGCCTAAAATCACACAACCAGTAAGTGGTGGAGCCAGGATGTAGAATCAAGCTAGAAACCTAGAAACCATGCTCCTGATTGCTTTATCATGCTTCTTGGCTAAAATAAGGATAAAATACAGTGCATTTCAAATTACCATCCCTTGCTCACTAGAAACTCTTCGGGGATTCTGTTTCCTCTGATTTCAAGGATATGTTTGTAAATTTTTTTTTGCTTTGTAGCAAATAATATGCATATCAAGAAGTGTTTTCTTTCTGCCCCTCCATCCAGAAATTTGGTGAAGTAACATTTGGTGAATTCACATTTGGTGAAGTGCTGATTTTAAAGCTCACACATCTCAACCATTTTTATTTTCATCATCTAATATCCTCAAGGTTATCAAAGAGATACATAAAAGTAAATCCCCAAGAGCTAAGATTTCACAAAAGAGGAATTCATGATTAGAGAGAAGCTTACTGTGTTTGCCATATTTCTCAGCAGGAAGCCCTCCCCCCACCCCCCGCAAAAATAGAGCTAGTCCCATGTCAATGAAATGCCACATACATAAACCTGAATTTACAAAGTAGAAAAGTTAGTCACATTGTCAGTGAAATGCTTACAAGTCACTATCCAAGGGATTTTCTCATATATTCTCCTTTAATGCTTATGTATTCCATATGACTCTCATGGCCTCATGTAGCCAGTGTTGGTGTACTGTCACATTTAAACACAGTCCAGCAACAAAAACTGGAATCTAAACTAAAATCCACATCTTCACTTGTAACTCTGAGAATGGGGAGGAGGTCTAGCAGTTGGAAACAAAATTCTTTTCAGCGGTGTGGATGAGGTTAGGGTAGTAATGGAGGCAAACCTTTCAAAAGCCGTTTTGGCCAAAGGAAAACATTTGTGTAAATGCAAGGAGGGGAGAACTTTTGAAGTGCATATTGGAGGAATGGAGAGTGGACCAGTTAGCTGAAATACACACATGTGGGGATGGAGTAGAGGAGAAAGGCATGGTGGTAAATGGGTACCAGATTTGGAGGTCTTTGAATGCCAACCTGATAATCTTGGATTTCCATGGAAAGGAACAAGGATGTGCAATGGTGTGACGTAAAAGCTTGGGGTCTGGAGGTGATTACTGAGAGTAAATGGGGAGTTTAATGGGAGGAGGGATATGAGATGAGCCTAAAGGGGGTCCAGAGTTGGATATCAAATACCTTGATCCCCCTGCCCTGGTTTGGGTTCTCCAGAATCAGACATTGAAACAAGGATTTGAATGTCAACAGTGTTGGGAGGTGATCTCAAGAAGCACAGATGGGGGAGTGGAAACATAAAACAGGAAAGGGAAGAAGCCAATTCACAGTGTACTGATGAGCAGATTACCACTGTGGGAAACTGTAGACATGCCCCAGAGTTGTCCCATGAAAGGTGAGGAAGATATATTTATCCATCAATTCCCATGCGTCAGTGGTTGAGGGTGACTCCTAACAAGCGTGTTGATGCCCCAACACTCTTGTCCTTCCCTGTGTAACCAGGCACATTGCTGTGGCCAGAAAATGCCCTAGACAGACAGCCACAAGAAGCCATTGGTGCGTATGGGAGCAGAGAGGAGATATGGAACAAGTGCCCACAGCTCCTATTATGAATCTTCCAGGGAATTTGCTCTTTATTCTGCAGTCAAAGGGGGAAGTTTGTTTTTTTTTTTGCTGAGGAAGATTCACCTTGTTAACATCTATTGCTAATCTTCCTCTTTTTGTTGAGGAAGATTCGCCCTGAGCTAACATCTGTTGCCAATCTTCCTCTTTTCATATGTGAGCCGCCGTGACGGCATGGCCACTGACAGACTGGTGTAGGTCCACGCCCAGGAAACGAACCCAGGCAGCCAAAGCAGATCGTGCTAAACTTAACCACTAGGCCACTGGCACTGGCCCAAAGGCGGAAACTTTTGAGGCTTTCCACGAACTATATTTCAGTCTTACTAACACTCTCCCACTCCCCGCTCCAGCTATCCCATTAGCTCACACGACCACTTCTTTTTTGCTTTTTGTTTTGTTAATTGGTCTCTTCCCTTGGAGAGCACAATTTTTGCTCAGAGGAGAGACAGCCAAAATGCCTCCATAATGTCACCATGATGAGTGACTTCATTGGGACCTTCCTGCCAAATTTCAGGTCTCTTCTTTATTGGGGCCAGAAAATCTGGGGCTCTGCATTAATTGAAACCACATGTTTGTTCAATAAATATTTAATGAACACTTACTAGGTGCAGACCCTGTTCTGGGTCCTAGAAATAGAAAGAAAATAAGACAGACTTTTCCTCAAGAAATTCACAGTCTAAACCGTGCTATCCAATAAAAATATAAATGTGAGCCACATACAAAGTTAAATTTTCTAGTAGTCACATTAAAAAAGTAAAAAGAAACAAGGAAATTTAATTTTAATAACACAGTCATACGTTGCTTAACAACAGGGATATATTCTAAGAAAGGCATCGTTAGGCAATTTCATCGTTGTGCAAGCATCATAGAGTGTGCTTACATAAACCTAGATGGTACAGCCTACTATACACCTAGGCTAGATGGTACTAATCTTACAGGACCATCGTCGTATGTGTGGTCCGTCATTGACGGAAAAGTTGTCACGCGGCACACAACTTTTTTGTTTAACCCAGTATATCCAGAATGTTATAATTTCAACATATAGTCGACATAAAGACTATTAATGAGCTATTTTGCATTCTATTTTTCATACTAAGACTTCAAAATCTGGTGTGTATTTTATGCTTACAGCGCATCTCAATTTGGACTAGACACATTTCAAATGCACAGCAGCACTTGTGACTCGTGGCTTTCACTTTAGACAGGCAGGTCTAGAAAAAGGACAGAAATGGACGTAAAGATATGCAACATGGCTTCAGTGATGCAATGTTAGAGGGAGAAGGGCACAAAGAAGGGAGGGGTCAAATCTACGATGGAAGAGGATGGTGAGGACAGTGTACATGGAGGAAGAGATGCTTGAGTGAAGTCTTGAAAGATGAGTGGGTGTTGTTCCTGAGAATAATGTACTTAAAGCACACAGCATGGTGTCTGGTATGTAGTAAGCACTCAAGAAACCTTAGCTTCCTTCCTTGCTCCCATTTGCCAATGCCGGGAAGAATGAAATGCTTGGGAAATACTCAATAGCTTTCTTCCTTTTTTTAACCACAGAGAATATAAAGATTTCAATATTTTGCTCCTGTATTTGTTTGTGGGAGAAAAAAATAATGGACTGAATGTTTGTGTCCTCCGCAATTTCATATGTTGAAACCCTACCAACTACCATGTGCTGGTACTAGAAGGGAGGTAATCAAGATTAGATGAGGTCATGAGGGTGCGGCCCTGATGAATGGGATTGGTGCCCTTATAAGAGTCATGAGAGAGCTTGCTTCCTCTCTCCATCCTGTGAGGACACAATGAGAAGTCAGCAGTCTGCAACCAGAAGAAGGCCCCCATGAGAACTTAATCACACTGGCACCCTGATCTTGGACTTCCAGCCTCCAGACTATGAGAAACAAATTTCTGTTGTTTATAAGCAACCCAATCTATAATACTTTGTTATAGTAGCCTGCACTCTCTAAGAGATAAGTGTTTTTTCCATTCTCTGCCGTGAGCAGAACAATCAGAGCTTCTATTACCAGCCCAAGCAAAGATGCTGGGAAATGTGCCCCATGAGTTATTCAAACTGGCACCCAAACACCCAAAGGAGTGACTTAGACAAGAGCAACTGAAACCTCAGCGTGCCACAGGCATATGCACCCACGCTGTGCAGTGATTAAGAGCATAAGCCTGGGAGTCTGGCAAATCAGGGATCAAATTTATGCAAATGGCTCAGCATTTGAGCTTTCCACTACTAGAATCTGTTAACGTCATCGAGTCCATTCCGACTCCTAGCACCCCTGTGGACAGCAGAGTGGAACCCTGCCCCGTCTTTTTGCTCCATCCTCTCGCCTTCCGGTGCCATATCAGACAATGCTCCACTGCTATTCGTAGGGTTTTCATGGCCAGTGTTTTCAGAAGCAGGTGGCCGGGTCCTTCTTCCTATTCTGTCTAGTCTGGAAGCTCCACTGAAACCTCTCCACCACGGGTGACCATGCTGGTATTTGAAATACTGATGACATAGCTTTCAGCATCACAACAACACACAGCTGCCACAGTATGATAACTGACAGACGTGTGGTGCGGTTCTCTGACCAGGAAATGAACCTGGGCCCTAGTGGTGACAGCACCGAATCTTCACCGCTAGACCACCAGGGCTAGCTGAAACGGGGGTGATCATACTGTCCATGTCCTAGAAGTGTCATGAAGATCAAGTGTAACAGTGTACGTGTCAACAGATTGAAACCATTACCCACAAGTTCCAGTCTGAAAGCCAGATTGTGAATGCCTTCAAAACAAGGTTTTTTCACTCATTCAGCAAAGTGTTCAAACACCTAGCATGCTCTCGACATAATATTCTTAATGCCTTAGCAGCAAAAATGCAAAATAGTCTCTGATATCCAGGAGCTTACAGTTTAATGATATGATAACAAATGAGTTTTATCTCTTGTGCAAATGGCAATTTATTTGTAGAGCCTGACTTGGAACTGAGCTTGTGTGGGTGGAGTGGTAAAGAAGGTCGTAATTGATGAAGAACGTTCATCAGGAGCTGGTGAGGAGAGCTATCCAGAAGAAGTGACTATCTTTAGGCGCATCAGTGAGGAAGCACAAGTACGTTCTTGGAATGGTCCATTTAGCTATTGCATGCATCAAGAGATGAGACAAAAGATTAAGAAGACTGGATTATAAAAACCCGTGAACGTACCTTCAAGGGTTCTGGATTTCGTACTAAAAGTAAATGGATTAATCAAAGGTTTGCTGGAGAATGTTCTCAAGAGAGGACCATGGGAAATCTTCCCATATGAACGTTATCATTTTACTTGGTCTAGTTTGGGGGGCGCAGAACAGATGAGTGGGCCATATTGGAATAATAGTTCCATGGCTAGTCCCTCAAGGTCCATCCATAGTCTATTTGGTCATAAGTTAAGGTGGCCACTAAACTGGCATGAGTGGGGGAAAAGAACACCTCTCCTGAAAGGGAGAGGTGAAACCAGGAAGGGCTGGAGATGCAGGCTTTTCCTGGGAGCTGGAGATGCTTGTCCACGGGAGGCCCCCAGAAAGTAAATCACCACCTATCAGAGCAGGGAGTCAAAACTCACATAGGACAATGACCCGCACACGTGGCATGCTCACAAACACTCACACGCACAAAGATTGGAATCATTTTCAAAAAACCGTCCCAGCTTAGAGTTCAGAGATTTCCATAGAGTAAAGTTGAATCAAGGCAAAGCACGAAAACAAAACTAACATTTACTGAGGATTTGCTATGTGCCAGGCATTCCACACATACCCGCACTGAATCAAAACAATTCCTTGAAAAGTAGTCATCGTCCTTGCTTTCAGATAACTACACTAAATTTCAGAGAGGTTTGGTGGTCTGCCCATGTTTCCTCAGCCAGAAAGTAGAGGAACCCTGTCTAGAACACAGGACTCCATATAACAGAAAAGTTTCTTCCCAGCAGCTGGGAAGATAGGGACTAGCAGTTCCAACTTAACATCCTCCTGGTGAGGTGGTCATTCTCCCTACCTCCTGACAAGGAAAAAGAACTTCCTCTCCACCAGCTCTGGTGTGAATCAAAGTGCTCTCAGGAAGGCTCTGATTAGCCCAGCTTGGGTCACATGTCCATCCTAAACCAACCATTGAAGCAGAGGGATGGCTATTCTGATTGCCAGCCTGGGCCATGCGCCCACCCCATGATTGGTCATGGTAGGAGTGGGCACCTGATTGACAACTCTACCAGAAGCACATCAAGTGACAGAGGGATAGGTCCCCATAGGAAGGGATGCTGAGAAGTTAAAGCTGTGTCCACGATAGCTACTGTATATTGAGTACTCTTCGTGCACCAGACACTGTTTTAAGCCCCTGCAGCCATCACCATCGTGCCCCACTGCACGTCGTCTTGGTATACCTGAGTTCACCTGCAGCTGTAGACAGTTCCTGGCATGCTGACAGCTTCCCATCTCAAGCACCTGTATTAGCCTTTCTTCTTCTGTGCCCATGGGTTTACTCCAGTACCACAGGGCACAAGTACACAAAGGTAACCCAGAATTACTGTGGTGGGGAGGGGGGATAACATCCCCAGGAACAGCTCAACCATGGAGGATGGTTGCTAATGAGTAACTTACTCATTAGCACACCCTTATCAGGCATTGCTAAAAGCATATTGCTACTCTTCCTTCCTTATCTCATTTTCCCCCATCTCCCACTCATGCTTCTGGATGTCGCCTTCCAAATAAACGACCTGCACCCAAGTCCTTATCTCCCTTGGGGGAACTCAAATGAAAATAGCATTTTTTGCCTATTAACTTGCCAAATACTCATAATAATCCTATAAAGTAAGTGACACTATCCCCATTTTACTGATGATAAAACGAAGCTCAGAAAAGTTAAATGAAATGCTTAATGCCTAAAACTACACATAGCAACCAAGTTTCCAGAATTTGGGCCCAGAAATCAAGCTAAGCTCTCTCTAACGCCCAAGTCACTGAAAACGTACAATACCACTTAACAAGTTGGAAAAAATTATTCAAAAGCTAAGCTAGTGTCAATTAAAATGACTTCTGGGGGCAGCCCTTCTCACTTTTTCCAAAGCCTGCCCGTGGAGTGAGAAGGGATTATTGCTGTTTTCCTGACTCTGGAGGATTCTCTCCGAGGCCAGCAGGAGGGAGCCCAGCAGTGCTAATGAGTTAAAGGGCTGTGCCGTGAAACAGGGGATCAGACCAATACACACATCGCAGTACATTTGATTTCTTCATCCTTTACCAAAACAAGCATAAATACCTACTTACTGACCCCAGACTAATGCTCAGGTTGACTGCTGATGTTAAGAGCTGGTCTGACTACTGTCTTTGTTTGGGAGCAGAAGTCTGGATGATCCTTTGAGATTAATCAACTAACAAGACAGAAAGTCAGTGCACCATCAAATTGACACTTGGAGTATTTCATTATTAACCAGATGAAATAAGAGTAAACCAAATGCTCCCATCCTTACTCAGGATCGATTGATCTGTCTATCTACCTACCTATCTATCTCTGCTAAGGTAAATATTAAGGAGATTCAATTCAATTCTACAAATATTTACTAAGCTTTTGTCATATGTGCATCCCTGTTTTACATGTTATAAAGGATTTGGAGATAAATACAGCCTGGCCACTGCTGGCAAAGAGCCCATTGTCTAGAAGACAGAATGAGATGGCCAGAAAAGGCTAGCAGCCTAAAAGGGGGAGGTGCATTGGGCTCTAGGGTGCAAAGTTGGGAGAGGTGATATTCAGACAGGGGATAAGAAAGTCTGTATGGAATGGAAGTAGGTGGACATTCTAAGTTTTGCCTGCCAAGAATTGACTGCACCTGACTTATAGCTCAGTGGTCCAAAGCATGGACTCCTAAGATGGATGGCCTGGGTTTGAATCCTGACTCTTACAGTTACCAGCTGTATGACCTTGAACAAGTTACTTAATCTCTGGGCTTTTTTGCCTCCTCTGTAGAAGGGGAATGATAACATTAAAATTTTATTAGATTGTTGTGCATATTAAGCGAGTCAATAGGTATAAAATGTTTACACAAGTACCTGGCACATAATAAGCACTTGTAATTGTGAGATGTTTTGTCAGTTGCACCTAATTTTCCTTGAGGAATGACCCCGCCCCTTGTATGTTCTGTTGAGGGTCCTGTGAATCCAGGTGCCCTGCCGTCTAGCCAAATGGTACTCATGACCCAGGGAAGGCCAAATGGATGTTCTCCTAGTCATTTGAAGCTTAAGAAGAGGGATGCAAACACAAGAAAATGATTAGAGTGCATTCATCCTGATGGTGGTGTCCTAACGAGACTCCACGTGACTCCCTACTACCTAGATCCCCAAAGCTGCCTGTTGAGACTCGTCTTGGATTCTGTGAGTAATCCCATACATGTAGCTTAAGTTAGCCAGACCTGATTTCTATTGCAATCAACTACAGAACCCTACCTGATAAAAAGAGGGTCTTTGAACTGGGACTTGAATAACTTGGTAGGCTTAGAACTGCAATAGTTCATCTTCCTGGCTGCATCCATTTATTTCCCAGAGGAGGATCAGGACATACACCTGGCAAAGGATTATTATTGCACATCAGCAATAAGAGGCAGCATAAGAGACAGAGTGTGCATGCCAAAATATAGGCATTTTGGAAACAGTCCAAGTTTTTAATCAGGACACAACAGTCAAATATTTCAAGTATAAAAAAATAGAGCCATCTATCTACAACACAAGAGCAGCATTTCCCAAATTTCGCTTATTTGCCTACCAACTTTTTTTGTGATTTTTGTCATCCCTGGGCCCCGAGTATCATTAATATTTTTCTTAAAATTATTTATATATCATTATATTATTAATATTTTTTAAATAAACTCACTTTTAAAAATATAAATATATATTTTTAAATTCTATTGCTAAAATAAATGGAAAATCAATACTGCTTGCCATGCCTAGAAAGTAATCATAAACATTAATGTAATGGAGCCAGGTTAGGGACTCCCACTGGCCAAATCTGAGACAATTGAGCATCAAAATAAATAATGATAGCAATGGATTATAACCCATGAATAAAATAAAAATCTATGAGTCCACCAATACATAATGGATAATCACAGTTGAATGCCAACTGATAAATACAAAAGAAATGATGGAGTTAGAAAACCAACTAGTTGATGAAAGTTTGATGAGAAACAGGTTATTTACCTAGTCTCAAAGTAGTTCCCCCAAAATTACTTATTAATTACAAAGTGAAAAATGATAACTTTATAGTTGAAAAACCTGGCAGGCAATACCTTAATCAAGTGATCAAAGGCAACATCACCAATATGGACAAACTGACAATGTGTGCCTCCTGATACAATGCACTGAGAAGGACACAATCTCACTTCTGTTATATTCCTGCCAAAATCTGCACAACTGAATTTATTCATGAGGAAATCTCATACAAACCAAAACTGAGGAACATTCTAAAAAAAAAGAAAAGAAAAAAAAAACACTGGCCTTTACTCTTCAAAAATGGCAAGAGAGCCAAAGAAAGGCTGAAGAACTATTACAAATTAAAGGAGATAAGAAATAGGACAATTAAGACAGTGGGCAATCCTGGCTTGGATTCTGGACTGGGGTGGTAGTGGGAAGAGGAGCTACAAAGAACATTATTGGGACAACTGATGAAATTCAATATGAACTGCAGATTAGATAATAGCATTGTGTCAACATCACATTGCCTGATTTTGACAGTTGTGTCTATGTAAGAGAATGTACTTGTTCTTAGGAAATACACACCTAAGTACTTAGATGCAGAGGAGAATGTCTCCAAAATTCTCTCAAACAATCCAAAAATGTATATACAGAGAGATAGAAAGAAAATTATAAAGCAAATGACGCAAAATGTAATCGGTAGGTGAATCTGGGTAGACAGTATAATCAAATTCCTTATACCATTTTTGCAACTTTTCTATAAGCTGGAAATGGTATCAAAATAAAAAGTTACAAAAGAACACTAAAAAAAGTAGTATAATAAAACTTATTATTAGAGTCTAGTTAAAACCGATTGCCTCTTGAAGCCTCTGAGCTTGAGGCCAGTTTCTTGTTAATAAAAAAGAGATTAGCAACTTTTGGCAAGATTTTAAAAGACATACCAACATCAAATTAAAACTGTCTCCTTGACACCATAATCAAGATTTAAAGGAAGTGGACAGGGAACAGCCCTCTCACCGTGTGATCCAGCCTTCTTTAATGTATGTGCCCCAGGGGTACGAATATCAAACTTCAGGGAAACTTGCTCTCCAGCAAACAGGGCTAGTAGAAGCTTTGATCTGTTGAGTAGCTGGAAGCTGGGGGAGGCGGGAGGCCAGCGCAGTCCGACTTTCTTGCGGGCAAGCGCTTGGCCGAGAAGACATGCCAGTGCGTATAATTTAATACCCTGGTTTCGTCTGTAAGAAATCCTCTTTGCTCACCACAGTTCTCGCTTCTGGGTGGTGACAACATTTTCCACAGCCAGCCGTTTCTATTTAAATGCTGGCTAAGGCCAGCTTCAACAATGAATCATCGACAGAAGTTTCCTTTCCTCCACACCAGGAAACTCAGATGGAAAGAGAAACCATCTGTCAGCCACTCCTACAGTCCTTTTCTAGCTGCCAAGCACCTGCAGTCCCCACATTGACACAGAATCTCCCAAAAGTCCCCCCCAAATGGTCCCAGTACTTCAAAAGGGCTAAATTTTAGTGGTAATAAAGAGCGCTGGAAAGGAAACCCCAGCCATACTTATTGAATGTTTAACTGTGGCATTGGGAAGATTCTTAGGGATTTCCGACATCATCCCCAATAATATTTATTTATCACTTACCACATGGCAGGACTCTGCTAAGCACTCTCCATGGATTATTTCATTTAACCCGCTCACTATGTGCTCCCATTTTACAGATGAGGAAACTGAGGCCAGGAGAAGATAAGTAACTTGCCCTGGTTCTACGGCCAGCTATGTGGTAGCAGGATCCAGACCCAAGCCGTCTGCTTCCAGAGTCCATGTGGCTCAACCATCTTGAACCTCCAAGCTGTGCTGCCTGACTGAAAATAAAGAGGCACCTTGCTGGTGGGTTGACATCTAAAATAAAGGCTGCCCACTTAAATTTGAATTTCAGACGAACAATGAATAACTTTTTAGTATATGTCCCAAATATGGCATGAGACACACTTATCCTAAAACATTATTTGCTGTTTATCTGAAATTCACGTGCAACTGGGCATCCACTCTGTATTTTTGTGTGTGTGTGTGAGGAAAATTGGCCCCGAGCTAACATTTGTTGCCAATCTTCCTCTTTTTGCTTGAGGAAGATTGTCCCTGAACTAACACCTGTGCCAGTCTTCCTCTGTTTTGTATGTGGGATGCCGCCACAGCATGGCTTGATGAGCAGTGTGTAGGTCCATGCCCAGGATCCAAACCTGTGAACTCCAAGCCGCCAAAGTGGAGTGCGCAAACATAACCACTACACTACTGGGCCAGCGCCACCCCTGTATTTTTATTTGCTCATTCTGGAAACCCTAAACCTGGTGGGACCCAAACCTACAAGCTCTGGCTCAGAAGATATATGGCTTAACTATTAGTCCACAGGGCTCAACTACAACAGTGGGATCTGGATCTTCTGGAAGATCCCAAAAATCTACATGCCCAATCATTTCAGAATGTTTTGGGGGTGGTAGGGTGGTGATACATGAGTTCTAGAGAGATGCCAAAGAATCCCACTGGCAATTATTAGAAAAAACTAAAGGGTACCTGTGGGCTGAACCTGCAGTGCTGGGTCCCAGTGAATAAGACAGAGAAGCCTGAGCTGCATAAGAAAACACCACAAATTTAGGAACTTAAAAGAACACACACTTATTAACTCATAGTTTCCATGGATCGGGAATCTGGACGTGGCTTAGCTGGGTCCTTTGCACAGGGTCTCCCAGGCTGTAATCAAGGTATCAGCAGGCTGTATTCCCTTCTGGATCCCAGGGCCCTCTTCCAGGCTCACAGGCCCTCCGGCAACATGGCAGCACATTTCTTCAAGGCCAAGAGAACAATCTCTCTAGCTAGTTATGTTGTTTTATGGGCTCACCTGATTAGCCCAGGCTCACCCAGGATAATCTCCCTGTTAAGTCAAAGTCAACTGCTCAGGGACCCTAATCACAGCTGCAAAATCCCTTCGGCTTTGTCATATCCTGTTAATTGAAAGCAAATCACAGGTTTTCTCATATTCGAGAAAAGGAGATTATACAAGGGTGTGGATACTAAGGGGGTGGGATTCATGGCCAGAGGATTTGGAGGAATCATTACTTAGAATTGTGACTATTCCACTCTCTAAGTATCAGTTCCTTTATCTGCAAAATGGGAAGAACATCACCCACCTTGTAATATTGTTGAGAGAATTAAATGAGCAATCCTAGCTAATAAACACAGCACTGTCAATTCTCCCTTGGGAAGAGCAGTAGATGCCTACCGTGATTTTCCATGGGCAGGCGATGGAAACAGTTGAATAGCCCCGTATATTGCAGTGATTCAGGGTGTGGCTCTGGAGTCAGTCTGCATGGATTTCAGAAATCCTGGCCCCATCACTAGTTCACTACCTGTGAGTCCTTGGGCTGGTTTCCTCACAACCTCATGTAACCACATCACCTTCCTTCTATGTAGAATGAGGATAACGATAGCTGCCAGCCAGTTGAGTTGTCATGAGAATTACATGAGATCATGTACCTAAAGCACTTAGCTCCATGTTTGACCCATAGGAAGAGCTCAAACACCATCAACTCATGAGCGTAGCTGGACAATTTCAGCCCCAAGGAAAGAAATCTCAAAAGAGCAAAATGACAAGTATAGATGTTGCAAATTTTAAACCTTACGATAGAGCAAAAAACTTGTTCCAAGAAGAAGTCCCTGAAGTCGGACTCTGGCGTGTAATAATAACATATGCTAATATGGTACAGGGTCACTCGACCTGCATCGTAGGTTTCTGTTGCATATCTTTGAAAGTCCTAAAATATGTAAAGGAGTCCTACCCTTCAACTCCAGAAGGTGAGAATTGACGTCTCAGTGCTGCTAGCCAGTGCTGAAACTGACCCAAGCTTGGTTTCCCCAGGGGTGGGGGTGGAGAAGGGAAGGAAACATTTGGTCATCTAGAAGCTAGGAGATATTCGTTACATAAAAAACAGTCAAATAATGTCTGTCTTTGGGGATGGGCATCCTATTTGCTTTTATGAAGTTTTCGGGGGGGAAAAAAAAGCTACTCTATTTTAGTACCTAAATGGGGGAAGGGGTCAAGATTGAAGACAGTAAAATACCAAGTGCTAACAGCAGCTGTCTCTGATCTGCAACATTACAGAAGATATTTCCTATGTTATTGATTTTCACCATCTGTGGATTTGTACAACGACCACGCATCATCGTGCATTTAATGCAGAAACACAAAGAAAAGACAACCTGTGTGTGGACATGTGCGTGCATGTGTGTGTATGCGTATGTGAAGCTGGAGGTGGCTGGAGTGTCTGTGGACCTTGGAGAGGGTCGATGAGAGCCCCAGATAGGCTCCCAACACAGCCTAAGGGAGCGGATCTTACTCTTCAGCTGTCCGTGAGAATCACGTGGATCTTGTTAAGAGCCAGTGCAGCTGCAGACTAAAGCTATTCCAAGGAGTCCGATTTAGAGTCTGGCGATCCCTAGGAATCTGCACTTCTATACACACCACTCCCAGGTGATTCTGCTGCATTTTGGAAAACTGTGCTTAGGAGCTGGGCTCCTCCTGCCGCAGGAATGAGCTCAGAGGCTGAATAGTCCAGTGTCATTTCACAGTCAGGAGGCCCTGTCCCATACCTGGCTCCGTATGTGTGTGGGGGGCAGGGGCGGGGGAGGGGGCAGGAAAAAAGGAAGGAGAGTTTGCCACTTCTGTTTTTGAGTCTGTCCATACATTTAAAGGATTTAAGAAATGCTACATTGACAAAAATATACAGATCTATAGTTGCATGACATTTTTTTCAATCCTATCTGTGAATTTCTGTGACAATGGAAATAAATTCATTTGTCTAAGTATGAGGCCTTTGTGAAATTCATAAAGTCTAAGTGTGAGGCCTTTTGTGAAAGAGGCCTCATTGCCCCCTCTCCATGACAAGCCTTAGCCTAGAATGACATTCAAGGCCCCTCAAGGAAGGATCCCAGTCAGCCACCCCACCCCTACCCAGGGCAGGTGGGCACCTGAGCCTGGAATTGGCATGATCCTCCTGCCACCTAGTGGTCAATCAAAGACACGCTGCTAATTTATCTTTGTAACCTCCTCTCAACTCTCATTCGTTGATCCAGCCAACCTTTGTCAAGCACCTATGGTGTTGCCAGGCCCTTTGCTGGGCTCTGGAGGTAAATAAGACTCTGTTTATAGAGCTGGAAGGACCCCTACCAATCATTCCGTTAGGTCAAGCCATTCCCAATGGTGAAACTAAGGCTCAGAGGGTGGGGGCAGGACTTACACAAGGTCCTACGTCAACTTCTCTGATTACTAACCTCATTCTTTCCTCCACCCAACAGGAAGTGTAAATTGGAATCACCTGTGGGGCTTTTTTGAAACTACACCTGACCAGGGAGGAGCCCACACCCGGAGTTTCATCTTCAGAAAGCCTAGGATGGGCTTCCTCATAGTAAATACATTTTTAAAACTCCACAGGTATTTATTTCTTATGTGTCCCCTTACACACACACACCCCCCCAAGTTGAAAACAAATTTTACATCATGAGGCTCTTACTCAGTTTTCTACACAATAATGACCTCTATTTATATGGCATTTTACAGTTTACAAACTCCCTTCCTATCCATTATTGCATTTGACTTCATAGAACAATGTGCAAGCATAACCTCCATCTTGCACATGAGGAAATTGGACTTTATGAAGGCTAATTCTTCAGGGTCACGTCGCTAATCACTGACAAGGCAGGGACTCGAATCCAGGTTCTGACCAATTCCAGAAGCCGTAGTTTTCTGCTATAATGGGGTGCCCCTGACGGTTGGTTGGACAATAGTGTGCATGAGGCCGAGACTGGAGGACTGATTCCAGTTGGGCCAGTCGTTAAAGGATGACATAGTTCAAATTTTTATTTAATAAATATTTTGGGAACCAACCATGTGCAAGGCCTAGGGAAGGAACAGTTTCAGAGATGAACGAGAAGACCCTGCCTTCAAGGTCCCTAGCGTCCCCTGGAGTCACTGTCACATATGTCTCTGCTTAGTCCCACTTGTCCCCACATGCCACATAATACACAAACACCCACCCACAGTGCTGTGCTGGCAAGCTAGCTCTCCGGAATTTTTTTTTTAAAGCTCTAATTTGTAGCTGCTGGTTTCTGTAAATAATCGCAACATGGTCAATTTCCTGCTATGGAGAGTTTGACAATGAGCTTGCAAAATTCCCAAATATTTAAAAATTGATTCTGGCCTGCTGATAGAAGCTGACTCCTGCACACACTACGGCCATACAAATAACACGATACTGCATCAGACCGGCACTGTATTAGTTTCCAATTATTGCTATAATAAATTACCACAAATTTGGCAGCTTAAAACAACACAAATTTATTACCTTGTAGTTCTGGAGGTCAGAAGTTCAAAAAAGAGTCTAATGAGCCAAAATCAAGGTGTCAGCAGGGCTGCATTCCTTCTGAAGGCTCTAGAGAAGAACCTCTTCCTTTTCATTCCCAGCTTCTAGAGGCCACCCACATTCCTTAGCTTGTGGTCCCTCCCAGGCATGCATCACTCTGACCTCTGCTTCCATCATCACATCGCCTTCCTCCTAACTCTGAACCTTCTGCCTCCCTCTTTATAAAGACTCTTGTGATTACATCAGGCCCACCCAGGTAATCCAGGATAATCTCTCTGTCTCAAGATCCTTAACATGATCACATCTGGAAAGTCCCTTGTGCCATGTAACCTAACATATTCACAGGTTCCAGGGATTATGATGTGGGTATCTCTGAGGAGCCATTATTCTGTCTACCACAAACACTTTGATGAAAGAATGCACAAGATCCTGGAAGGACCAGCACTCATTTAGCACATTCTGGGTATCAGGCACCGAAGAAGCAAAGATGCTAAAAAAGAGTAGAGTCCACACTCTCCAGATGTTTCCTTTGGGAAGATCCAGGTAAACCAGCAGCTGGCACAGATACATTCCATAGAACTGTAAAGTTGGTGCTGGTCTCCAAGTATCATTAGTGATACTTACCTAGGTCTACACCCATTCTCAGAAACATTGTCGCATACGAACCATACAAAATAGCCTATAATGGACAGGTATTAATGTTCTTGTCAAAAATGAGAAAGCTGGGGCTCAAAAAAGTGAAGTGTCTGCCTGAAGTCAGATAGTTTGCAAATGGTGGAGCCAAGATAGAGAAAATTAACTTCAAAAATCTCATCCCAACGTCTTACTCTATTCCATTACTAGGGACCCAGGGAAAGAGCCCTATAATAGGATACTGGACCTCTACAACCTACATATTTGTCCCATCTGCAACATGGAGTTGTATCAGTCAGTCAGGATTCTTTCTGCTGCCAAGAACTCACCTAATTTATGCAGAAAAAAAAAACTGGGGCATAGGGAGCATTTCACTAGCTTATATAACTTATAAGGTTTAAGCTTATAAGAATGGAAGTGCCAAGACGGCAGGAGCCATATCTCTTTGACTTTGGCATTCCCCAGGGTGGTGCACAGTGCATTCCCCAGTCTGTGTGCATAAAGTAAGTATTTATGGCAGACACACTCATTGGTGATCCCCAGTAAGTCACACCCTTGTATAAGCCCTTCCCCTTGAGTGGGGCCAGAACTTGTGACTTGTTTCTAACCAACGAAATGTGGCAAACGTGATGATGGCATTTCCTAGATTAGGTTACATTGTATAAAACTCTATTTTAGCAAAATGGAGCAAGGGATTCTCCCCTGCTGGCTTTGAAGAAGTAAGTTACCATGTTATGAGAAGGCCTGTGAGTGGGCCACACGGCTGGGAGCTGAGAGTGGCCCCTGGTCAACATCCAGCACTAAAATGGGGCCCTCAGTCATACAGCTATAAGGAAGCGAATTCTGGCAACAACCAAAACTCATGTGGAAGAAGATGCTTCCCCAGTCAAGCTTCCAGATGAGAACACAGCCCAGCAGATGCCTTGATTGCAGGCTTGGGAGACCCTGAGCAGCTAAGCCCTGTCTCGACATGAGTATGGCCATGTTTGGCAGTTCCATTGACCTACAGCAACCAGCACACAAAGAAATATAAAGCTGCTTTCTGTGTCGTGGGAACTGGCCTTTCTTCCAGGAACTGGCCCTTCTGCCACAGAGATAGTTGCAAAATTTGTAACATTACAAGGCTCTTTGGGCATCATATCTCAGGACGGACTGGCCATCTGTGCCGGGCTGGGATGATAACTGGGGAGAACAATGCACATACACAACTGCTGGGCTGGGACAATAGCCAGGGGGCTCAGTGCACGTATGCCACTGATAACCATTTGTGCATGGGAACACTAAATGCTTGCTCTGCAAACTCTGTAACTGCTTACTCTGGAAATTACTGATGCTATATAAACTGCTGGAAACTGAGGCCTGGTGACAGTCTCAACTGTGGAGGTGACGCCTTGCCCAGGACCTCTGATGATCGGATTCCCACCTAGCCGTGTCAATTGAAGGGACTCTCTCCTGCAGTGGGGCGTGGATGTTGTGAGTAACTGATCTGATGTGTTTTCTTTTCGGTCAACCTGGTGTTTCTCTTTCCGGTTGATTTGTGTCATTTCCCATCAGTTGATTTGGTGTTTCCCTTTCCAATCGATCTGATGTTTTTCCCTCTTATTATACGAGCTATTCGAATCTGCTGCTATCTCAGTCAATTTGGTGTTTCCCTTTCCAATTGATCTGATGTTCTTCCCTCTTATTATTTGACCTATTCAGATCTGTTTGTGGGCTATCGCCTTTACTCTCCTCTGTATAATAAAATATACCTTCAGTCCATTTGTTTGGAGTGAAAGTTTCTTTTACGTCTCCGATCAAATCCACTGAAACTCTCAAAACAGCCCTGACTCCTGACTCGTGGCAACTGAGATAATAAACATATATTTATTTATTTATTTATTTTTAATAATTTTATTTATTTACTTTTTTACCCCCACAGCCCCCGTAGATAGTTGTATGTCATAGCTGCACATCCTTCTAGTTGCTGTACGTGGGATGTGACCTCAGCATGGCCGGAGAAGCAGTGCGTCGGACCCGGGATCCGAACCTGGGCCGCCAGCAGCGGAGCACGTGCACTTAACCGCTAAGCCACGGGGCCGGCCCTAAACATAGATTTATAATAAACAAACCTCTAAGCTTGTGGTGATTTGTTACAGAGCCGTAGGAAACTAAAACAGTATTCCATAAACATTTGCTGAAAACCAGAGAGATGAGAGAGCGAAGTAGACACGGAAGGGAAGGGGAGAGAGAAACAGGAAGCAAGCAGGTGTCTTGACATGAGTACAGCCATGTTTGGCCGCTCCATTGACCTACAGCCACCAGCACAAAAAGAAATATAAAAGCTGCTTTCTGCGTGGTGGGAACTGGCCCTTCTCCCACGGAGAGAGTTGCAAGTTGTAACATTTCAAGGCTCTTGGAGCGTCGTAGCACGGGATGGACTGGCCATCTGTGCTGGGCTGGGACGATAACCAAAGAGAACAATGCACGTACACAATTACTGGGCTGGGACGTTAGCAGGGGGCTCAGTGCACGTACGCCACTGATAACCATTTGTGCATGGGAACACTAGATGCTTGCTCTGTAAACTCTGTAACTGCTTATATAAACTGCTGGAGACTGAGACCCGGTGAGAGTTCCACCTGTGGAAGGGACGCCTTGCCCAGGATGTGTGATCCTTGCCCAGCGGTGTCGATTGACAGGGCTCTCCCGGCAGTGGGGCGTGGATGTTGTGAGTAATTGATTTATTGTGAAGTAATTGATCTGATGTGTTCTCTTTTCGGTCAACCTGGTGTTTCTCTTTCCGGTTGATTTGTGTCATTTCCCTTCAGTCGATCTGGTGTTTCCCTTTCCGATCGATCTGATGTTTTTCCCTCTTATTATATGACCTATTCAGATCTGCGGCTATCTCAGCCGATGTGGATGTTTTCCCTTTCCAGTCAAGCTGGTGTTTTTTCCCTCTTATTATTTGACCTATTCTGATCTGTTTGCGGACTATCACCTTTACTATCCTCTATATAATAAAATATACCTTCAGTCCATTTGTTTGGAGGGGAAAGTTTCTTTCACGTCTCTGATCAAATCCCCAAACCTCTCATAACAGCAGGTCAGCTAGGAAGACATTTGACTTCAGCATAACCAAATCCAGAACCTCAAAAGATGTCCGTAAGACTTTTTCACTCTCATGTGTGTGTGCACATGTGTGTGTGTGGGCGGGGGGTAGATAGCATGTGAATCTTTGGCCACCAGTGACTACCTCTTCAGCAATCTCAGCAGGGGAAATCAAGCCTTGTCAAAGGTTCCTGGGGTTAAGCCCCAGGGAGGACTCTGGCCTGGCCTGGAGATAAGATTTTCTGGTTGCTCATATCTGGTTTACTTGTTCACCTCTGGGACGCTGGAATGGGAGCTGTTCATCTCCACTCAAACCACAAAGAATTTGTTTCTTACAGCAGAGTTTTTGTAACTAGGAGGAGAAAAATGTGCTGGTCAGAAAAAAGCTGTATATGTCCATCATGGGGGATAATAAATTATATCTCACAGGTAACTATAAGCATTACATGTAATAGTTCCCAAAATACTAGGTATCAGAATTTGAGCTCTACACGGACAGAGGTTTTGTCTGTGTGGTTTACTCTTGTATCCTTGCACCTAGAACACTTCCAAGCACAGAGCAGGATCCAACCGATACTTAACAAATGGACAAATCTGAAAGAGGGATGTAGGCAGGGGCCATTTTCCAGTCAGAACTCATCAGTGGTCTTCACCATCCACGGCCCAGAAAACCAGTCTGACACGTCATCTTCTCACCTCTCTCTGTCTCTTCTCCTTGACTTGACATGTCTTGGGGGAAATGGCATTATTATTCCAGAGAAAGCGGTAAGGAGCATGAATCCTAAGTTATGAATAGGAGCCGCAATTATATCACTAAACTCAGGCCCTGTTTCCAGGAGAGTCTCGTGAATATTTAATCAAGGCCTGTCAGTTACATAAAGTAAAGGAGAAATCCAATTCCCCTGTCATGGGACTTCTCGCTTATAGTGGAACATTCCATTTTCTAAAATTCAACATCTTGCTTTATTAAACAGTTATGCCCAACAAGTCAATTGAACATCCCTGGGACCAATTTACAAATAAAAGTCAATGAAAAACTGGAAATGTCACTTCTCACAATGATTTCTATTGATGATGGATAGCAAAAAATAACAAGAGAGGCAGAGTGGGGGAGGAGAATGAACGTCTTGGAGTCACGTATGCCAGATCTGCATCCTTAGGCATGAATCATGAGATATGTGGTCCAGCAAGAGACACAGGCACTGCTAAATAACAAGCTACCCAAATTATGGTGATTAGTGCTCCAAAGAGAAAGAACCCAATGTTGTACACCCCCAAGAGTTTAAAAGAAAGTTCTGACATAGTCAGAGAAGTCCTTCCTGAAGAGGTGGAGATCTGAAAGATAAATAGGATTTTGTCAGGGAAAGAGTTTGTGGCAAATCCAATTGGATGTCTACCCAAAAGCCACCCCCCCTGCCCTTTTTCTTGCCCACAGAACCCTTGTTTTGTTCAAGTATCTGGTAGTCTGTCCTTCATCTCAGAAAAAGTAAGCCTGGCCCCTGTATAGGGATGGCCTGATGGCCAATTCTGGCCAATGAAACATTAATGCGAGATCTGCTAGGGGACATCTGAGAGCAAGTTTTCTTCCCTAATACAAGTGAGGCATGTGAGGACCATTTTCCCATCCCACAAAGCCCCCTGTCCCTGCCATCAAAGTGATGCTGTGAGGATGTGATGCTTGGAGCTACTGTGGTCATCTCATAACTGAGGAGAAAGCCTAGAGAATTGCAAAGACACTGAACCCATACCCAAAGGTTGAGCCACTGAGCCCACACTGGAACGATCTCCCTCTAGATTTCTTATTATGTGAGAAAAATATACCCTCAGTTGTTCAAGATGCTGTTACTTATAGCAGAACACGCCCCTAACCGATTCAGATTTGTAGGATAATTGTCAGGATTTTAGAAAGGATTTTTGTATCTACCGCTGGGTAACAAACCACCCCAAAACTCGGGAATCTTAAATAACAACTATTTCACTTACTCACAATTCTGTGGGTCTAATGCTGTGTAACAAATTACCCCAAAATTTAGCGATTCTAAATAACAATAAATATTTATTATTTTACATAATTTATGTGGGCCAGGAATTTGGGAGTGGTTTAGCTAGGTGGTTCGGGTTTGGGGTAGACCTCTTCATATGGCCAGCTGAACGTCTTCATGACATGGCAGCTGGCTTCTCCCACAGCAAGAAACCCAAGAGAGAGAAGTGGAAGTCACCATGTCTTTTATGATCTAATCTTGGAAGTCACATACCGCCATTTCCAGAATATCCTATTAGTGACACAGATCGGTCCTGCTCATTGAAGGAGGAGACTACACAAGTGCATGAAAACCAAGAAGTGAGGACCAATCATTGGAGCCATCTTGAAGACTGGCCACCACCATCATTCTCTAATTCTGTTATCAGACAGGGTTCAATCAGAAAAGCAAAGCCCTTAGGAGATACGCATGTATGTATATACACCTATACCTATTAAAGGACTTATTACAGGGATTTGACTTTATGCAGTTGTGGAAACTGGTTAAACAGTCTTTGTAAAGTTGTAGTCTTCATGTCTGAGGCTGGAGCTTGAGGTGCACAGGGCTGGCCGTGGGGAAGGGAAGATGGAAGTAAAGTGGAAGAGAAGGAGAACAAGCTAGAACCCGTGAGCATAAGCCAGAACATTTATCAATCTCTCACTGCCTCCTCTGATGATGTGGGCATCTTGAGGGAAAGCTGATGCCTCACCACAACCCAAAACATTCAGAGAAGGGAGTTCTGGGAAACACAGTTGAGCCAGGCTGAGTCGACATCTTCCAAAGCCCGCACAGTGGTTTACCCCTTAAGGAGTAGTGACTAGGACTGAGGACAAAGAAGCTTCTGGGGTGCTGGAAATGTTCTGCTTGATCTATCTAGGTACTAGCAGCACAGCAATATTTAAATTTTATGAATAATCTAAAAGCCATATATTTACAATTTGGACATGTTTCTGTATGTGTTTTATACTTCAATAAAATGTTTACATTTAAAATATTGATAAATGTTTTGCATAGATGACTTAGAAAACCAAAGAGGAAAAAAAACCCCTGAAATCTCAGCACCCAAACATAACCATTATTATTATTTTGACCTATCCTTAATCTGTACAGATAATCACGTACTCACATCCCTCCGCCTGTTACTCCCCACCTTGTAAGTTCTGTTTCCTAATTGCTTTTTCCCCTTTACAAACAGATGATGGGCATTTTCCACATGGTCAATATTCTTTTACAGCAGAATTTTAATGATGAGTTAGAAGTCCAATGGATTAATTCCCTTTGAGTAATTCTCTTTTAATTGTTGGTTTAATTCTTTTGCTCACTCCTTCTAAACTACTGTCAATAGACCCAAGCCAGAGACTGTTTGCTCCTTTATTTCCAATAAGGGATACTCGAGGCAAGTACTGGGTTTTTCAACAACAATCCCAGCTATCTGGTATATATTTTGGAGGGTGGCCTAGTCTTCTTGGGCAGAAACAAATTATACAAGGAAGCGGGCGTGGTGAATGTGGGTCTTTCAAAGACATTAGCCTGTCTCCTGGACTTGCTGTCTCCACACCCAAACAGCCAAGCTCTGGGAATATTTCCTGTCTGGTTTCCACTGGAAGGAACCTTTCAGCAAAAAAACAGCACCCAATGCAAATTGGATGGCCCCTCTGCTCATTGGAGGAAAGCAGAAGCAGAAAAAGACTCCCGAGATGGAAACTAGACACTTATAAAACACTGACTCCTTCACTGTTTACCAGACATTCAGAATGGATGTGCTAGTGGTTTCCTGAAGGGAAAGAAAAGCTGGTTCATATTCTAAAGCCCTAAAGGCTTTTGCCTCTGAGAAAAAGAGCAGTGTTTTCTAGACACCAGCATGACTCTCCATTAAGCCCACCATGTTGCTCCCTAACCCCTCTACACCTCTAAGAAAAGACATAAAATTGAAATCTGCCTCTTACATATTTTTTTCCTGATGGGAAAATGGGCACACTCTTTTTAAATAGAGTGATGTACGATGAAGGCATTTTGGGCATTATTAGATGATATTATGGTCAGGGAGCAGAGAAATACCTGAATCCTGTCTTGGCCCACCCAACCCTCCTCCTCCACACATGAAAGACAATGGTGAATGGACACAAGGACAGACTTGGCTAGAACAAAACTTGTGTCCCAAACTCCACTACAGAGCACTCTGCAGTATACTGGCCTGGAACATAGAAACTTGCCCAAAATTTAGGAGCTCTGTATTAGCCCAGACCCACATCTCAAGACCTTATCACCATTCATCCAGTTTCGTATTACAGGGTAATATTACAATGCTTACGATGGGCTAAACATCGTTCTTAAGTAAGTGCTTTAAAAGAATTAATTTATTTAAGCCCCACAATAGTCCTATATTTTAAGTACTCCTGTTGTCCCCTATTTTATAGATGGGGAAACCAAGGCGTGGAAAGGTTGAGAAAACCGCCCGTGATCCAAGAGCTGGTGGCAGAGCCTAGATTGATCACAGGCAATTCAGGCTCCCGGCTGTGTTGTTAAACATTAGACTACACTGCCTTTTAGTGAATCCACTTATAGAACTGTGTCCCCCAAGAAAATAATCTAAATTATGTATATAAAAAAGAGATTAACACACAAAGATGTTCATCTCATCATTATTTATAAGAAAGGAAAAATCGGAAATTATTTAAACAATTGGAGAAGGTTTAGTAAATTACATGAAGTTTTATGTATCCATTAAAACAATGTGTAATAATTTGGATTGTTGGCAGGCTAACAAGTGAAAACCTGTGGCTGTTGCAGACCTACCCAAGGCTTGGACATGATACAGAGAGCAGGGTACCTCTGAGCCATCAGCCAGCCTCTGACTGCCCTGTGTATTAGGAGAGAATCAGGAGGCCAGGTTCCCATCAGAGGCTCTAGGACAACTCACTAAATGGACAATTTGCCCCACCATGACAGACAAAAACTTCAACCCAGGGTTAGAACCACTCAACCTTCCCATCTATTTAATAAGCATTGTTAGCACTTGCTATTGGAAAGGCCCTGTTCCAAGCATTTTATGTGTATTTACTAATTTAATCTCTAGCTACGAGATAGGTACCGCTGTTATACCTTCTCTTCCTATGAGCCAGGAGACACCCCAGCAAAGACACACAGCTGAGAAGCCGTAAAGCTGGGATTCAAAGCAAGGTGAATCCTGAGTCTTCCACCACCCCACACAGCCATTTTGGCACAGAGCCTATGGTGGGAGCCACCTTCTGCCCACCAGCCTGTGGGTGTGGAGGTGTGTGGCCCTGTGGCCAGCACGTTCCTGCATTGAGAGTGAGGTACATACACAATTGTGGGTCTGGACTTGGGTCTGTGTAGTGAATGAGTTAGAAGCAGGGACTGGGGCAGGAGACTACGAAGAGACAGATCCCCCTGCCCCCTTACATACACACATCCCCTACCTATCTGCCCCCTACATATAAGCAGAGACGTTGTGTAGGGGCAGGGAGTATATGGCAAATCTCTGTACCTTCCACTGAATTTTCTGTGAACTTAAAACCACTCTAAAAAAAAAAATCTATTAAAAAAATTAACTTTTTAATCTCTACTTACTATTTTCCTTGCTGCAATTTGGCTTCCATGTCTAGTGCATTACAGAAATTGCTTTAAGTCATTCTCTAACTCCCAAGACCAATGTTTACCTTAGTCTTTTTCCTATTTCACTTCTTTGACATATTTGCCAGTTCTGTCTTCTCCCTCCTCCCTAAGAACCTTCGTCTTAGGTTCAAAAAACGTCTGTTGAATCAATGAAGGGAAAGGCAGTTTTCCTCTAGCTTTTCTGACCACTGAATCTCTTTCCTGTCTTTACCCACCCCTTAAATATCTGGGACCCCAGGATTCGTCTCTGATCCTCCTCCTTTGTATCTTGGCTTCATATCCATCATCAGTTTCCTACTATTAAGATATCATTGATTCTCTATTAACACATTATCGATTCTCTCCTGCAACTCTCTTTTTCTACCTCAGTCAAGTGCCCAACCGTTATTTCCAATCATCAAGTAGACAAATCCAGCTGAGTGATCCATGAAAACCTAAAGACCGACTTGTGCAATACCAAACGTGCTTCAATCTCTCCCTCCTCCCCCTCTGCTGGTTCTTTCTCTTTATTTATCTCAGCTTTGAAAGAAATATAAGTAATGTCTTGTACACACAATTCATCTAACGATTTGGTTTCTTTTCCTATTTTTAATGAGAAACAGATATCATGGCCACAATTTCCTTGGTTTACAAATGAAGGAAAATTCCCTCAGTTTACTCATTCAGGTTTTCAGCCTCAGGAAGCACTTGCTGGAAAGATGACCAAAAGGCAATCCCTTTTTATGTCACCTAGACCAAAAGGAGAAGCTTGACTGTTTATATGAGCCAGCTCAAGGGGAACGCAAGGTGACTTCTGTTCTGTCACTAAATTTCCACCAGTAAAATAGTCATGGACTTAAAGCTGGAAAATTAGTTAATACCCAGAAAGGCAGACCTTCTTAATGGTTGACTCTGCAACCTGCAATCATCTACTCCAAGCTCAGGCAGAGTCAGCAAGGCTCTGAATTTTGAGGAAGAACAAGGACCTGACTGTTGTCACCTGAAGGTCGAAAACTCTTTCACCAAGTCCAACATTGGGAGGCCCACAGAGAGGAATGATAGGGTTTTTCCACTGTGGGCTGCCCTTGCTCTCAGTGGAAGGGAGGTGAATACTGGCTTATTTGTATTCTTGGACTTTCTTGGCAGTAGGGTCAGGCAAAACTCACAATAAATTTGAAACGTTGGTACACCTAGGAAAAACAGACCAACAAAATGTTTGCTTTCCTTAAAAAATGCACCATTCACTGCAGTCAGTGCTTGGAGGTTGGGGTTGAGGGGGTAGGGAGATGGGGCAGGTTGGGTGGCTGGAGAGGAATGACTTAGGGTGAGGTTGGTAAGAGCTAGGACATTATTATAATGATGTTGGTGATGATTAATTTATTAATAGTAAGTCCATATATGAAATATCTCTTCTGTATCAGCCACTATATTGATTGTTTTTAGGGCATATTTTTCATGTTCCCAGTAATGCCGACAAACAGTCGTTATGATCCCCAATTTATAGGAATGTGAAGCACAGAGATATTAACGAGCTTGCCCCAATCACAAAGCTGGTAAATGAGGGAGCCACGATTCAACCCCAGGTCTGTATGATGTCATTTGTGCACTTTCCACTGCTGCAAGTTGCTGTGGGAAGTAAGGACACAAGTGAGGTGTCTGTTTGGGACCAAGGATGCAGTGGCCTTAGCCACTGCCTGAGAGGCCCTAGCAGAAGGCAGGGTGGGATGGAGCCAGAAGAACACTTGGTCCTAGAAGAGAGGAGGAAGCTGGTTCAAGATGAGGTCACACACTAGAAATCAGCTCAGAGAAGTAATTACCACAGGCCGAAAGCAGAAGCAGAGGGACTCAGGCAGAGGCTGTTGTAACTAAGGTCAAGGAGAACCCAAAGAAATCAGAGCGATGATGGAAATAGTGTAAACAGAGCAAGTCAGACACGACAATGTCAGGAGGGCTTCATGAATTAAACTGGGGGCTGTTATCTTCCCTTACAGGTTGCCAAAAAAGAAAGCTGGTCACAATAAGATGGAAGAAGACATGGGGGAGAAGTAAGAGTGTCTTCTGGGTAAGGTAGAACTTTCTAGCAATAGAACTGGCTGCCTTGCTGAGTAGTAAATTCTCCAACATGAGAAGTGTTCGAAGCAGAGATTTGTCTCTCCAAAACTTGAGATTCCATTATTCTAACCCCACCACCCTGACTTTACCAGAAACTTTCACTCTAATCCTAGGTAAGCTCCTGAAGCCCCAAATCCCCTTCACCATCAGGTGAGCCTCACCCCTCAGCTGAGCTCTAATGTGGGTTACCCAAGTTTGACCAATGCTTAAAAGTTGAGGATTCTAAGTGACTTCACTCATTTTGTTAGGCACTAAAACGGTGCCATCCAATATGGCAGCCTCTAGCCACATGTGGCTATGGAGCACTTCTATCAGGCAGCACTGGTCTAGGAAATCAAAAGAGAATAGGACAAGATCCATGTCCAAGGAAAAAAATGTGAGAGACAAATATAAAATATAAAATAATTGTGAAACGTGTAGAAGTTCTGTGATAGAAGTATGTTCAGTGTGGGTGCAAATAGAACAAATCTGTAGGTTGGGGTCAGGGCAGGGGTAGGTCTGCGGCCCTTAGGTGGGTGTGATGCCTCATGCATCTATATGATGGTAGTGAGGGAAGCCCAAGCTCCCTTTGATGGATCGCCTGCTGCGACAACATGTGACTGGCACGTTCTATACACACACCCTAGTTTTCTCAACCATTCTGCAAGACAGATGAGGAAACCAAGGTTCAGAGAGATGACAAAGTCTGACCATTGTTACACAGCCAAAAAGGAACATATCTGAAATTTGAACCCCAAACTATCAGAGTCCTTGCTCTTTCCCTCACATCAATGCTGCCCCATTTTAGCCGAGTCTCTTCATCCTCTTCCCTGAAACCTGTCACCAGCCTTTTCTTCAAATTCCCTGACACTTTCGCCAGCCACAGCTCCAAGAAACAACCCTAAGTAGAAACAAGGCAACTTGCACGTACACCATAACCAATCTTTCTTCTAAGTATCTCAACCTTGCTTGTGCTATATCCAAGTTCAGCCCTATCGCTTCTCCTAAATGCTGCCTTGAACCTCTGAACACAGCCTTCAAACGTGTTCAGCCTTGAGTGTTAAGAGACAAACAGCAAAAGGAGGCCAGATGGACTTGTTTGTTAGAATTCAAGACTCTGGAAAACAGCTTAGAGCAACTTAATATAGCAACTGGTAGAATAAACACACCAGTTACACAGGGTGGTCAGGGGCTGTGTTGTAAACAGCAATTTATTAAAGAAAATAAAACCCTAGTGATAGTTTTAAAATTCTCACCAAACACTTTTGGACTAAAGGCAGTATTTTTATAGTTCTTATTCCCTGGCTATAAATGTGTACTTCTTCTTAAATAGCCCTTTCAGAAGTCCAGGTCCAGCCCAGGAGACCAGCTGGTGACATCATCCGGCTCCACAAAAGAGGAATTGTTCAGCCTCCAAGAAAACTGAGTGAGGCCAGCCTTCCCCAAGGACGAGGTGGGGAAAGGGCCACCAGCCCCCGTTATCTTTGATGTGTGTGTAGCTCTTGATGTGATTCTCTTCCGATCATTGCCATTTCTGTTCCTGCTTTTCCTGTTGAGGTTTTGGAGGTGGGGGCTCGTCCAAAGGGGTAGGTCATATCTGATGTCAATCAGCATTTGGGACAGGGACAAAAATCCTTACCTTGAGAATGTTCTCAGATCCAACTCTACCCCTTGAACCCCATCCCTCCTCCTCTTCTCCTAGTCAATCACGCAGCCAGTTTCCACTGGTTTTTCCCTGAAGGAGGATGAACTGGACTTGGCGTCTCTGCAGGAGGAAAGGAAAGTTCCCAGCCCTGTCTGGCCTTGGGGCCAAGCACCTAGAAGACAATCAGAGCTTCCCCGATGCTGAGAGTGATGGTTTCTTGGCACAGCTCCAAATGTTATTACACCAAATGCATCTCGGTCTCTTTACTCTTCTATGGGTTGAGTTGCTGTTTCCTTGGTCAAGCAAGTCTTCACTGGAGCGTCAGATTGGAGGTAGGAAGGGGGGAAGCAAAAGCAAAACTGTCCTGCCACATTTTAGTAAATATTTACTGAACAAATACTACATGCCAAGAACTGTACTGTGTGCAGAGTCAAGCTAACCCGACACAGCCCCTGCCCTCCAGGAGCTTACAGCCTAGCCAAAGTGACTGACATCCAGCCAGGATTTTACTAAATCCATTATGTCAATAAACGTTTAAATGAGTACCAAATTGTGATAAGCGCTGTGAGGAAAGCAAGATCCTTGGATGGAGAAGAAGTGAACTCTAATGTAAACTCTAGATTTTAGTTAATAACAATATATCAATATTCATTCATCAATTATAACAAATATACCACACAAATGCAAGATGTTAATAATAAGAGAAACTTTGGGGGTGGACAGGAGGAGGGGGTATATGGGACCCCTCTATACTTTCTGCTCAATTTTTCTGTAAATCTAAAATTGCTCTAAAAAATAAAGTCTATTAATTTAAAAAGAAGAAAGCATGGGCTTTAGGATCTGCCTAAAAGAAAACAAATCAAAAAAGTGTCAAAGCCTTTCCTGGAAAGGAAAAGGAGCTTAAAACAACATAGATTTATCTTGAAGAAAAAAGATACCTTGTTCTTATGTCTAGTTTGAACATAGCACAGATCAAAGATCCAAGAGAAATCGTTAGCTTTCCACCACTATTGTGTAACTTGAACTCTCTTCTCGGATTTGAGAAGCTGGCAAAAAGAATTTTTGATCAATTGTAAGACCAATTGTAAAACATTGATCCTTTTCTCTATACAAATCAAAGCACATTTTTCACAGCCCAGGTCCAAAGAGATCTTCCGGGGTCAATCAAAACTAGATTTCAAATTCTACTCGCACCCTTGGCATCTGAGTGGTGTTGAACACATAGACTTAACTTTTCCGAGGCTCAGTTTCAATCATCTATGCAATGGAGAGACTACTTATCCCATAGGCTTGCTGTGAAGATGAAAAAGATCCGGCATTCCATAAATTATACATACTATTATAATAAATGGTAAGAATACTACAGATATGATCTTTATCATTATTATTATTAAGCACTAGACATTGTACTAAGTTCTTATAGTTATTATCTCATTTAATCTTTCCAACAGCCCTGTAATAAGCATTCCTAAGCCCCATTATTAAGATGAGAAAAGACTCACAGTGGTTCAGTGGCTTGCCACTTATTTATTTATTTATTTATTTATTTGCTGAGGAAGATTGGCTCTGAGCTAACATCTGTTGCCAGTCCTCCTCTTTTTGCTGAGGAAGATTGGCTCTGAGCCAGTATCTGTGCCCATCTTCCTCTATTTTGTATGTTGGACGCTGCCACAGCATGGCTTGATGAATGGCACGTCTGTCCACACCCAGGAATCGAAACTGCAAGCCCCGGGCTACCGAAGCCGAGGGTGCGAACTTAACCACTACGCCACCAGGCAGGCCCCTAAAGTCTTTATTTTTTATTTCACACATACATTGCTAAATTATGTCAGACTTTTCCACCTGTGGTCTTACCCTGGTGTCAATACACGGGGAGGTTACAAAGCGGCTTTAGCAGGAAGGAAATGAAGATGGATTAGACTGTGGTTTTCCTCACTAGGATTCAGAGGGAATCAATCACCCCTTGATTCTTCCTGTATTGTCTCAAAAAAAAAAGAAAAATAGATAAAATGAGTTTGGTCCTTCAGACCTTCCAAAATCTGCTAGCCCTGCCCTCCTTCTGCAACTGGTCCCCCAGGTAATGATGCGGATGCAGTCAGTCCGTAGAGTCTGAGGTCTAACTCACTCCATCTTGGTCACACCTGTACGGAAGTCCCTTGCTTTTGATGCAAAAGCATCTCTGGTCCCCAGACTTGTCCTTAAAGCCCACTGTTAAGTAAGAATAATTACACCAAGTCTTTCATTATATTTCTGTTATCTCTATATTTCACTTGAAAGAGTTATTTACGTGTTCGGGGTAGTTTCAAGGGAAAAAGTGTTGGGTGGTTGGGGCTCGGCAAGATGACTATAGTTGATATTTTACATGAATTCTTATGGAAATAATTCACCTTCTTAATTTTCTTTTCACTCTAAGAGCGTGATTCTTGATGAGTCCACAAAACCCTAATAAAGGGAGGTCTTTTCCTTTCTCAAGGACCATCCACTTTGGCTAGCTCCATTACTCCCTGTGAGCAAACCATTCCCAAGCTCCCCTGGAGCTGTGTAGACACACAGGTGGTGCTGCGGCATCTCACACACGCACACAGACACACAGAGACACACACACGCACACATACACACACATGCGTGCACACATACACACACGCGTGCACACACACGCATACACACACATGCTGTAACTTTTCTGGGTTTTTTCCCTGTCATTTTTGCCCTGAAAACTGAATTGGATGTATTTCCCAGAATATTAAGTGAACTTTAGAGCTCTAAATCATACACTTAAATATTGGGGTCTTCACAGAGACCCCAAGCTTCCTGGACTTTAAATTTTTAAAAAAAAGGAAAGCAGGCAAAACCCTTCGTCCCTTAGTTAACTCTGATACACTCTGAAAAGGCAAGTCAACTAGTAAATGTAGCAGGAATATTAAAAAAAAAAAAAAATCTAACATAAGGCATGAGAACAAAGGGCCACCTTATGCAGCAGCCAGAAGAGGCATTCAAACGTTTCGTCAGCAGGATTCCAGCCAACCTTCACAGCTCACTTTTATAAAGCTGGCCCCAGGCATTCCAGGACAAGATGCGGCTGTGCCGTCTACTTGTCCCTTAGCTACTTCAGAGGAGCTGGCAAAGTGGCCGTCAGCCTTGCCCGAGAGCCATGGCAAAGAGTGGAATTGTAATTTACATCCTGGTTATCACCTTGCTCCTGGACCAGACCAGCAGCCACACGTCCAAGTTCAAAGCCAGGAAGCACAGCAAACGCCGAGTAAAAGGTAACGGGTCTTCTCAGTCCAGAAAATTCTAGCCTTGCTCAGTGTGGGGAGGGGCTGGACAATGTTCTTTCCAAACTCCTCCAGGAGACTGCCCCTGGTGACAGTACCATGCCATCATGTGGATATGGTATGTCAAGGGACCGAGTGACTTTTAAACTCTGGCACAGTTTGATATTTAAAGGAACCATGTGATAGAGTTTTTTCTTTTTCACAGAAAAAAAAAGCTCTTGGAAAAACAAAGTCTATATTGTATATCCTTTGTCAGGTGGGGTTAGATATGTAGAATGTTCTTCAGAGGAAGTCACCCGGCTACGTGGACATTTGGTATTATGAATGAGGGGCCAAGTAGAACATATTGATTAATAAGTACACTGTTTCCATCATAGATATTGGGTAACTCTATTCAAAGGTATTTGTAAGACAACTATAATCTTATTAAATGAGTAGTAGAGGATAGAGCTATCGGTAATCGTGACTTCCATTTTGTCATTGGTTATCATGTAGGTATAATTTCATATCCCTGGCAATATGAAGACAGTTTATACTATATATTTAAGCTTTTTCATATCATAGAGAAATAGAACCTCTTTTTATCTTAAAAATATCTCAACACACACAAAAATTTCAACACACAAAGTTATATAGCGTTTGAAGACATTTTAACACAAAACTGAATCTCCAAGTAATCTCAAATTTGAGGTGGCTTGAAGTAAGAGGTAAAAAAAAATTGCAAAGAACAAAGATGATGGCAATTTATTTGCAATATGCTGAAACCAAAGCAAAAGGAAAAAGCATCAAGAAAGTCACAAGGTGATGCTCTATCTCATCCTTTGAGTAATTTGCATAGCAGGATATTTCAAAGTAAATATTATGACACTATTTCCTTATCAATTTCACTTCATCAGTAGCAAGACGCACAACAAGTACCAACAAGGTTAAAGGCTGGATTTGACACAACATGGATGGCTGGTGGGTAAAAAGGGGGCTTGTCTTGTTGTGCTGCATTGTGTTATGTTTTGAGGCTTACGAAGTACTCTTTTCCACGGGCATTTATTGATACAATACAGGTCTGATGCAAGGTTTCTTAAGTGGGATCTTGTTTCCTTATAAAATGTTATACTCTCTGTTACATCTTTTAATGAAAGATTAAAATATTTCTCACACATAGATAAAGTATATTGCTGAGGATGAGGGCAGGGGAAGGAGGGACAGAGAAGATACTGGGTGATGTGGCATATTTCTGTGGCCAGCATTTCTTCACCACTGGGAGGGAGTGGCAACGTGGTGACCACCCAGTAGGGATGTGGGGAGGGGTAGGAATATGTGAATCTGTGTGCTGGGCGGGTGTTTCTGAAATAATTGCAGCTCAGGTCTTATACAGCTCCCCTCTCCCCACCCACCCACCTACCTACACACACGCGCACACACACACACAGGCACACACATGTTTTTTTGTTTTTTAACTGATTGGGTACATATCTTAAATATCATCCTCCCAAAGAAATTTTTGCTAATTTTTACCGTTAGGTCTGAGAAACATTCTACAGTAGGTGAAACAATAAGTCTAGACTTGCCAAACAGTTCTTTCCTCATTCACTCACACAATTCTGAAACATTTTAAGGACCTGGAAATAATATTAAAGCTTATTAAACCAAAAGTGAAAGCTGGGCCAGCCCTGGAGGCCTAGTGGTTATGTTCAGTGTGCACCGCTTCGGCGGCCTGGGTTCGGTTCCCCGGGCGCAGACCTACAACACTCTCTTAGCAGCTATGTTGTGCTGGCAGCCCACATGCTAAAAAATAGAGGAAGATTGGCCTGGATGTTAGCTCAGGGAGAATATTCCTCAGCAAAAACAAAAAAAAGTGAAAGCCGTTTTCTCTCTCCCAATCCTCTCCACAGAATTATCCACCATTAACTGTTGGAAGATAATATTCCCAGTTTTTTAAACACACAATTAAAAATTGACTTTTTTAACAAAAGAAGAATCAGCTATACAAAGTATTTGGCAGACAAATTAATTTATTTTATTTATTAAATCTTGGATATCTATCAATGTAAGATGTACCTCAGTCCTTTTAACAGCTGCATAATATTCCCTTGTGTGGATGAGTTATGACTTATTTAATCTGTCCTCTGTTGGTGAACTTTTGTGTGGTTTCCAATCCAGCTCTTTTTGATCCAATGCTCCAGTGAACTGCTCTGTACACATATATTGGCCCCAGTGCTAGGATGTTATGATACACTTCTAGAAGCAAAACTGCAGGTTAATCACTCTTTCTAATTGTCTCCCAAATGACAGCATCAATCCATGGTCCCATATTCACTTATGAGAGGACCTATTCCCACACACCTTGACAACCTAACATCACATCATTGGTTTAAGCCCTGCCAACCTAACCAAAAAACCAAAAACCTCTTTTTTTTTTTTTTTTGTGAGGAAGAGCAACCCTGAGCTAACATCCATGCCAATCCTCCTCTTTTTGCTGAGGAAGACTGGCCCTTAGCTAACATCCCTGCCCATCTTCCTCCACTTTATGTGGGATGCCGCGACAGCGTGGCGAGAGAAGTGGTGCGTCAGTGCGCGCCCAGGATCTGAACCTGGGCCACCAGCAGTGGAGCCCGCGCACTTAACCACTACGCCATGGGGCCGGCCCCCAAAAACCTCTTTTAATTTGCATTTCTTTGATTGTTCATGAGCTTGACATTTCTTTGATTGTTAATGAGGTGGAGGTATTTTTCATGTTTACTGGTCATTTCTTCTGGGAATTATTTTTGCATCTTATACTGTACCTACTTTTGGAGAACAACAATAATAATAAAATGAAAGGGAGTCATTTTTTTACTCAAAATGGCGATTGAATGATTTAGTTCCAAGAACAAGATTTCTGTGGTATTTACTTCATAGATCTCAACAAATTATGTGTGGTGGTAATGAATAAAATATAATTTTTACAGTGAAATAGTTGTTCCCTGTATTCGCTGTAGACAAAACACATCCTCATTTGTCACCAGGGATAGAAGCAGAAGCCAAGCCACCTGGATAATGACTTTCACAATGTCCTCCCAGAGCCTAATATTAATTCATGAGCCTTCATGTTAATTACAATGGTTACAGCTTCCCTGTGGAGGCCACTTATTTCAAGAGAATGGAGCAGGAAGCTGAGAGAGTCTGGCCCCCAAAAGCCAATGGTTTTGCATTCTGAATGTACTCTTATATTTATTCTGGATTGAATGGTCCCATTGAGGAAATCCTCAGGTTATCGTATTTCTGAGCTGAGCTATTGAACGCTTTGAGAATTGATGTGCAGCACTAAGTGAAACAGAGGTGGAGACCACTCCTGGGTACCCCAGAAGGCATGTCCTAACCCAAATGTGAAAATACCTGGCTTGCAAAGCACATGTTTAAGGGCTCAGTGAATCAGCATATTTGGATTTGGGACTGTCCTGAAAAATCCAGGCTAGAACATAGACTCTCTATATGTCATGTACACAGAGAGGCAGCCGGGACCAGTTCATATTAAGCTTTAAGCATCTTCTCTGAGGCCATGTGCTAAAGACCAAGCAGGTAAAGGCAATCACTGTGCAGAAGCAGATAGGAGGGATGGGAAGAGAACAGACTTGGAGTCACAAGATATAAATCCCAATTCTGCACCTTACTAGCTGGGTGACCTTTGACGGGTTAATTCAGCTTTCTGTGCCTCTATTTCTTATTCTGTGAAATGATAGTTTCTATTTCATAGAAATATTGAAAGAATTAAGCTCCTGGCGCACAGCGTATGGTGGCTTTTAATATTTTTTATTTTTAATATTTATCAGGATTTATTATAATTCGTGCCTTTGAAGCACTACAAGCTGTCAATCTCTAAGACAGTTCCTCCCCCATCAGGTCTGGATTGTGATTTAGCCAAGGTTGCTAATTTTCTACCACGTACTTATAGCCAAGGTTGTCAAGGACAGCCATGAAGATTAGCTTGATCCAGGGACATTCAAGACTAAATAAATTGCTAGTCTCTAATATAGTTTTTTTTTTTTTTTTTACATGGCCCTGTATCACTGCCTTTCTCCGCTTCTCCATGGAAATCACTTAACCCTGCTAGGAGCCACCATACCTGGCACATGAGTTGAGTAGGAATACCGGGGACAGGGGACTTAGGGGCCCAAATAGGTCTGAGGGTGAGTTCTACCATTTATCTGCCAAGTCACTTAGCTCATTGAGTTCATCCTCATTCTTTAATGGGAATTGCATTTTCCTTTCTTCATAGCTATTTTTGAGGAGTAAATGAGAATAACATGAAAGTATTTCATGTACCACAAAGAGTCTATTCATTCCACAAACATTATGAGCACCTATTATGTGCCAAGAATCGTGTTAAGCATCAGGAATACCATGCATAACAAGACAGATTAAAGTAAGTGAGTAAAGTAAAATGATTATAGATAGGAGAAAGTGTGTTGAAGAAAAATAAAGGTTCAAAGAAAGAGATGAGCCAGAGGGATGCTGATGTAGAGAGGATGATCAGAAAAGTCTTCTCAGAAGATGAGACGTTGAAGCTTGATAAGGAGATGGACAAGAGCTGGACAAGAGTGTGCCAAGTGGATGGAACCCAAAGGAAGGGGCCTGAGATGAGACAGCTTGTTCTAGGATGTGTTTGAAAGTCAACGAGTCTGAAGTCTAATGACGGAGGGAGAGTTCCACAGGATGGGGCTGGAGAGATAGACAGGAGGCCTATCTAACAGGGGGAACTTTTAGCGTATTACCCCCACCATGCCCTTATGGATCTTCCTGGCCAAGTTATTTTCATGCATTATTTTCATGTACACTGGGCTCAGTTTCACTCTAGCGTTGGATTCTGGATTCCAAAGCTTTATTTTGTTTTAATTTTATCTTATTTTATTTTATTTTTTTAATTTTTGTTTATTGCAGTAACATTGGTTTATAACATTGTAAAAATTTCAGGTGTACATCATTATACTTCTATTTCTGCATACATTACATCATGTTCACCACCAAAATACTAATTACAACCCATCACCACACACATGCACCGAATTATCCCTTTCACCCTCCTCCCTCCCCCCTTCCCCTCTGGTAACCACCAATCCAATCTCTGTCCCTATGTGTTTGTTTATTGTTGTTATTATCTACTACTTAATGAAGGAAATCATATGGTATTTGACCTTCTCCCTCTGACTTATTTCACTTTGCATTATACCCTCAATGTCCATCCATGTTGTCACAAATGGCTGGATTTCATCGTTTCTTATGGCTGAGTAGTATTCCATTGTGTATATATACCACATCTTCTTTATCCATTCGTCCCTTGATGGGCACTTAGGTTGCTTCCAAGTCTTGGCTATTGTGACTAACGCTGCAATGAACACAGGGGTGCATGTATCTTTACAAATTGGTGTTTTCAAGTTCTTTGGATAAATACCCAACAGTGGAATAGCTGGATCATATGGTAGTTCTATGCTTGATTTTTTGAGGAATCTCCATACTGTTTTCCATAGTGGCTGCACCAGTTTGCACTCCCACCAGCAGTGTATGAGAGTTCCCTTCTCTCCACATCCTCTCCAACACATGTTGTTTCCTGTCTTGTTAATTATAGCCATTCTGACGGGCCTGAGGTGGTATCTCATTGTAGTTTTGATTTGCATTTCCCAGTTAGTGATTTTGAACATCTTTTCATGTGTCTGTTGGCCATCTGTATATCTTCTTTGGAGAAATGTCTGTTCAGGTCTTTTGCCCATTTTTTAATTGGGTTGGTAGTTTTTTTGTTGTTGAGATGCATGAGTTCTTTATATATTTTGGAGATTAAGCCCTCATCAGATGTATGGTTTGCAAATATCTTCTCCCAATTGTTAGGTTGTCTTTTCGTTTTGTTGATGGTTTCCTTTGCTATGCAGAAGGTTTTTAGTTTGATGTAGTCCCATTTGTTTATTTTTTCTATTGTTTCTCTTGCCCAGTCAGACATGGTGTTTGAAAAGATGTTGCTAAGACCGACGTTGAAGAGCGTACTGCCTATGTTTTCTTCTAGAAGTTTCACAGTTTCAGGTCTTACATTCAAGTCTTTAACCCATTTGGAGTTAATTTTTGTGTATGGTGTAAGGTAAGGGTCTACTTTCATTTTTTTGCATGTGGCTATCCAGTTTTCCCAACACCATTTGTTGAAGAGACTTTCTTTTCCCCATTGTATGTTCTTGGCTCCTTTGTCAAAGATTAGCTGTCCATAGAGGTGTGGGTTTATTTCTGGGCTTTCGATTCTATTCCATTGATCTGTGTATCTGTTTTTGTGCCAGTACCATGCTGTTTTGGTTACTATAGCTTTGTAGTATATTTTGAAATCAGGGAGTGTGATACCTCCAGCTTTGTTCTTTTTTCTCAGGATTCCTTTAGCTATTCAGGGTCTTTTGTTGTTCCATATAAATTTTAGGATTATTTGTTCTATTTCTGTGAAAAGTGTTGTTGGAACTTTGATAGGGATTGCATTGAATCTATAGATGGCTTTAGGAAGTATGGACATCTTAACTATGTTAAATCTTCCAATCCAAGAGCACGGAATATCTTTCCATTTCTTTGTGTCTTCTTCAATTTCTTTCAGAAATGTTTTATAGTTTTCGGTGTACAGATCTTTCACCTCTTTGGTTAAGTTTATTCCTAGGTATTTTATTCTTTTTGTTGCAATTGTAAATGGGATGGTATTCTTAATTTCTCTTTCTGCTACTTCGTTGTTAGTGTACAGAAATGCAACTGATTTTTGTATGTTGATTTTGTATCCTGCAACTTTACCATATTCGTTTATTACTTCTAAAAGTTTTCTGGTGGATTCTTTAGGGTTTTCTATATATAAAATCATATCATCTGCAAATAGTGACAGTTTCACTTCTTCCTTTCCAATTTGGATCCCTTTTATTTCTTTCTCTTGTCTGATTGCTCTGGCTAGGACTTCCGGTACTATGTTAAATAGGAGTGGTGACAGTGGGCATCCTTGTCTGGTTCCTGTTCTTAGAGGGATAGCTTTCAGTTTTTCACCATTGAGGATGATGTTAGCTATGGGTTTCTCATATATGGTCTTTATTATGTTGAGGTACTTTCCTTCTATACCCATTTTATTCATAGTTTTTATCATAAATGGATGCTGTATCTTGTCAGATGCTTTCTCTGCATCTATTGAGATGATCATGTAATATTTATTCTTCATTTTATTAATGTGGTGCATCACGTTGATTGATTTGCGAATGTTGAACCATACCTGCATACCTGGAATAAATCCCACTTGATCATGGTGTATAATCTTTTTAACGTATTGTTGTATGCGATTTGCTAGTATTTTGTTGAGGATTTTTGCAACGATGTTCATCAGTGATATTGGCCTGTAGTTTTCTTTTTTTGTGTGTTGTCCTTGTCTGGTTTTGGTATCAGGGTCATGTCGGCTTCGTAGAATGAGTTAGGGAGCTTCCCCCCCTCCTCAATTTTTTGAAAGAGTTTGAGAAGGATAGGTATTAAGTCTTCTTTGAATGTTTGGTAGAATTCACCAGGGAAGCCGTCTGGTCCTGGACTTTTATTTTTGGGGAGGTTTTTGATTACTGTTTCGATCTCCTTACTGGTGATTGGTCTATTCAAATTCTCTACTTCTTCTTGATCCAGTTTTGGAAGGTTGTATGATTCTAAGAATTTATCCATTTCTTCCAGATTGTCGAATTGGTTGGCATATAGCTTTTCATAGTATTCTCTTATAATCTTTTGTATTTCTGAGGTGTCTGTTGTAACTTCTCCTCTTTCATTTCTGATTTTACTTATTTGTGCCTTCTCTCTTTTTCTCTTGGTGAGTCTAGCTAAAGGTTTGTCAATTTTGTTGATCTTTCCAAAGAACCAGCTCTTGGGTTTATTAATTTTTTCTATTGTTTTTTTGGTCTCTATTTCATTTATTTCTGCTCTGATTTTTATTATTTCCCTTCTTCTACTGATTTTGGGCTTTGTTTGTTCTTCTTTTTCCAGTTCCTTTAGGTGCATTGTTAGATTGTTTATTTGAGATTTTCCTTGTTTGTTGAGATAGGCCTATATCGCTATAAACTTCTCTCTTAGAACCGCTTTTGCTGTATCCCATAAATTCTGGCATGTCGTATTTTCATTTTCATTTGTCTCCAGGTATTTTTTGATTTCTTCTTTGATTTCTTCATTAACCCAGTCGTTGTTCAGTAGCATTTTGTTTAATCTCCACGTATTTGTGGCTTTTCTGATTTTCTTCCTATAGTTGATTTCTAGTTTCATACCATTGTGGTCAGAAAAGATGTTGGTATTATTTCAGTCTTCTTAAATTTATGGAGACTTGTTTTGTGGCCTAATATGTGATCAATCCTGAAGAGTGTTCCATGTGCCTTTGAAAAGAACGTGTATTCTTCGGTTTTTGGATGGAATGCTCTGTATATATCTACTAGGTCCATCTGTTCTAGTGTGTCGTTTAAGGCCAATGTTTCCTTATTGATCTTCTGTTTGGATGATCTATCTGTTGATGTAAGTGGAGTGTTAAAGTCCCCTACTATTATTGTGTTACTGTCTATTTCTGTTTTTATGTCTGTTAATAATTGCTTTATATATTTAGGTGCTCCTGCATTGGGTGCGTAGATATTTACAAGGGTTATATCCTCTTGTTGGATTCTTCCCTTAATCATTATGTAATGCCCTTCTTTGTCTCTTTTTACAGTTTTTGTTTTAAAGTCTATTTTGTCTGATATGAGTACTGCTACCCCAGCTTTCTTTTCATTGCCATTTGTGTGGAGTATCTTTTTCCATCCCTTCACTTTCAGTTTGTGAGTGTCTTTAGGTCTGAAGTGTGTCTCTTGTATGCAGCATATATATGGGTCTTGTTTTTTTATCCAGTCAGCCACCCTATGCCTTTTAATTGGAGCACTTAGTCCATTGACGTTTAAAGTAGCTATTGATAAGTATGTACTTACTGCCATTTTTTAACTTTTTTTTCCCCCAGTGTTTTAGTAGTCCTTCTCTGTTCCTTTCTTCTTCTATACAGAATTGATGGTCACTTTAGTTTGACCTCTGTCTGAAAGCTGTACTCTTTAACTCCCCTCCTCCCTCCTTTTATGTTTTTGATATCATATCTAACCTCTTTTTTGTGCATTTGTATCCATTACGTTCTTATCATGGAAATAGATAATTTTTCCTATTTGTGGTCTTCTCTTTTCCCCTTAAATCAATCCCTTTAACATTTCTTGTAGCACTGCTTTCTTGGTGACAAACTCCTTTAATTTTTGCTTGTCTGGGAAATTTTTGATCTCTCCTTCTATTTTGAATGATAACCTTGCTGGGTAGAGTATTCTTGGCTGTAAGTTTTTTCCTTTTAGCACTTTAAATATATCATGCCATTCTCTTCTAGCCTGTAAGGTTTCTGCTGAGAAGTCAGCTGATAGCCTTATGGGGTTTCCTTTGTATGTAACTTGACATTCTCTTGCGGCTTTTAGGATTCTCTCTTTATCTTTAATTCTGGACATTTTGATTATGATGTGTCTTGGTGTGGGCCTCTTTGGGTTTATCTTGTTTGGGGCTCTCTGTGCTTCCTGTACCTGGATGTCTGTTTCCTTCCTTAGGTTAGGGAAGTTTTCATCTATTATTTCTTGAAATAGATTCTCTGCCTCCTTGTCTCACTCTACTCCTTCTGGGACATCTATAACACGGATGTTGGTGTGCTTGATGTTGTCCCAGAGGTCCCTTAGACTGTCCTCACTCTTTTTAATTCTTTTCTCTTTTACCTGTTCACCTTGGGTAATTTCTTCTTGTCTTTCGTCCAGCTCACAGATCCGTTCTTCTATATCCTCTACTCTGTTTTTGAGTCCCTCTAATGAATTTTTCATTTCCAGTATTGTATTCTTCATTTCTGATTGGTTCTTTTTTATATCTTCAATTTCTTTGTTGACATTCTCACTGAGTTCATCTATTCTTCTCCCCAGATCAGTGAGCATCCTTAACACTCTTAGTTTGAACTCTCTGTTGGGTAGGTTGCTCATTTCTGTTTCACTTAGTTCCTTTTCTGGGGTTTTGTCCTGTTCTCTTACTTGGAATGTATTCTTTTGCCTCCTCATTTTGCCTCTTTCCCTGTGCTTGTGTCTACGTATTAGGTAGGTCAGCTATGTCTCCTGCTCTTGGATAGGTGATCTTATGTAAGTGATGCCTTAGGAGGCTTCCAGTGTGCTTCCCTCAGTTCTCAATGTTCCAGGGGTGACCCCTATGTGGGCTACATGTGTCCTTCTGTTGTGGCCTGTTTGCTCTCCCTTTAGGCACCCAGGGAGGCCGAGTTATGCTCCTGGCCAGCTGTTGTAATGCTCAGCTGCTTGTAGTTGTTGTGGGCCCTTCAGTCTCTTTATCAGGTGTGGGGAGCCCCAGCACAGTTGGCTGCAAGTTCTAATACCACATTTGTGTTGCAGTATTTCTTTTAAGTGAGTAGGCCCCCAGCGTGGCAGGTTGTTAGGCTCAGGGCCTTACAATTGCTGTAAGCCTCTAGCCTATTAGGTCTCTTCTCAGCTCTCTGAGGATTGCAGCTTGGTGGGGCTGGCCTCAGGCACAGGAGTACCCAATTGTTTCAGGCTTTGGAAGGTGGGGCAAACCCCCTATGTGGGTCTTTGAGAAGCACAAGTCTTCTGTAGCTGACAAGCCCTGGCGCCCACAGGTCCACACACACAGTCAACACAGTCCTGCCCTGTGTGCACGCCCCGACCTCTGGAAGCAGACCCAGTCTCTCCACGGCGGGAGCCCCACACACTCCACCACCGCCCCACACTCTCCACCTGCTCCTTGTGCACACCCTGCCCCACTAAAGTCAGCTCAGTTGCCAGGCGGCAGAGAATCCAGTCACCAATCTATGCAGGCCCACAAGTTGCCTGAGGGCTTGTTGTTGGGTGGGGCCAGTCTCTAGGGTGGGCTGCCTGCCCTGGCTGAGCTGGATTAAATCGGTGCTCTAGCGGGTGGGGCAGACCCTGGGCTAGCAGGCCTCAGGGAGAACTCCGATGGCGTCTGTGTCAGCACGCCCACACCAGGCCACAACAATGGCCGCTGCCAATGTCCCAGTCCCTGGAGAGGTCTCACCCCTCACCGAGATGCACTCAGGGCCTATTAGGTGAGTCTCTTTTCACCACAGCACTGTGCGCCTTTCTTTCTGGTGATTTTAGGATGCTTTCTGAAATGAGTGTGTTTGTGCGTGGGCCCTTTAAGAGCTGGTTTTAGTTTCTTTGTGAACCGAGTTTTCTGGGGGTACTCTCCAATGCTTTAGTAGCAGGCAAAGTCAGATATTATGCCCCTGGTGTCGATTGTGCTGGGTCCACAAAATGCCCACAGCGGGGGCGCTCCCGGCTCAGGGCCCCGCGCCTCCAGGGAGGCTGCGTACCTGTGAGCTGCTCCCGGCGGCCGTGAAGCTGGCGGCTTGTGAAGGCGGCGCTTTTCCTCTCCAGAAGGGAGTCTCTGCCTCTTCTACCTCAGTTAGGATTGTCCGTTGTTGCAGGAGTTCCTCTTATCCAGTTTTCAGTTCTGTCTCAGGGGTAATTTTTCCACGAGTAGTTGTAAATTGGCTGTGTCGGGGGGAGGAGGTGAGTTCAGAGTCTGCCTACACCGCCATGTTGACTTCCCCCTCTATCTTATTTTAATCATATGCTTTTCATTCCTCCCACCCCACCCCACTCTAAAATATCCCCAGAAAAGGATGGAGACCTGAAAACTCAAGTTGAAAAGCTTTGGAGAGAAGTCAACGCCCTGAAGGAAATGCAAGCCCTGCAGTCAGGTGAGATCCCCTCTCATCCATGCCTCCTGGTCTCAGAAGAGGGAGGAAAAGAAATTGTGAGTTGCCAGCAATTCAAACCATATCTAGAGTGCATGTCAAGTTCTAGGTGTCTAGAGACATTGACAAGCCAGAGATGTGTCCAGGAGAAAGGATCCAAAAGCTAGGGAGACGATTGTTTTGGGAAATTAGCTTGATTTTTCCACTCCCTTCTCCTGTATATGGGTGGAATAGAAATAAAAATAGGTATTTCATAATACATTTTAAAAGTCCATCCATAACTCTTCTCTAGGGTCAATGAAACAGAACTGAAGCAAGTATTAACTAGCTAAAATAGTTAGCAATCATTAGATGTTTACTAAGTGCCCATTGGGAGATCTGCCGAGGTTCAATTAAACTCAGGGTCACAGAACTCACGCTGGCCACACTGGGCATCAGATAAACATAGAAGGACATTGGTTAGAACCACAGCTGGCCAACAGAGGGCAGCATCTGGCATTCCTTTTTCATGGCAGCAACACTCCCAGCAGCCTATGCGGCTGTACACACTACTGATCAGGAGCTACTCTCCTTGGCTCCCAGGAGCGAGGACCACACTGGGTAGGTTCAAGAACAGCCCTGGCTTGCAAGGTTCATACTCCCAGGCCCCAATACCTCACATAGCAACTCCAAAAGCAGAGCTTCAAGGGTACTGCAAGAGACCTGTCCAATTACAAGAGTTACTGCCTCCAGGGAAGACTGAAGTTATGGCTTTCCATCAGGTATTTATAACTCCCAGGCCAGCTGTATGTTACCAATCCAGGGTCATTTTTGCCATAAGCAATGTTGCCTTGTAACACTGGTGACATATTCCCCTTACCAGATTTCCAGAAGAACAAAATTAGAAAGTTAAAGGAAGGTCAAATGCATATGCAGAAGAGGAAAGAGTTTTGTTAACCCTTTATCCACAGTCAGGCATATAAATACTTTATAAACATTAACACATTAACCCTCCAATAATTTATGACATAGGTGCCATTATGATTATCATCATTTTACAGATGAGGAAACTGAGGTACAGAGAAATTAAGTAATTTCTCCAACATTTACACACCTAGTAAATGTCGGAGCCTGATTCTCCAACACTTTGCCCTAAAACTATCTTTATGTTTGGTTTATCCTGGATAACATAAACGATATTACCAGGGCTCAGTATCTGCGTAAGAAAACCACCTCCTCTCCACATGCAAACACAGGCCTTCTTTTAAAAAATAATTATAAAATACCATCCGGTTCCAAAAGTCCCATGGAAATTCAGCACATAATGGAGTGAGACAAACTAGCGAGCACGTGTATATCAAAGCAGCATGAGGCTGAAGACCGTGTTTTGAGGGTGGGACAGACCTGGGTTTATGTGGTTATGATCTCATATGTTATGTAAGTTACATTTTTACATGCTAAGTTGTTACAAGTAACAACTTCTCTGAGCCTCAATATCCTGATATGTAAAGATGATAGTAATAAAATCCCACTTCACAGGATTCTTGTGATTATTACATGAGTTCATTTATGTAAAGTGCTTGGCACAGTGTCTTACACATACAAAAACTCCAATAAATGTTAACTCATCCTTATCACACATCATTCATTCATCAAATATTTATTGGTATTTGCCAGGTCCACTCCTAGATGGATTACACTCGAATAGCATCTTAATATGTCAAATTTTGCATCTTTACAGTCTGTCTCCGAGGCACAAAATTTAACAAGAAATGCTACCTTGCATCAGAAAGCTCGAAGCACTTCCATGATGCCAATGAAGACTGCATTTCCAAGGGAGGGACCCTGGTTATCCCCAGAAGCTCTGATGAAATCAATGCCCTCCGAGACTATGGTAAAAGGAGCCTGCCAGGTGTCAATGACTTTTGGTTGGGTATCAATGACATGGTCACAGAAGGCAAGTTTGTGGATGTCAATGGAATCACCATTTCCTTCCTCAACTGGGACAACGCACAGCCTAATGGTGGCAAGCGGGAAAACTGTGCCCTGCTCTCCCAATCAGCTCAGGGCAAATGGAGTGACGAGGTCTGTGGTAGCAGCAAGAGGTACATATGTGAATTTACCATCCCTTAATAGACCCTTCTCAAATGCATCTTCCAAGCAAGATTGGTCATGATTTATAGGCTGACGATCCCCAAGAATAAGTTAAAATTGTCACACGGGAGACTGTGTCCTTAGGAATATAAGAGTCAGCCAATTTTGCTACCATATTTCATTGTCTTTGCCCTCCATCTGGTATGGAGGATCAGAAAATAATGATCCAGCCATGTGCACACTGCTCAAGCGGCTTCTGCAAAATGGACCATCAAATCCTTCTCTCTTGCTAGTCCCTCTGACTTGCATAGACCAGGTCTGTGTTAAAAATACGGTAGCTGGAAAGCAAGCTTAAGCTACCTGGAAGATTTTCTCTTGAAAGTTTGGTATATATTTGATTGATGAGAATTCTCTGAATCAGAGATTCTAGGTGCTATATAATCCAAAAACTTTCCATCTGAGACTCAATCTACCCCATGCTGGTCATAGTGTCTTGTTAGACCACTACCCTTTCTTTGAGCTGCTGCGTCTCCCGGTGGGACTTGTATCTTGTCGGCCACATCAGAACACAAATGTCTCAGAAATGTTCTAATTTAACTGTTTTCTTCAAGACCCCCTCCCCCCACCATACACACACCTTTTTTTGGAAATGCCCAGTTAAGATCTGAAAGGAAATGATAAGGCAGCATATTTGGTCAGTTTCCACTCCCAGCATTGCATTACAATTTCTGACTTGAATGGGTAACCCCAAGGCAGAGCAGAGCAGCAGACTGTAAGGGAAAAGAAAATAGGAAAAACAAAATGTCTACTTTTCCTTTGCTTTAGCATCCTTACCCTCCTTGATGAAATCGAGGCTGGACATTATATATGTTAGGTTCCTTTTTTTACATACTTTATATACTTATATATATTTCAACAATCATCATATATTTAAGCCTATTAGGGGCAATCTATCTTTGGAGCTTGAAAATTGGATTTAAGTAATACTATTTCGGAGTCACACGTCTATGCAATATTTTATTCTTTCAAGTGCTATTCTCATTAAATAGTTTAATTAGATTGTATAAAATAACTTCATTGCTTAATATGAAACTACAGCTTAGGCTTGGGGGAATGGGCTTTTTAGAAGCCAACAATTCTAAGTACATTCTGTTCCTTAAGTAACTTTTTTTTTTCTTTAAATGTTGCATGTGTTTTGTGAACAGTATCCCTCTATGCAAACTTTAACTACATGTGCTCGGAATTAAGTTTTAGTTCTTTTCATTGCACAATAATAAAGCCTGAATTCTGATCAATGTGGATATATTTGGATGTTGATTACAGTTAATCCAACTATGTTGGTTTATAACAAACTTGGCATAATTTTGGGGAAAATACCCTGGATTTGATCAAACTGGTGATTTAGATATACTAGGAGAATAATTTTACCTGACAATACAGAGGTAAAGACTTGGGGGGAGGAGGGGAACTTTAAAAAGAAGATGGTACCTGCAATTGTTTTGGTTGACCCTGGCCAACTCCCTACTCCAACACAACCATAATCTCCTTAAAGATTATGACAATAATGAAATTAGTAGACCTTAATGGTAGTAGATTCTCATCATATTCCAGGTACTATTCTAAATTTTACTTAGTTCTCATTCATCTCTAGAACAAGCCTGGGAATTAGGATCTAGAATTGCTTCATTTCACAGAAGAATAAACTGAAGAAGAGGGATGTGGTACCTTGCCCTACATCACATACCAGGAAGTGGTGGAGTTGTAACTAGAACCCAACAAGTTGACTCAGATCCTACATCCTTAGCAACTATGGGGGAGCTATGGCAAGGTCAAGCCTGTTCAAGTATGCAATAGAAGTGGACTCTAGTCCATTCTCCTAATTTCCTTCATCTGGGGTAACAATTTGGGCAAACAGCTGACCTTGATAAAGCATTTGTTCAAGCTGAATAAAGAGAACTAGTTCACACAAGTCAGTGTCAGAGTTTGGGTCCCTAGGAGATGGGGTTAGATAAAATGATCCTTCTCCCAAGCACTCCAACCAGAAAGATCAAGAGAAGCAGCTTAATTCAAAGCAATAGATGAAGGTTACTGAGGGGAAATCAAAATGAGTTAGCAAGACAGAGCAGATGGGAGACAGAGCAGATGGGAGTCAGAGCAAGACTGAATGGAGTGGATTAAGAGATTATCTGGTTTGCCCGGGGTCAAACTCATGACCTTGACTTTATTACCTAGCCAACAAATTGACCAAAAGCCACATCCACAAGATTCATTAACCTAGACTTCCCGTTGGTCTATTTTGCTTGTTGAGCACTATTTAGCAAACAACAATTTGTCTTCAGGCAAGATTGATAAATAGGTCTTATCTCTTAGGCCAACTTTTCTGTCTCCGTGAAAGCTGCCTGGGCTATAGTAGGAGGAGCATCCTGAAGCTTGGTGGAAAGAGTGCCATGAGCAATTAGCAGCATCTCTCACAAGTTCATGGTAGGAGGACCTCCACATTTGGGTCATCCCTAGGGTAAACACTTGACTTCCTGCAGATGTCAGTTATATTCAAAGCCCAACTGTCAATACCCTACAAGCCTTACCAGGAAGCCGATTCTAATCTCTAGAGCAGTGCTTCACAAACTGATTTGTGCTTACAGATCACCTGGGAACCTTGTTAAATTGCGGATCCCATAGGTCTGGACTGAGGCCCTGGATTCTGCATTTCTAAAAGCTACCAGAGGAAGCCAACAGTGCTGGACCACACAGCACAGTCTGATAGCAAGGGTCTAAAGCTGTAGCTACTTGCCTGGGGACAGTCTTTGTTAATGCCAGCAGTTTTGCTTCCCTTTAACTCAAAAGTCAAGGGTAGGATCTGCAGTTTGTCTGAGTGAAGAACAATAATGAGAGCAATTTTTCTACCCACCACAGATGCTTCCATCCATATCGTTAAATGAAGTCCAAAGGAAAAATCAATTTGGTAAAGGAAACATCAATAATTGAGACTCAAATTAGTGATTTGAAGGAGGACTTTGCAAGGCTCAACGGTTACTTTCTCTTCCCTAACATTGCTGAGTAGCATTTCTTAAACCACAAATAAAGATATAAAATCTTTCCTGCTCTCAGATTAGTGAGAACTTTCATATCCTCACCAAATAAAGCATATCTAACAAATGAAGACGCTCGCTAATTTTAGCTACTTAAGAAGCTAATTTAGTCTGATGTAAGAAATTCAAAGGGTACCTACTAACTATAACGCACCATGCTAGGTAATACGGAGGGACAGAAAGGAAGTAAGTTATGGTCCCTACACTCAAAGATATTACAACCTAGCCCACAGGAGGAGAGCAAGACTAAACCTTTCCTAGTGGTTGCCATCTGACACTGGGGGCAATGAAACTCTTTTTCTGCTGGAGACACTAAATTGGGACAAAGTGAATTTAGGACTTCTGAGAAATCTTCCCTTCCAGATGGATGCAATGTGCAGAATGAAGCAAAACAAAGATAAGCAGTGATGAGAAATGATGGGGCAGGGAGGGAGAGAGAAAATGTGTGTGCATGTGTGTGTGTATGTGTGTGTTCACAGAGCCGAGTTTGTCATTCTTAAGGTCCTGGTTTCTACTTCCGTCCACTCTATTAACTACTCCACAATCCCTTCAAGCTACACAAGACAAGTTATCTTTTTCGTTTGAGCGAGTTTGAGTTGGCATATCAGCAGGATAGGCTACATTTTGACCTCACAGAGCTTGTATTTAGGTAGGCAAAACATACAATAAACAGGCAGAGAAATAAAAAGATCATTTCCAAAAATGATATGACAAAATGTCAAAAGACTGACATGACAAAATGGCATAACAAAATGACACAATGAAAATGACAAAGAAGAAAATAAAACAGAGAGATGAAAGATGGCATGACCAGGGTGGGCAACATCAGACATGGTGATCAACTCTTCTAATACAGCCCTCTCTGTATGAGAGAGAATGGAAAAGAAAGCGATCTTATAAATCAGCAGGGCAAACGTCCAAGAAAGAGAGACCTTGAGAGAAGAGCCTTAACCAAAATCACCCAGCAAGCCGGGGACAAGGCAGGGACTAGAATTCTATTCCTGTGTCCCAATCCAGAACCTGGAACACACCAGCCCAGTTCAAGGTCAAGTAAGGTCAAAGGACTTGGAGACAGAAGACCCAGACTCCACACTTACTATGTGCGTGATTTCAGGTAAGAATAAACTTTTGGGCCCCCACTTCTTCATCTATTAGTGAGAATGATAGATCACCCACAGAACTGTGAGCTTAGATTTGAAAATACAATTTATGAGCAAGCAAACACTCTAGATATGGCATCTCTAAAAAAAATAGTTTTGTTCCATTATAAAGCCAAAATATCTCACTACTATGAAAAATTGGAAGAGTAGAAAAAACATTTTAGAAATTATCCTTCATCTTGGTCATTTGCCCTCATTTATCCAATTAATATTTATTAAGCACATGTATCCAGCAGGGTCTGATTCTATCACCACCCACACAAAGTTGTAGAGGTTATCTCATCAGGCAATGTTATACCCTGCTTCATTTACTTATAAAAAGAAGCCTTTTCCTAGCTTTTTCATAATGTGCTTTCCAGGGTTCCATAAAATCTGAGGTGTTATTCATTGAACACATACATGACTGCAATTTTTCAAATACATTTATGATTGGAATTTTACTTAAACATCTAAATAGATAAATGTTTAGTATTTATTTAAATGAATGGAAATTTTGTTTTGAATTTTTCTTGTTCTATAAATAATACTGAAATGAACATCCTTGTGGTGGTTTCTTTTTCTTTTGGACTTTAGAATTTTCTCCCCTGTTTAAGATGGATTTCCAGAAGTGTAATTATTGAATTAAAGGATAGGAATAACTTTAGACACTTTGCATCATGGTGCTAAATTACTTTCAAAAAGGATTGTGCAAATTAAACAGGCAGCATTCCCTGTAATGCCACCAACTTTGAAGTCAGTCAGTCCCAGCTTTGAAGACCAGCATCCGTGTACACTAGCTCTGTGACCTGGAACAAGTCATTTTACCTCGCTGAATACTTTCCCAATTTGTAAATAAACCAATAAAAGAAAAATAATAATGTAAGGGGGTTCATAATAGTCACCTCAGGAAATTGTTAGGATTAAAAATAAACACAGAGTTGGAGCTGGCCTGGTAGCATAGTGGTTAAGTTCACACGCTTGGCTTCTTCAGCCAGCTTTATGGCCCGGGGTTCACAGGTTCGGATCCCGGGCCAGACATATACACCACTCATCAGGCCATGCTGTGGTGGCATCCCGTATACACAATAGAGGAAGATGGGCACAGATGTTAGTTCAGAGCTAATCTTCCTAAACAAAAAATTAAACACAGTTAAATTTTTTTTGTAATAGTTGGTTTGACAAATATTAATTATTCAATCATGCTAAGAAAAAGACCAGGATGGTTGTGGAGAGGGATACTTGGAGCAAGCCTCACAGGTAACCGGTAACATTATTACTACATTTGTATATTCATTTGGGTTACAAAAATTTAAGCTGCGCTAAGAACTGGGAATATAGTGAATAACAAAAACAGGAGACTAGAATTAAATAAAACGTAATCAAGGGCCGGCCCTGTGGTTTAGCGGTTAAGTGCTCTCGCTCTGCTACTGGTGGCCCAGGGTTCGGATCCCGGGCGTGCACTGACGCATCGCTTCTCCAGCCATGCTGAGGCTGCGTCCCAGATACAGCACTAGAAGGATGTGCAACTATGACATACAACTATCTACTGGGGCTTTGGGGGAAAAAAAAGGAGGAGGATTGGCAATAGATGTTAGCTCAGAGCCCATCTTCCCCAGCAAAAAGAGGAGGATTAGCATGGATGTTGTTCATGATCAGCTCAGGGCTGATCTTCCTCACAAAAAAAAAAGGACTTAAAAAAACAAAAGTAATCAAAAGAACATATAATTACAAACCACGACAAACATATTTTTAAATAAAGTAGGAAGAACAACGAAGGGGCTATAGAAGGTCTCAAGAAGTGACACCAAAAGGACGAACTTCAAGGGCGACTAGTGCCCTTAGCCCAATGAAGGGGTACACTTACCAGCAACCACTTCTGGAACTTTTTATGTGTTTGGGGCGTCCCCACGCTGACATCCCTGGGAGCCTCGAGAGAGCTACAAAGTGGGCGGTGAGTCGAGGCGGGAGGGGTGGGGCCCCGCGCCAGGGAGTGGCTCAGCAGAGGATCCCCGGGGACAACCTCGGGCAGGTCTGGGGAAGGGGGTCAGGGCGATGGGCGCGGGCACCACGGGGCCCGACGGCGCCGAGGCGCTGGACGCGGTGCTGGGCACGCTGCTGGCCGTGCTGCTGCTGGTGGCGGTCAAGGCGGCCGTAGACCAGCTGCGGCGGCGGCGAGCGCGCGTGACTGTCCTGGTGGTGGGCGCCGGGCCGGTGGGACTGGCCGCTGCGCTCGTCGCTGTCCGCTCGGGCCGGGTGCTGAAGCTGACCGTGCAGGATGCGCGCGCGCGGGGCCCGCTGCTGGGGCGCCCGCAGCAGATTGCGCTGGACCCCCGCAGCGTTCGGTTCCTCCGGCCGCTGGGAGTGGACTTCGACAATATGGAGGGCTGCTGGCGCAATGGCCACTTTTTCACCCGGGTCGGCGTCTTCCAGGAGCACCTGCTCAGCCTCCTGGAGAGGAAAGGGCAGCGGCCTGGCTTTCACCTTCTCCTGGGCACCAAGGTGAGGAGGGCCCTGGGAAAATAGACCGTCCCATCTTAGCCTCTCTACTCCCAACACCAGCTGACCACAGGGGTCCAGTGACAACTGATGGAGGTGACTGTTTTCTCTCCTTGCTTTATATTGGCTAAGCTAGAGTTATCACACCAGCTTTTTGACAGGAAGCAAGCAATTCACAAGCTCAGTTTCCTCATCTGTAAAAAGCAGGTAGTATTTGAGAACATCTAGAAAGTGGAATAATACTCCCACTTCATTAAAGTTTTTGTAACGATTTCATGAGACAGTGTAGGCAGAAGGGCATTGCACAATCTGTTGCTCATGGGAGATGCTTGGAAAATGAAAATTATCATCAACAGCTGCAAACTGATTTCCCAGAACTGGGTAGAAAAGGGCATTCATATTTTTTAGAGCGACTGCTCAAAAATCAAATATCAGGTGGCTCTGATAAAAGAAGAGAAATTTCCTGAGTACTCAAGAACAATGAGAAGAAAATTAAAACGAGAGTAATTTTCCGAGGTATAGATTTAGCCAGAATAAGCAACCAAAATCAGCCCCAGAGTTTCCCATCGAAGAGTGAACACTCTTAATTTTAATATTTGTTGTCTTTTAGCATGATATCACTTGAAAAAAAATCCAGGGCACTGTTTAATCTTATAATAGTATGGCTTTTTCACTTATAAAAACTTATATGGCATGTTAAGCCATGATTTTTTTAAAAAGAATTTTCTGAGCCCTACTGTGTGAAAACTCGAATTTACAAAATTTGTACATTTTGTAAAAATTTACAAAATTCTTTGTGCATATTTGCATCTCACAATAACCATATCATGTGGGTTTTTACTGTGTCATTTTAGTATTAAGGAAATTAAGGCTGAAAGAGATTAATGTGTCAAGGCTACAAAGGTTGGAAGTTGCAGACCCAGGATTAGAATCCATATCTGGATGACTCCAGGGCCCATGTTCTTTCTAACACCTCATGCTGCCACTCCCTTCGAGGGCCATACTACAGATTAAAATTAAAATTAACATATGGCTATATTATCTAATTAATCTATTAGCACTCTTAACATGTACTATCATATTTACATAGATAAGTCTAGAGAGCAGGCTCTCAAGGTCAAACACCCAAAGGAAATCAAGTACCAACCAGGAGTAATTTACAGCAGATTAACATTGTTTATAGCTGTAACGGACAGAACTTTCACAGTAATGAAAACCAAAACGACCTCTGGTGCAGGTCGTTTTGTCCACATACCACACATATTTATTAAGTTTACAACTTATCAGGCACTGTTCTAGATTTTTAGACATGCAGCCATTAACAAGCCCACAAGATTGAAAAGGAATGCATTAAATTGTTAATAGCTGTTATCTCTAGGTGATAGGATTTTATGGGTGAATTTTATTTTCTTCTTTGTTTTCCTTATTTTACATACTTCCAAAATGTGCATATGTTACTTTTAAATAGAGAAAAATGTTTTATATATGTAAGTGGACTTCAATGGACTGACTTATTTTGATACTCTGGCGCTTGTCAAACACATCCTACATTTATCCTCACTGACTCACTTGAGAGACTAATATTTCAGTAACCAAGATTTCCATTGATTTAAGTTGCAGCCCACTTTGTAGGGAAAATACAGAAATTTTTAACAGCTACCATCCACCCACCAATTCAAAGAAAGGAGGTGGAGTGACGGGAAAGAGAGAGAGAAAAATAGTCATGTGAAGAAGAGACCAAGTCTGAAGAACTTTTTCATTTGCCGGTAGCATGGATCCAGTACCCAGAGACCAGCTTTCATCCCAAGTTACAACGTTGGGAATGGGTTACGTCTGTGGAGACCTTCCCTCAGAACAGTGGAGCAAGAGCAATCCTCACATGTACGAATTTTGTAGGGAAATTCTGACCAGAAGCAAAATGTCATACTTATACTTTCCTCCTTTCTGTTCTTTCAAATATTTTCCATCAAGTTAATTTTGCCCAGCAATCAGTACACCACCACAAAACAATAAGAGCCCAGTCAAGAGATTTAACTAAAGAAGATAGGGAAAGAAAGCTTAAAAACTCAAAGGATTCTTTCCCTGAATTCAAAAATTACCACAGAAAAGAAACTGACCTGTTTCACAGGCATCTTCAGAGAAGGACATTCTTGGCAAATAACAATTCTCCAACTTCAGAGAGGAAATCCTCTTTTATGCTTAATTTGCTTTCTTCCTGCTATCTTTGAAGCCCCCCCTCTCTGTCCACTTTGCAAATTTTCTGTTGCCTGTCAGTATTTTAGAGTACTAAATGTTTATGTTGTGTTAGCTTCTATTGCTGAGAAAGTGTATGTGTCTTAAAAGGGATGAGATCTGCGTAGTACCAGTAATGCAGAAAATGTGAAAAGCTTAAGTTGCTCTTTTGCCAGTGGAAAAATCAAAGCTGATGGTCCAGTTAAGATTGGTATGTTAGCAATAACCCAATGATGGCAAAGATTGTGTTAGAGTCATAAACGTCTCTTTACAAATGCCGAGGGCACAGGTAGACATTTTATGAGCTCTGTGGATATTTATTCAAGCGTGTCTGGTTGATCTAGAGCTTTTGGTATTTGTTGGCAATTTTGTATGTTAAGAAAATATTTTTTAATCAGATGAACTTTATAGTGGTCAAAGGTCAAACCACTAATTAAAATTAACAGCAGCCCCAAATGAATGAATAACCACCAACAAACTAGAGAGGGAGGTTATCTCAGGTTGGCAGCTCTCTAAATAAAAGAGCTGTGCCATTAGGCAATAAAACTTTCTTGGCTAAGCTTCCCAGAAATAAAAGGTTTATGTGGTTTAGCAGTTGTTGAGTTGTTGGGCACAGAGATAATAATCACTCTCAATATCAGATGTGGTGCAGCAAAGTGTTAAGGTTCTAAGGTCAGACAGACCCAGGTATGAATCAATGTTCCTTACTTCTTAACTGGAAAACTTGTCTGAGTTAACTGGGGCAAGTTAACTTCTGCAAGGTTCATTTCTCATCTGTAGATGGGAATTAAAATAGTACCTGCCTTTCCAGGTCATTGTGAGAATTGAATAAGACAATGTTCATAGGCTCCTTAGCAGATGTCCCTAAGTATGCAATGGATGCTAGCTATTCTTGTTCTTCTTTGCTTGCATCATTCCATTGTGAGCACATTTTCCCAAATGTAGAGAAGATGACCCTCCACCAACACACATACATACTCCACCCTAGGCATCTGCTAGATTCTCCAAGGGGGGCAGGCCCATGGAGAGCATTCTCAGCTCCCCTGTAGCCAGATTCTCAGATCCCAAATCCTGTGTGCTCACCTGCCATGACAAACACTGGAAGATGGCCTGATGTAGAGGAAAAGAGTAGGAATTAGTCAGCCTGAGTTCATATATAGGTTCCACCATTGACTAATAGTCAGGTGAGATTAAGCAAAAGTTTTAACTTCTCAGATACCCAGTGTCCCCCCTTAAAAATTGCTTGTACCAAGCCCAAAGGATTATTGGTGAAGATTAAATTGAATGAGATGTGTGGACATGTCAAGTGTTGTGCATGGCACAAAGTAGATGTTTAGTTAGCACCGGTTTACTTCCTGGCACCGAGTTTGGAGTCAGCCCTGTTCTGAGGTCCCCCTATCCAGACTATGCACCTTTGGGGTGCTTGTAGTATAATTCAATAAGTGGAAACATAAGCAGAAGGTAGTAATTTTATCCCGACAACCATAGCATTGTGCTTATTACACTGCAAATCATCGTGCAATCATAGAATGTCAGCTTGAAAGTCTAGGACTAAAGAGGTAGCATGGGTATAAAGAAGCTTTGGACATGTGTCAACATATGAGGGCAGGCTGAGAAGGGGATGGGGAGAGGATACTTTGATTATTAAATTATCTGAGTGGCACTGAGAGTCAGTCCTTTTCTCTCAGCTTCAGCTTCCTTCCTAGAAAAAAGAAGGAAATCTAACTAGAGTATTCTTCCCAGACCTTTCGACTCTTGAAATTTCTACCATGCTAGTCAGAGTTCACCTTTCCATTCAAAGTAAATGAGATGGGCTGGTGGGAGGGAGTGGAGATCCCTTGCTTCAGCCCTCTCTTCTCTCCCTCATCCTCCTCTGATATTTCTGTCCTGAGATAGGAACAGTCTCCCTCTCCCATGCTTCAAGTTAAAAAAAAATTCCCGGGGTCTTCCTTGGCTATTCAGAGAATTCCTTAAGAGAAGAATGAGGAAGATTCCCACTGTATAAACAAGAATAAGCACATCCATGGTACTTATTAAATATACTTTACGACTTATTTTCTGTGTGACCAAGGATAGGTTCTTCAAATTCTCTGAGCTTTGGTTTTCTTGTTTAAAAAAAAAAAAGAAGTCGGTTGAGGGAATGGACAATAGCAACTTCAGAGTGTTGAGAGGTAAACAGGATAATATATGCTTTTAAGAGCCTGGCACAAAGAAAGTGCTCAATAAATGTTTACATACCCTTCTTTTAACTTAAGCCTCAAAGAGACTGTAAGTCTATTGAGATTACAGATAACTTTTATCTTCTTATACCCCCTAGACCTTGCACATAGCCTGGTATAAGACATTATAAAAATATTTGCAGGATGGATTAAAACACAAATAAGGAAAAGTTCTCAGCACAATGTCCATCTCTCAGATGAGCAGAAAAGAACAGTTGGGCCACCAAGGTGTGGTCCAACCGCCAAATGCGTGATGCTGTGCTGGATCGAGATTTTCCATTTTGTCATCCACATGACACATCAGAGACCCTGGAATAAGTATCAACCCAGGACCAATTTTTAGCAAAACCAGGAAAAAGCAAGAAGTAGACATATAAGTGACAAAAGAGGAAAAAAGAGAGTTTTGGGTTTTTTTAAACCAATGATCCTGTATTTTGGGGGGGTTATGAAACCCATCAGGGAAGACAGAGCCCTCCTCCCATAAAAAGCATGCATGCACATATACAAACCACTTGGCACACAGTTTCAGGGGCCTCCTAAGCTCCAGTTTAGAATCTTTTATTTCAATCCATTTAAACTCTAGGTCTCAACTTCGTAGCCATATCAGATGTTTGTCAACTCATTATGGACTTCTGGCAAAATATGTGCAAGGAGTTAAACTGCATTGATTTTGAGACTCAGCTGTGCCCTAAGAAATAACTTAAAGCTCCCAGAGTAAAAGACTTGTATGCTTGCTCTGCTGACAGTCTAGGAAAGATAAGTCTTTATTAAACTGCTCAGAAGACCTTTGCATTTTACAGCTCTGTTGCTGGGGAAGAGAGTGTTTACAGACCCGTCTCCGGGCACTGAGTTGAGCGGAGGAGCCATGGAGGGTCATCAGGAAGATTCTACCTGTGTGAGCCCAGACCACCAAGACAGAGTCCACGCTTCTCATTAAGCAGAGTTAAGAAGGGGAAGCTTTAGTTTCCATTCCACAGTTTCTAAAATTCTGGATCCTTGAGCCCCCAGTGTTAGATTTCCTCATCAAGACCTTAAGCTAAGACACTTCAGAAGTCACAATCCGCTGTTGGGAGCAAGTGCAGCTGAGGATGTAATGCAGGGATGTCTTAGTCCATTTGAGCAGCTATAACAAAATACCAGACTGGGTGGCTTATAAACAGCAGGAATGTATTGCTTATAGTTCTGGAGGCTGGAAGTCCAAGATGAGAGTGCCAGTATGGTTGGGTTCTGGTGAGAGTACTCTTCTGGATTGTAGACTGCCAACTTCTTGTTGTATCCTCACATGGCAGAGGGGGGCTAGTGTCTCTTTTATAAGGGCACTAATCCCATTCATGATGGCTCTGCCCTCATGACCCAATCACCTCCCAAAGGCACCACCTCCTAATACCATCACTTTGGGGGCTAGGATTTCAACATATGAATCTGGAGGTGGGTGGAGGACACAAATATTCAGCAGGGATATTTTGAATAATTCCAACATTGAATTTCTGCAAATGAGTGAATTTAGCATGAATGTTGAGAGTGAGGGGTCTGAAGTGAGGCTGATTGGGCTCAGATGTCACTGTTTGCCATTTACTATCTGCATGGTCTAGGACAAGTGATAACTGCCTTGTAGTAGATGCTGTGGTGCACCAGATCCCCCTTCTAGGATACAGGCATTCATTCTCCCAGCTGCTGGAAGTGTTGGCTCCTGGTTGCTCATAGATGAGGCCCTCCTGAGGAATTGCCCTCAACTGAAGGGAGCTGCTTCACTCAAGTTTATGCCTTCTCCTGTGGCAGCCTATATTGATGAGAAGAAACAAAGACCCAGCCCCTTGCCTCAATTCTGGGCCTCGCTGAAGGGCCATCCCAGCTTCAGCTCTTTCCGTGGGATCAGCTGAAGCCTCTGTTGCAACTGCATCCCATTTCAACTTCTCCCTCAACAACACTGCTTCCCTCCTGTCCCCCAGGTGTTAATCCTGAGGACATTCCCCAATAAAATTGCTGAATGAAAATCTTGTCTCTGAATCTATTTCTTGAGAAACTTAACTTATGACACTTTAAAAGCCTTATTGTCCCCATCTGTAAAATGGACATGGTAAGTACACCTACATTATAGGGTTCTTTGAAGACGCAATGAGATAACGCCAATAAAGTGCTTAGCACAGGGTCTGACACAGAGTGAGCCCTCCCAGAATCCCCAAATTGATCTGGAGAATCGATGCAATCAGGATCAAAATCTAAGCTGGCTTCTTGGCAGAAGAAAAAAGACAAGACATATAGAAATTGACAAGCTGATCCTAAAATTCATATGGAAATGCACAAAACCAGAATAGAAAAAACAATCTGGAAAAAGAAGAACAAAATTGGAGAACTCATACATCCTGACTTCAAAAGTTACTACAAAGCTAGAATAATCCAGATAGTATGATACTGGCATAGGGATAGACATACATCAATGGAATAGAATGGTGAGCCCAGCAATAAACTCATATATTTATGGGAAATTCAGTTTTGACAAGGGTGTCAAGACCATTCACTGGGGAAAAATAATCTTTTCAATAAATGGTTGTGGGACAACTGGATAGCTGCATGCTTTAGAATTGGTTTGGAACCTTTCCACACAACATGTACCAAAATTAACTCACAATGGATCCAAGACCTACATGTAAGAGCTAAGACTATAAAACTCCTAGAAGAAAACATAGGCATAAATCTTTGTGACTTTGGATTAGGCAATGGTTCAAACAACAAAAGAAAAAATTAATAAATTGGACTTCATAAAAATTAAAATTTGTGTGATTCATCAAAAAAATGAAGACAACCAACAGAATGGGATAGAATATTTGAAAATCATGTATCTGATAAGGGATTTGTATCTAGAATGTAAAGAACTCTTTACAACTCAACAATAAAAAGACAATCCAATTTAAAAATGGGGAAACAATTGGGGCCAGCTCCGTGGTGTAGTGGTTAAGTTCAATGTGCTCCGCTTTGGTGGGCAGGGTTCACGGGTTTGGACCCCAGGCACGGACCTACACCACTTGTCAGCCATACTGTGGCAGCAACCCACATACAAAATAGAGGAATATTGGCACAGATGTTAGCTCAGGGCTACTATTCCTTAAGCAAAAGAAGGGGAAGATTGACATCAGATGTTAGCAGGGCAACTCTTCCTCAGGAAAAAAAAAAACTGAAATGATTACATTCTATTTTGATAATTATTTCTGCACATGAATCATCTAACCTTCTAGGTTTGAGGGCAAGTACTGTGTTTTATTCCTTTCTGCATCTCCAGCACCTACCAAAGGAGTGGCAAAAAGCATGGGCTTTGAAGTAGGAGACCTATGTTTCAATTATGACTCTGATACTTAACTAGCTTTTTGATATTGGTCAAGTTACTTCACTTCCTCAATCCTCATTTTTCTCACCTATAAAATGGGCCTAAAATAACATCTACCTCATAAGAACTGTTGATGTTGAATGTAAGCATACATGTAAAACTCTTAGCACAATGCCTAGGATAATAAATAGTTCCTACATTGTGGCTATAATAGTAAGAGTTAATAAAATTGTTGTGAATAATGATAATACTGTTAATAATAACAGCAACAAACAGAATAGAAAGTTTTCTTACTTGTCACTGCCTCAGTGCATCAACAGAAAACATCAATGTCATTATTGATGTCAATGCATGCTCTGTTCATCATCAGCCCATCTTTGTGTCTTAGTTTACAGATGACTTTATGAGGAAAGTGGTAATGCCAGACTGGCCCAAAATCATTGTGGTGGCTGATGGCTCCCATGGAGAGACCTGCTCAGTGCTGGGGCTCAGTCCAGACTATGTGGTGGAATCCTGCAATGCTTATGGGGCTAATGCTGCCATCACAAGACTGGACCAGAGACAGGTAAGCCATAGAGTGTCTTTCAGATTCTGTTTTTCTCCATTCACTCCATTCTAAGCTGGAAGGTTGATTATTAGCTCATTTATGGTCCACAGACAAGTCTGTTCTGACCCTGGATGTCTATTTACAAAGAGCACTCAACCAGGTGGTTTCCAGGATATCTTACCCAGGCGATCTTCCCACCTGGCTGCACAATGGCAACTCCACAAGCTGAGTCATCAGCATGGGGAGTGTTAGGGACTGTGACATCTCTAATCAACTTGTGCTAATGATGCAATGAACATGACTTGGCATCAACCTAGAATGCTCAATCTTCAGGCAAAGCATCAACCATCTCAAATAAGATTGGTCAGAGAATCCATTACCCTCTCTTCTAGGAACTGATTAGTCATCTTACACACAGTAGGCAGTAACCAGAGTGGTCCAAACTGAGAGACGGCATGCACATTGGCCATTCACAACCAGGATAAAGAGATAGTCAAAGATTGTAAAAGATCAAAAGACTGTAAAAATGAATTACTTGGGCCCACCTGCCTTATCTATAAATCTCCCTCTTGAAGCCTCTCTTTCCCAACCTCACAATGTCTAGGAATCATAGGAGTTTATACAGTCCAAAGGGGATGGGGACTGTCAGTCTAGCTTCTACACTTGTCTTAAAGTGCTTGTGACAATTGTTTGGAAGTCTCAGTCACCTCAAACAAACAGGTACCTTAGTAACTAGACTTCTTTTGGTCTCTAGGAAAATAAAACATTAAGGAACCAGCAATGTTTCAAATAATATTTTGTAAAAAAAATTATAATCATCCTCATCAGTTCATTCAATCTCATATTATTAACTCTTATTCTGCTTGAACCCAGTTTTTCCATTAGTTCTGGAAATTCTTTCCCAGTACCCTTTCATGATCTTAAAGTTATCAGAAACTTATATTCTAGAGTATTTGTCAGAGTCTTTTCTATGACTCTCTCTGAATATGAAGCACTTTCGAAAAGCATCAGAGTAAAACAAGAACTATCTGTACATAACAAAAAGACCTTTAAAAAATGGTCATAGTTAAAGATCTGATGACAGTTCCTTATCGGAAATGTAATTATTTCTGTGGCATACAATAATTTAGGATAATAAATGGGCAATGAGAGTATTGACCAATTTATAGAAACTTTAAAGAATATCTGGAATACCCATATTAGTAACATATGTCCATTCACATATAACCTAAGAAGGTTTATCATCATTTCTTATTTGACAATGCTTCCTGTATAATTTAACATACCAAATACACCTAACTAGTTTAACATCTCTCTTTTACAAGGTGAGAGACAAATCATTTGAGATTGTTCAGGGGCCCTCTGAGAAATCTCAAAGTTACTTTGAGGTATAAAAAGACTCCATTTAGAATTTGATTTTGAGAAGTTATCAAAATGTCAAAAAGTTTGAACATTTGACTAAATAGGATCTCAGATGATTATGAAATAATACTTCATCTATTTCACTAAAATGACAATAGAAGATTTTAAAGGAAAATATTGAAGGTTACATAGTTGTGAACAAACTTTAGTTCTTTTAATATTGAGAAGACTGGGTTTTCTCAAGGAATCAAAGACCTGATAAAGACAACATGAAGCACAGGAAATTATTTTAGTAAAACACGAAATATTTGCTTTCCTGATAGGTTACCAAAAAAGTAATTTTTATCAAAACGTGAAAAAAAACACCTTTCACAGTCTCTTATCAAGAGCATACCAATAATTCAAGAAAACTTTGTTAAGAGAGAAAACCAAATTCTACTTTTGCACCAGTGTACTTTTTTTTTTAATTTTATTTATTTATTTATTTTCCCCCCAAAGCCCCAGTAGATAGTTGTATGTCATAGTCACACATCCTTCTAGTTGCTGTATGTGGGACACGGCCTCAGCGTGGCCAGAGATGCAGTGCGTCAGTGCGCGCCGGGATCCGAACCCGGGCTGCCAGCAGCGGAGCGCACGCACTTAACCGCTAAGCCACGGGGCCGGCCCACACCAGTGTGCTTTTGATATTAAAACTCATTCTTTAAAAACTTAAATAAATCCATTCCAATTTTAGTCAGCTTGACCATATCATATAAAATTCCCTTTCCAAGATTCCTTTTCCACAAACCTTCTACAACTTTTTTTTAAATATCCATTCAGGTTTTGTCCTATGTTTTTTTCCCTTTCTCATTCTGGAACAATCAGTCATTCTACTTTCCTTACCTACTCTTCATACACAGTTGTTTCCTTTCACCCTTATTATTTCTAAGTAGTTTTAATTATATATGTTGATTAAAATTCTTAACCCTTAGAATCCTTTATTCCTACTTAAAACTAAGAAGTAAGCAATTATGGACTGTTACACTAGCATCCTGTGGATTGGCAATTTATAAATACATTTCACAATTTCTAGAAGTATATGCTTCCTCATAGTAAATTTTTCAATGATGTGGCACAAAACATTTTTACTAATAACCCAAATATCTTTAGTTCCTCTGTAAAAGGAAGACAAAGTGGATAAACCTATGTTTAGTAATTAATGTCTCAGTATTTTATCTTGTTTGGAAATGATCTAGATATTCAATGAATATGCATCATTTAACTTCTCAGTATTTAAGGTTTCAAATTACCAAAAAGATTTTGGAAACTGTTTTTAAGTAGACATACCATAAAGCATAATCATTGTTGAAAAGTTCATTTATAAAGTTTTATCTTACTTGCATCTATTTAATTCACTTGTTCTTAACAATTATGCTTATATTACTCAGGAAAATTTAGTGTGACATTAAACAGCTGACCATCATATTAAGTTATCTGTTTGCTGACAAATTCTGTAACAGAGATAACGTAAACTTATTTGACTTTTAGTAAACATAGGTAGAATACAAGTATTATTTTTAATGCTGATAGCTCTAAAGACATGCCTATTTTAATTAACACAACAAATTTAAACTAGCTTTTATTTACTAAAGATTATCCTAGGTCATGTGAATTTGAGAAACATTTGGGTTAGTTTCTATATTTCTGAGGGTATACTTGATTTATACAAATTCTGTTTGTCTTAAAGCCAATTAAATAGAGCTCTTTTCTTCTTTTTTTGGTGAGGAAGATCAGCCCTGAGCTAACATCCAATGCCAATCCTCTTCTCTTTTTTGCTGAGGAAGACTGGCCCTGAGCTAACATTCGTGCCCATCTTCCTCTACCTTATATGGGACGCCACCACAACATGGCTTGACAAGCGGTGCCTCGGTGCGTGCCCAGGATCCGAACCTGTGAACCCTGGGCCACCGAAGTGGAGCGCATGTACTTAACCGCTGTGCCACCAGGCCGGCTCCTAAATAGACCTCTTTACAAATTAATTTTGGCAATACCATCCAGAGGTAGAAAAATATCACACATCTATAACATACATACATAGACATACATAAACATACAGATAGATGCAGAGATCTTATAGCTTTCATTTTAAAATTTTAACCATGAGACAGGTACAATAATGCAAGACTCATTAGTTTGTAAAAGAACAGTTGGATCCAAATTGTGTTTCTGGCAGATAGAATAAGTTAAGCTTACCTGATCAGATGGCTAAAGCTTTTACTAATATTTGTGGAAAAGAGTTAAGATTTTTCATTCATCTAATTTCCAAATAGCTTTTTTTTTCTGATAAGAATTACCTGCCTGAATTTTGCATTTCAAGAGATGTCTCTGGATTCCTAGAGAAGACCAGGTGGAATATTGACATCTCAGAGGCACGTAGAAAGGATGTAAGTTTCTCCAGGAAGGGCTTTTGTTTCCTAAATCCAGGTTTTTGCAAGCCTTTTGTGATGAATGGGGGAGGTTTTGGGATTGGTAAAAAGGATAGGTGGGCTTTTAATTGTTTCTAGAGCCATATTTCTGTTCTTGTTGAGACTTGATTTGTAAGACAAGCACAGTTGTTTTTAATTCCTCAAATAATTGGTTTGCAACATGAATGATATCATATTGAGACTCTGACCCAGCCATCCAACCTGGTTATCCTCAGTTTGCTTCTTTACATCAGGGAGAAGTTCCTCAACTCAGATGGAAATCAGAAGATTCCTGTATTTTAGATTTAGAGCTGTGTTTCTTTAGAATGTTTTAGTAAATCCTTCCACAATGGCTTCAGAATGTTTTTCATTCTCTCGGGGTACATAGTTTCATTTCAGCTTAGGGGAGAAGGCCTAAAAAAAGTTCCTATCAGGTTCTGAATATCAGCGTCCAATTCTACCAACTTTTGACTGAGAGGGAGCAGAATACGCCACCCCAGAACGTGCCACTTTGGCATGTGGATTATTTTGAGCTGAAGACAAGCACACTCACAAAGAGCTATTTACTTCCCCCTTAACTGTCTAAAAGAATTTAGATAGGGGGCGTGTACCAGGAAGAAAGATTATTACCAGAGATAACTTTTTATATCAGGAAGACTTATCTGCACGGCAGGGCAAACACTTGCTTACCAAACATTTGTTCTTCTCATCCTCCTGTGAATTGTCTCCCTCCCCTTTGAAGCCCCAGATCCCTAGCCCCTTGTCCTTAACTCGCTATGGTATATAAGCCTCAATTACCTGACCACCTGAGAGTCTCATATTTTTATGGGGCTCCCATATGTATGACATTTGTTTAATCTGTTAATCTGCTTTATGTCGATTTAATTATTAGACCAGCCAAAGAACCTAGAAGGGAAGAAGGGAAAAGTTTTCCACCCCTGCATGACGATAGTGCTACTTAAAATTCGTTCAAATATTTTGTCAGGTTTCAGCCAGGACGAACAGTAAACATTCCTGGCTGTATTGAACAACCCCATGGACGTAGGAGGGTTCCGCAAAAAGGGTGTAAATGATACTGCCCTCCTAAGATCCAGAGCCACTCCCGAAGACAGCCAAAAGAAAGATAGACTTGGACAGTTCCCCTGAGAGCTGGCAACAGTTGGTAGGATCCTAGCTGTAAATGGAGTACAACCCACATTTCTGTCCTGCCATATTTTTGGGGCCTGCAACCTGGTGGTTGCCACGCCAAATTCTCAGGATACAAAATGAGACAAGCAAGAAGGCAATAGCTATCGCTGGGAGAGAAGGGACCAATAACCAGTGTTTTTTTCCTGCCAAACTGAATTTGGAAAGGAAGGGACAACATGTAATCTTACCTTCCTCTCTCCACCAGGCACCACAGATAGAGATCTAGGAGAGATGACTTTGGTAAGAATTCTTACCCTTTACCACATTCTGCCAATTTGGATGCTGTCTGCGGGCTTTGGAGTGAAGAGGGTGTCCAAGTGGGTCTCATCCTGGTCACCAAAAACTGTAGAGGAGGAACATTAATTTCTACTCTATTCTTTATAGTGAGTGCCTGGCTCAGACCCCTGTTTCTCTAGGGCATCTGGTAAATGGATAAGCTTAACTAGGTTAGAGGTTCTCCACTGTGGCCACCATAATTCAAGATTATCTTTGGTAAAGTTAACCTACTTGCTCAACCTTAAAACAAAATTTTATTCACCTGAGGCCTCACATTGGACCCAGTCTGACCCCGGACATGGTCAACCCTGGACCCAGTCCAGTTTTTAAGCTGGACCCAGTCCAGCTCTAGCTGGTTTCCGGACCTAGTCCGGAAAAAGTGCTCAGACTATCTGAAAGCTCATAACTCAAAATCCTACGCTCCAGGATCTGAGGGGGACATGCCCAGCACCTCCAGAGTCAGTGAGAAAGCAGTGAGCTCAAGGGACTCAGCAGGTACCCTTGCCTGGTTGCTCGTTGCTCCTGGGGGCTGTTGGGGGTCTCCTTTGGCTCCCTCTTCTGAGGCCAGAACTGTTAAAAGAGAAACTGAGGCATATTAAAAATTTTAAGAGTTTATTGGAGCAAAAATCGATTCAAATCAGCCAGCACCAACCCAGAAGTGGTTAGAAGGGCTCCACCAACGGGGGCTCGGGAAGAGGTTTTTATAGAGGAAAGTCAGCAGCTAAGTAAAGCAATTATGGATTGGCTGTAGCTTACAGCCTAGTTGGCTGTTGGTGATTGGTTGTCTTTAGGGTTTCATTTTGCAACCTCGAGGCATTTACAGGCTTAGGTTTTGGTTTGCTTAGTTAGGCCACCATGGCATTAGAGCCACCTCAGTCAAATGGCCTCCTTGTTTAATTAATTTAACTCTGATAAACAGAAATAAAGTGTTTTCCAGAGTTCTGTGAGTCATTCTAGTAAATATTGACCTGAGGGGGAGTCATGGGAACCCCCAAATCTGTGGTTGGTCAGGAAGAAGTGTGGGTAGCCTAGTGTGGTAGCCACCCCATTTGTGACTGGTGCCTGGAGCAGGGGCAGTCTTGAGGGACTGAGCCCTTAAACTGTAGGGTCTGTGTGAATTCTGGGTATATTAGAATTGAATTGTTGAGCACCAGTTGGTGTTGGAGAGTTGATTGGTGTTGGAAACACCTCAGGGAGAAGCCTACAAGCTGTCAGAGCAGCTCAGCCCTTTCCCCCCTCTTCCCAGGTGCACGGTTCCCTGTCTGGAACTGTAAGAGCCTTAACTCTCATCTTTGGCTAAGGAGCTTCCTCCTCCTCCCTGCTGGGCCTCAGGAGGAGCAGAGGTGGCCTTCAAGATTGTATATGTTTGACCACAAGGCTGAGCTCTCTGAGCTTTACTCACTTTACAGGAAAAAGAATCATCTCTGGAATAGAAAGTGATGCGCTAAACTGACACAACCCCAAGCAGAGGGAGGAGCGTGTTGTGAGTGGCATGTGTCTTCCCATTTCTTATTGGCCCATGAGGTGGCCGTGGCTCACGATGTGTGCAGAGCCAGCCAGATGGAGGGGACTTTTCAGCTGCCATGGAGAACGAGACTGGCAGATCCCAGCAGGGGCTTCTCCAGGGTGAGCAGTCCCACTCCTTCAGCGCTAAACTGCTCTGAGCACACCCGGGGTTGCAGTTCTTGGTACTTAAGTCTTTGAGTCCCCACTCGGTACCACCAACCAAAGGGCCTGCCAGCCCCGGGAGCTGGGCAGGTTCTAACATACAGCTCCTTCAAGTCGGACCCCCACCCCTCTTCTTTTCTCAGTGAATCCACACTCAGGAATTGGGCAGCTTTTCCTTTCTAAACCCTCAAGATCACAAAGGGTCTGATCACATTCCCTTTCTGAAGCAATAGAGGCTATTATCCCCTTCCAAAAGAGAGCTGTAGTGCTGAATCAGCCACAGGCTATATGGAAACAAATGGGCTTATCTGGACTGTGTTCCAGTAAAAAAAAAAAAAATTTTTTTGACAAAAAGGGGCAACTGGCAGATTTGACCTGCAGACTGTAGACTGCCAACCTCAGATCTATACATAAGCCCAAATGACTGCCTTTGTGCCATTCTGATTATTATTAAGGGATGTCCTGGGATTCCTCCACTTGTATTTAATTTAATTGAACATGCTGTGTATTAGTCATAAAGTACTACTCAGTTAAAATTCTCCATATTTACTGAATTCTGTTTTTCTCCCCTTGCCCTTATATGTCTCTTTGCTTTCTTGCATGATTTGTACATTGGCAAAAAAAAAAAAAAAAGAAAAAGATATTTACTTTCTTGGTTGCTCACTGTTTATTAGTGGAGCAGTTCTAATATGACAAGTAAAAAAGGTAATTGGTTATTGTCAATGATTGTCCTCATTCTAGGAAGCAGATCCTGCAAATGCATACTTAGAACTTCCAAAGATCATTAGTAATCACATCAGTGAGATAGGCTTCCATCAGGGGTAACTGCATGTTAAAATTCTGGTCTTGTAATTTCAGAGTTTAAAGAAGATTGCTCTTTTATGAGTACTTCTATAAAAATATCTCTCGAAGCAAGTCAGTGCATACCTCAAACTTTTTAGGATCTTCTTTCTGTTCAAAAACCACTTAAACGTTTACCAAATGTTTAGGTAAGTCATGGGGCTTGGAATCCATCAGAAGTTGGCTACATGCTCTGAGCTGTGATGCAATCTGTTGCTTCTTTTTGCCGACTTGAGCTAGTGCTTCTGTACTTCTAATGAGTGTTGTGGAGATTAAATGAGGGCACCAAGAAAGCTAGGTGATAAGTGCTTCTTCGAAGCTGAGGGTAAATTGAGAGGAGAACTAGTCTTGGTCTCAGAAGCTCCCAGCTCTTGTACTGAGCCTGCCTCAAGTTCACTGAATGGCTCGGGACAAGTCATATCTTCCTAGGGCTCAATTTCCTCACTTCTCAAGTGGGCAAATAGGACCAGATCTCTGATAGTCCTTGGGCATCTCTGTTTCAGCAATGTCTTCTATCCAAACTCGTGGAGTGGCCCTCTTATTACCGACCAAATAGCATGGGGGAGCAGTGTTTCTTAACTTTTTTTTCATTATAAAGGAGTCTTTTTAGACATTTTTCCCCCTGATTGCAACCTCCCTCCCCCGCCATGTAGCCTTCACCCAGTTTCCCCTATGGTAATATCTTACATAACCATAGTACAATTTCAAAACCAGAAAGATGAATAATGATCAAATTTGGGTTGAGATGCCAAAAAATATACAAATTAAAAAATGCTGGCAGACTCTACATTTTCAACTTGCCAGACCCTACCCCGCAAAGACAGCTAAGTCTGGTTTCTGCCCCTAAGGCCTTGTAGCCTCATAAGGCATCCATAGTTTAGAGAAAAAAGTCTCTTATGTACTGTTGGTTCAGGAGAAATGAATGAGTGGAGGAAAATGCTAGCCCTAATAATGTTTCCTTATTCTTTCACTCAAAAACTTTTAATAAGCCTTTATTATGTTCAAGGAATGGTAACAAAAGAATGTTTATAAATATCTAGAGTGATTCCAGATCGTGTCCTCAGATGCTCCACTCTCAAGGAGGAGGAACATAACTCCCACTCTTTAGATGTGGGCTGCGTACAGTGACCTCCTTCTAGAGAGGACAGTTGGAAAGGGGGGAGGGGAGAGTAACTCTACAGGGGGGAAACCTGATAAACATGACCTCAGCCAGGTGATCAAGGTCAACATCAACAGTGATAAGTCATGGTGATGGTAGATACCCTTGATATGATGTGATGAAAATGACACTTTACCTCTGCGGTCTTTTTCCCAAACACTCATAACCCCAGACTAATCACGGATATCGGAGAAATCTCAGTTGAGGGACATTCTACAAAATACCTGATCAGCACTCCTCAGAAAGTCAAGGTCATCAAAAACAAGGAAAGTCTGAGAAATTGTCACCGTCTGGAGGACCTAAGGAGACATTGAGACTAAATGTACTGTGGTGTCCTGGACGGGATCACAAGACAGAAAAGCCATAGGGGAAGTTTGAGTATATGTGAATAAACTTTGGACTTTAGTTAATAATATTGTATGAATATTGATCAGTCTCAGAAGAAAAACAGGAGCCTCTCTAGAATCTGACTGCAATAATTCTTTCCAGCAAAGGAATGTTTTTTGCACACTAGTGTTTTAACTAACATTCTCTCTTTTACCAAGTTTAAAGGGACTCAGGGATAACACGGGTGATTGAAATCTAGAACAAACCCAAATCCTTAACGATTATATTCAGCTTTTGTCCTCCTCCATTTTCTCCCCAAAGAGAATAAGGTAGAACAAAAAAGTCCCCAAGGATGGAGAGAAGTTTCTAGAACCAAACTGGCTCCACCCTTTACTGGTTTTACAGACAATTTCCTCAACTTCTCAAAGCCTCAGTTTCCTTATCTTAAAATGGGGATAATAATGCCTTCGCTACAGGCTTTTAAACTCGATGTATGATCACTTCTTGATCCATAGTGATTACTTAATATGGTTTACCTTACTCCACTGTGTCTCAGTTCCTTCCACTGTAAAATCACTAATATTAGTACCTACTTCAAAGTTCAAGTTGGATAACATATGCAAAAGGCTTGGTCAGTGCATGATATCTATTAAATATTTAATAAATACATATTAGCTTTCATTATTAAATTTTTATCTCTGCAGCTCTTGGTAGAAATACATATTAGCAGTTGACTCCAAAAGTCACATAGTAGAAGAAAATGCTATAGAGCAGTGGTTCTTAACTGGGGATGATTGTACCCTGGAGACATTTGGCAATGTCTGAAGACATTTTTGGGTGTCACACTTGGAGGAGACCGTACTGTTGGCATCTAGTGGGAGAGGCCAGGGATTTCTACTATACATCCTGTGATGCACAGAACAGCACCGACCCCATCTGTAACAAAGGATTATCCAGGCCCCAATGTCAATAGTGCTGAGGTTCTCCAAGTGGTTCTCCAAGTCTGCTCCATAGACAAGCAGCATTGGCACGACCGGAACTACTTGAGATGCCAGTTCTCAGGGCCCACCCCAGAACCCCAGAATCAGATACTATGGAAGGTAAGGCCCAGCAACCTGTGCTTTCATAAGCCCTTTGGGTGAATGTGGCACTCCTCAGAGTTTGAAAAGCACTGGAGTAGCACATGAGATGGTGTGAGACATAGAAATTCCACTAACTGATTAATCTGTTTATGAAGGATTGCATTGCTTGCATCCCAAATTCCGTCTGGCACTACTACTAAAAGATCATTTTTTTCAAAGATAGTATAGAATAATTCAGAGAGGAAAACTCCTGAGTTTAGTAATTACTTAGGCGGAAAAGTTATCATAGATTGCTAACTGGTGAGTTAAACATACACCCACAGATGATTAAAAAAATTGGAAGAGACAAAGTACTTGGCATAATTTGTACAAGGAAGGCAAACTGTTCAATTTTAACAGTTAACATGATTATTAACAATTTTAACATTTTAAACAAGCATTAAAATAATTAGGTTATATTCAAGGAACATGGGGGTTGTTGATTATTACCCAACTGCCAGTACTATTATTTTATATATATTTATAACCATCCACTCATTCACTCCCTGAACCTTTTTTGAGCACCTACTATTTTCTAGGTACTATTCTAAGCAGTGGGGATGGGAAGATACTATATTTTTCAGCCCCTAAAGCAATAGTTCTCAATCCTGGCTGCAGTTTACAACAACCGAGGGAGCTTTTAAAAACTACTAATGCCCCAAGTGGGGCTTCTAGAATGCTGGTTATATTTGTTTTTTAACCTGAATTGTGGTTATGCTGGTATGTCCACTTCGGGACAATTCAAAATGCTGTACATATATGATTTGTGAATTTTCTATATATGTATGTGAACTTTTTATAAATATATTTCAATTTAGATTATTTTAAGAAATGCCAATGCCTGAGTCTTACCCAAGATCATATCACATATATTAGAAACTTCAAGGGTAGGACTCAGTCACTGGCTTTTGGTTGTGTTTTAAATATGCCATGGTTGACCACAATGGCAATGCTCAGTCATGCTAGGTGAGAGTGACTGATGTTGCACCAATGGAGTAAAAATTCAGTTTTACAAGGGACCTCAGTCAATGTTTCCTTGCTCCTTTCTTCTGTCAGTCAAATTGGGAAAATAGTTTGGTTATTTCCTTAACTGTATGCTCTCCATTGGGCGTACAGTTGGAGCATCTCCTAAATAACTGGAAAATATGACAACACCAGGCCCTTTTCCATATGACAGCAGTCAGCTCAAACAGAGGAGCAGCTGCTCCTTAGAGTATCAGCTCCCCAGTTCTCAACAGACCCCACTACCCCTACTTTCTTCCCAACGTGAGGCTGGTCATCCATTTCCTATTTATCCCCCTGCTTAAGCTAGAGTTACTCCCAGCCAGAAATTATACTGGCTAATACTCATTTAGGTTACCTGCCTGACCTGGGTTGGCATTTAAATTTGCAACACCTGCTCAATTAACTTTTTTTTTTTAATTTACTCTATTCTCCCTCAATTCGGGAAACAGTGATGTTACCTCTTTAACTGGGAGTTGTGTGCAGGGAAACTGTTCATCTTCAATATCCTCTATCCAACCCTTCTCAAATGTTTTCTCCAAGAGAATTAAGGCCCACTGTCTCTTGTTTGAAATGAATTAACTTCTCTCCTATGCACCCAAAACAGTACCAGCTGTGTGTCATCCTTGGGCGAACAGAGAAAATAGTCACTGCTATGGTGTGAATGCTTATGTCTCCCCGCCCAATTCATGGGTTGAAATCCTAATGCCTGATGTGATGGTATTAGAAGGTGGGACCTGTGGTTGGAATCAACCAGAAAGCACTGTCATTATAACTCTTTTTCTCCACAATCCCCCTAATCCGTTTCTCCCTCCCCAGGTGCCCACACCAGAAATCCGAGCCCACAACGTCTACCTGGATCTCTCTGCTTATGGGATTGAGTTCACTTCTGCAGTGAAGGAATCCCCAAGCTCTCATCAGGCAGTCAAACAGCCAGCTTTCCACCTAAAAATCTATGGAACCTTCCGCCACCGATACATTGCTTTGGCATGTCCAGCTTCTGATTCCAAAGTTGTTAGATTTCTCCGTCATACTCTCAGCTCCTCAGTAAGTACAGGGAGAATAGGGTAGGGAAGCATTTGTTTTTTATCATCTAAGAAACTCTATAGTACTTAAAACTTCACTTTGTGTGCTTTTGTTTTCAAATAAAGATTGTCATCAATACTGCTTTACATACAAATATGTAAATAGCTTTTATTGATTTCTAAAAAGCAGTTCTGTAACTCTAACCCAGAGATTTTTAAAAATGTTTCCAGGCACAATATTTGTAAATCAAGTAAATTGTCATATTCTTAGAGGACAAAATTTCAGAGATTTGAATGTAAACTTTCATTATTAATGATGTATTGCTGTGTAACAAATGACCCCCCAAATTAGTACCTTACAACCACATTTATGATGTCACCATGTCTGTGGGTCAGGAATTCACGTGTGGCTGAGCTGGTTTCCTCTCGCTCAGGCTCTCTCACAAGGCTACAGTCAAGGTGTTGGCCAGGCCTGCAGTCATCTCAAGGCTTAACTGGGGCCCTTGTGTGTGTGTGCATGTGGGTGTGAATCTGTTTTCAAGCTCACTCATGTGGCTCTTGGCAGGAGACACCAGATCTTTGCACATGGGCCTCTCTGTAAGGCAGCTTATAACATGGCAAATGGCTTCCCTCAGCGTGAGTGAGCAAGAGGGAGAGAGGCTGAACACCCAAGAGGGAAGCATAGTCTTCTTATGACCTAATATTGGAGTGACATCTCGTTTCTTCTGCCATATTGGATTCATTAGAAGAGAGTTGACCAATCAAGTCCACATTCAAGGGGTGGGTATTACACAATGGTGTGAATACCAGGAGATGGGGATCACTGGGAGCCATCTCAGAGGCTGCCTTTCATACCCTGTGAATGTTAAGTCAGAGATGTCCTTACCCAACACACAGCATTGCTGACTCTAGACTAAATAGTTCAAAAACATATTGGATTTTTTTTCTGGGCTTATTGTTTAGTTAACAAAAAAATGTTAGAATAAAATATATTTGGGAAATAAAAGGAAAAGGGAGGAAGGGAATTAGCCTTAATTCCCCCATATGCACACACTTTTATTTTTCCTTCAATTCTTATCCAAATCCATAAATATTTTTACATGGTTACAATTATCTTGTATAGTCTTTGGTGCACCATTTGTTTGTGTGTGTGAGGAAGATCAGCCCTGAGCTAACATCCATGCTAATCCTCCTCTTTTTGCTGAGGAAGACAGGCCCTGAGCTAACATCTATTGCCAATCCTCCTCCTTTTTTTCCCCTTTTCTCCCCAAAGCCCCAGTAGATAGTTGTACGTCATAGCTGCACATCCCTCTAGTTGTTGTATGTGGGACTTGGCCTCAGCATGGCTGGACAAGCGGTGTGTCGGTGCGTGCCTGGATCCAAATCAGGCCGCCAGTGGCGGAGCGCGCGCACTCAACTGCTAAACCATGGGACCAGCCCCGTCCCATTTTTTTATACTTAGCATCATATCATAAAGAATTATCCATGTTTCTAGAGACTCTTTATAATCACCATTTTAACATACTGGAGGTCCTTATTATCCTAAGATCATCTGCTGTCTTAAAGTGAAGGCTTAAGCCCTATTGAAAGTTAACCAAAATTGTGTTATAAATGGAGGGAAAACTGTAGCTGTAAATTATGAGAATAAGTTTATTTTATGTGATATGTATTCAAATGTAGGCCATAATAGCAACTTTGCTGAATCTTAGAATAAAAAAATGAATAAAATATTCATTTTTTTTGAGGAGATAGTTAATTTTTCCTGCAAAATTATATGATCACATTATAGACCTTGCCCTTCACGATTGACTTGCACATAGGAACATAAAGTCTCATCTGCAAAAATAAGATTCAAGAACTTCATGAATTTTTAATGGTGGCCTTTTTCTAGCCCTTCGATCCAAATATATTTTTTAAGTACCCACCATCATCCTTTATCCAAGTCAGCTGTTAACTGGTGTACTTCTGTGAGTTTCTTTGCCTGTAGTTGAAGCGGTTCTCTGAAATCACCCGCATTGATTTTATAAAAGCCCACACTTTTAAAACGATTTGCAATTCTGCTTTGCAATCAATTTGCATTGATTGTATTTGCGTTATAATGTTAGATGTTCACTACAGTGGACTATCAGTCAGACTAATCAAAAAGATATTGATGATGGGTGGGGATAAATTAGAAGTTACTGTAAATGGGGAAGAAATGTTTAAAGGGTGAGTATTTTTTAGGTGCTGAATTCATTATTGAACAATTTCATATCATGATTTTTTTTCTTCTGCATTACACCTCTCTCCCTTGGCTGACACTGTTTTGTTTGTTTGTTCTTGGTGAGGAAGATCAGCCCTGAGCTAACATCTGCCAATCCTCCTCTTTTTTTTTTTTTTGCTGAGGAAGACTGGCCCTGGGCTAACATCCATGCCCATCTTCCTCCACTTTATATGGGACGCCGCCACAGCATGGCTTGACAAGTGGTGCGTCGGTGCACACCTGGGATCTGAACCGGCGAACCCCCGGCCGCCGCAGCAGAGCACGCACACTTAACCGCTTGTGCCACTGGGCCAGCCCCATACATGCTATATATATATAGATTTTTTTTTTTATAATTTTTATTTATTTATTTATTTTTCCCCCAAAGCCCCAGCAGATAGTTATATGTCATAGTTGCACATCCTTCTAGTTGCTGTATGTGGGATGCGGCCTCAGCATGGCCGGAGAAGCGGTGCGTAAGTGAGCACCCGGGATCCGAACCTGGGCCGCCAGCAGCAGAGCGCGTGCACTTAACCACTAAGCCACTGGGCCGGCCCCATGCTGTATTTTTGATGCCAATATTTCTTCTAATGAATTTCCTCCTGTTGATGCTCACTGAGGGTGGGTGGCAGGCATTCTTGGATGCCTATAAAACTTCTCTCCTCCTCATTCCGAGCATCAGCACCACACATCCACACACGCCCAGCTTCTTCCTTCCAATACAGTCATGATTGTGTTCACGGGACTGGAGACAGATGGAACTTGGTCCCTTCCATTCCTCAGGGTGAATCTCATTTGTTCTAATCTGATAATCAGAATGCCATTCCCCTTGATAATGATCAGTTCAAGGATAGGTGTGTGGCACACTTCTGGCCAATGAGGGGTGTCCTAAAAGATTCCCCTCATTCTTGAACAGGAGCACTAGAAAGGGACTTTCATTTTTTCTGCCTCTGGGTATTATCTTCTCATTTTGGAACTGTGGCAGCAATCTTGGAACCATGAACGGAGCCAGTGTAAGAAGACAAGCCAGTGCCCTGAGGAGAACAACAGAATGAAAAGATAAAAAGAACCTGAGTCTTTAAATTACCAGCAGTGAAACCACTCTAGAGCAGGTGTTCTGGTTACAAGAGATATTATTGTCCTAACTATATAAGCAGCTTCTAGTTGCAATTCATTAACGGCATCTGAGAGCATCCTTGGTGATGGAGTGTCTGCACCGTTTTAAGTTCTCTTTGCAGAGCAGTAATTCACTCAGCATGTATTTACTGAGTACCTGTTATGTGCTAGGCACTATGCTAAATTCTAGGGATATAGTAACGACTAAGACATGGTCCATGCCTAATGTTACTAACATTCTGTTGAGTGAAACAGACCTTAAATGACTAACTCCCTCAGAATAATATTTTTAACTAAAGGTAAGTGCTATAAGGAGACATATAGGGTGTTAAATGAACTATAACGAAGGTTCTAGTGGGCTGGGAAGGCTTCCTAGAGGAACCTATATTTGTGCTGAGACTTGAGGGACTAGGCTCAAGTATTAACTAGGGCCGGGAGGACAGCGGGCAATTTTGTCAGCAAGAACCGCATCTATGAAGGCATTTAGGTGGCCATAAACCACTGTGATTACAGGACAAAGAGAAAGGTTTGAGTGGCAGCAGCTGGGTTTGGAGAGAGGCGAGCAGGAGGAGCCAGATCATGTAGGCCAACATAGGCCATGTTTAGGATTTCAGTCCCACCCATCTGCTCTTCATCCTAGTACACCACTTAGAGTTGATCACAAAGAAGGCTACAATAGGAGAAACAGCTCTTGACTTATTGATGGCCACTATAAATCAGACCTTGGTTACTCCAGACAATTGAAAGAGATCTAGAGCATCATTGGTGTCAAAGGCTAAGAACTGATTCCGTTTGGCCATACCCTACTAAAATGTGCTGTGTTTGCCCCTGGTGCGCCTGCTGTTCAGAAAAGGCAAGCTCTTCCAAGGTCAGTTGAAACCCAAGTCTGCATGTGGGATGTTTGGCTTTCAATATGGAGAGACAGACTACATGCGTTAAAAGACCATCTCTCTGGGTCATCTTGGTTTCCATCAGAGGAGCGAGCATGCATACCTTGTGAGGGTGCACTTGACTGCAAACAATTGTGTAGTCATCACAAAGTGGCCGCACCCAGAAGGACACTGATTGATTACACTGACTTAATGTCATCCAAGACCCGGGTTCTCTTCTGTTCATTTATCCTGCTAGCTTTAGTGTGTCCACAGTGTCTTCATCAAGCTCCCAAGATGGCTGCCTCCATTCTAAGCGCTATGTCTTCATACCACAGTTCCAAGTGGAATGCAAGCTTTTTGTTCACAGCCTCTCTCTTTTCAGGAAGGAAAGTCTTCCCAGAAGCTCCCAGAAGACTTCCCATAGCATCTCACTGGCCAAAACTAGGTTACATGCTTACCCACTAACCAATCACGAGCAAAGAGAATGAGTTGCCTTGATTAATTTGGATAATGGGAGTTTAATCCCTGGGGCGGTGCACAGTGCTGCCAGATAAATGCAGGGTTTATTTAGTAAGGAGGAGGGGAATAGCTGATGGTGGGTATCCCAGAGTCTGCACTAGCATGAATCCTAATTCCCCAGTGGAAACTCTACCTTTTACTTGCCAGTATCTTTGATAAAATGCATTTTCAGGTTATCCTCAAATTCCTTTTTTTTTTTTTTTCCTTCTTGCTTTAACTTTTGGTGCTATAACACAGAGATGTGGGGCCGGCTCTGTGGCTTAGCGGTTGGGTGCGCACATTCCGCTACTGGTGGCCGGGGTTCAGATCCCGGGCGCGCACCGAGGCACCGCTTCTCCGGCCATGCTGGGGCCGTGTCCCGCATGCAGCAACTGGAGGGATGTGCAACTATGACATACGGCTATCTGCTGGGGCTTTGGGGAAGAAAAACAAGGAGGAGGATTGGCAATAGATGTTAGCTCAGAGCCCGTCTTCCTTGGCAAAAAGAGGAGGATTAGCACAGATGTTAGCTCAGGGTGATCTCCCTCACTAGGAAAAAAAAAAAAAAAAAAAAAAAACAGAGATGTGTTCTTTATTGGGTGTGGGTGACTTTTTTTACCCCTGAAATAATGTCTATATGTGTCTACAGGAGAAAATTTCTCAAATCGGTCACCTCAAAATTTAATGGGCACGTGCAGCTTGTCTCCCAGATAATCCATAAAATCTTTAAAACTCTGGGCCAAATTAATCCATACACAAGAAAAGTTAATTTAGGTGTCCTCTTCGACTAGGGTCTGCCAAAGAGAGTCTTAGATAGATTAAACCATTCTCAATATGCTGCTCCAATTTAATGAAAATCCATCTACCTTTATTTTTTGTGTGATATGATAATAGAGAGAATTCCCTTGGGGTGGGAGTTGGGAATGAAATGGAATTGTGTGCAGGAGGCAGTAAGGCAGGTAGAAGAAATCTTTCTGTCTCAGCAGATTATAAATTCCTTAAAGGCAGGGATCATATCTTTAGAGGCATCTTAACATCATAATTAAGAGTTGGGGCCTATTTCAAAGGCAAGTTCTACCACTCGCTGTGTGATCTTTGGAAAGTTGCTTACCCTCCCTGTGTCTCAGCTCATCTCAATAATAAGGACAGAAAAAGCAGCATACACTTCATAGGGTTGTTTCTTCGTAAGAAGGACAGTCAGAAACAAACAATTTTATTTATATAAAATTTACATAAAATCTTAATCTCTTTTGCACCATGGGGCACTTTGGCAGTCTGATAAATTTTACAGACCCCTTCTCAGGATTATGTTTTTAAAGGCATAAAATAAAATACATGGGTTGACAAAGAAAACTGACAGAATTGAAATACAGTTATCAAAATACTTTCAAAAAATTTGTGACATAGAATATATATACTTCTTTAATAATGCATGAAATAAGATCTAGTGACAGTTAATTTCAAAGAAGTGATAAGCATAAACAGTGCTTTGAGATTTCTGCAACAGCTATAATGTCATTTGAAAAATATCTATGGTTTTTGGGGCAGGCCCAGTGGCGCAGTGGTTAAGTGCTCGTACTCCGCTCCAGCGGCCCGGGGTTCGCAGGTTCGGATCCTGGGCGTGCACGGGCATACCGCTTGTTAAGCCATGCTGTGGCAGCGTCCCATATAAAGTGGAGGAAGATGGGCATGGATGTTAGCCCAGGGCCAATCTTCCTCAGCAAAAAAGAGGATTGGCATCGGTTGTTAGCTCAGGGCTAGTCCTCCTCACACACACACAAAAAAATCTATGGTTTTTATTGGAGACAGTCATGGGTACTACCGTGAGTACATTCACAGTGGAGGGAAATCCTACATTTCAGTTAGAGGTTAATCAAAGTAGAGTTGTAATTTTTGTTTCAGCTCTCAGGTTAGGAACTAAATATAGATTCTACCTAAGCATTTTCTTTATTATTAACCTTTTACAAACAAAATTTTAAATAACTGCATCATCACGCCATCCCTCCACCAGCAGCGATTGTGAGAAATTTAATTTCCTGCTTTGTTGAAATCGTGTTGAGAAAGTGTTTTCATCATTCTGTATGACGGATTTTCAGAAGCGGAGACCCAGGTTCTCAAGTCTCCTGCCCTCTCCCTGTAGATCATGAAGACCATCTTCCACCAAGTGTTCAACACCTACAAGATGGACATTGAGCCCCGTGTGAGGGACGCCGCTGTGTCCCGGGTGCAGTGCAGCAGAAGGCTGTTTGAGATCACGCTCTCCCACCGGCGGGCCACGGCTGCCTACATCCAGGGCGGAGGCAGGGTGGTCACTGTGGAGGGGGAGGCAGCTCGAGTACTCAACTTTGACACGGGTGAGCGGCTGTACAGGGCGGCTTCTGAGTATTTGTGTAGAGTGTTCCCATAAGCATGGAAGGGTGTGGGGGGAGGTGACAGGGAGCAGGGACATAAGTAGCTCAAGGGGCTGTCTCCCTTCCCGGGCAGATTATAAATTCCTTAAGGGCAGGGACCGTGTCTTTGGAGGCGGTATGACATCGTGGTATGAGTTGGAGCACCAGCCCTCTGCCACCTGCTACTTCTTAGTACTTAACCCCTCTCAGCCTCTGTTTTCACAACTGTATAATGGGCATATTAATAGTATACTCCTCATCGGGTTGTTCAATGAACAACAGAGTGAGGTTCAATGAGTTAATGTGTCTAAAGTGTGTAGTAAGAACTGAATAATATTGGTTATTATTTTCCATCTCTTTAACCCTGTAGAAGTTTTTCTTTGGCACAGAAAATGAACACGATAATTTCTTAATGATTTCGAGTTGATGCAAAAAACTGAAGAAAGTTCATTATCTGAGTAAACTACCTTTAGCACAACAGCTGATTCAGGTTGGTGCTGTAGATTAGGGCATAAGTCAGTAACTATCGGGGCAGATGATCTGGGTTCAAACCCAGGTCCCACTACTTATGATCTGTGATTAAATTAGGAAAGTTACTAGCGTTTCCCTACCTTACTGGCAAATTGGAGAATATAACAGCATTGATCTCTTAGGGTTTTTGTGATAATTAAATAATCCACATAAGGTTTTTAGCACAGTGAGTGCAACATATTATTTGTTCTCAGTTTATGTTTACTATGCAGCAGCCTCTGTTCTAAGCACTTTGCAGGCATTATCTCATGTAATCTTTACTCATCCCCAAGAGGCAGGCATTAACATTAACCCCATTTTCTGGATGGGGAAACTGAGGTCTAATATGATTACCCAGCTAGTGGCAGAGCCAGACTTGCACAGAGGCATTAAGCATCCACTTATCCTGCCTCCAGCTAGATTGTAGGGCTGTTTTTAGCAGTCATTAGAGATGTAGAAAGCCTCAGGGTTGAAGAGAAGGACAAAGATGAGAAGACTAGGAGAACATTCAAAAAAGGAGATTTGGAGCTTGAAAGAGGAAGGAAATAGATTATCCTCATGTTTTCAGTGGAAGAAACGCAGGTCAGAGTTAAGAATGTTACCCAAGCCCAGCTGGAAATAGGAGGTGAAATGAAGGTTCAAGTGCAGTTCTCTCAGACTCTCGGACCCTGACACCCTCACCTCCCCATAACCCCCCTCCATTTCTCACAAACACACACACACACTTTTTCCAGTGAGGAAAAGACTGAGTACATCTCTCTCCGAACTTTATTGTAAGAATTCGATCATAGTTCCAAGTACGTCGTCATGAGGAAATGAGATGGCAGGGGAATGGCATTTTTGCCTATGATGCATTTTGTTTCTGCTAGGTCAAGACATGCTTTGTGGCCTAGAGGAGCTAAATCAGGCTGTTGAAATCCCCTGTCACTGCAAATATTCTCTTGATTTATGAAAAAATAATAAACGTGTGTTTAGATTAGCACAGCTACAAAATATATACATGGTGTGGGTCCTTTTTTTTTTCAATTGGCATTTTAGTGTGACCTTTAGATACAAGCCCCAGATAAAGCATTTGAAATAATAGCAATGGTAATAATGGTAATGAGAGAGCCACAATAATTACTGTCGTTTATTGAGTGCCTGCCCTGTGCTAGGCATTATATCACGAACTTTCTATTTATTATACATTTAATTTTCTCAAAAACATGAGGTCAGACTTCTGATTAGAGATAGTAGACTGGATACAAACATTTATAGCTACTTTCTCCTGAAAGCTCATTAAAATGACAAAGAGCAGTACTTTTTATTTTATTTTGGTAAATTAAGGACAAAGAGAGCAGGAGAGAAGACTGTAGAAAGAACACTTTGGAATCTGGAAAGCAAAAGAAGCATGTGTGGTGTAACTTCTTGGATTAGGTTTGGGTCAAGTGGCAGAACACCCCATTTAATAGAGGTTTAAACACATGAGGTTTGTTTCTCTCATATAAATATGGAATTGGGGAGTAAAGACGAGGCATGAGAGTTCCACACAGTTGTCAGGGATCTAGCCTCTTTGTAGCTTTCTTCAGCTTCCTGTGTGCGACCCTCATCTCATGGTCCAAGAAGGCTGCTTGAGCTCAGTGCATCACATCCGTTTTCAGCCGGCAGTAAGGAGCAAAGGTAGGTGAGATAGGCATGCACCTCACTTTAAAGACACTTCTTTTAGGTTTTTATCATGTGTCTTTCACCCAAGATATCAATCGCTATTAAAGATAGACATTATCTAGGTTTAGTAAGCTATTCTAATATGTATCTTTATGATTAACCAGAGCCTAGTGAACTGACATTTATTAAACAAATGCTGTACCTGAAATTTCCTCAACTTCGGAGTCTGAAATACCTAGCATTGTGCTAAGCACTCAGTAGGAATGCTGGATCCAGGATTAGCTGTGGGAGTAACCACATCCTTGTGATTTGACTTCCTTAGTCTTGGCGTGCTGGTCAGCATAGTGGAAGAGGGAGAGCCTTCTCTAATCGGTGGCTGAGATGTGAAGTGAGATACTATGTATAAACCTGGGGCAGCATGAGTACCCGCCCGAACGTCAATCTCCTTTCATCCCTTCACCCTTCTGGGAGTTCCTAGGAGCACAGCACATTAGCAAAGAACAGCAAGGATCCTTCTTTTGAAAATGGTATTTTACAATTCACAAGTTCACACCATGATCTCTTTTGGAGTCTGTCATGTATACATGGATGGCCATGGTGAAGAGTCAGAGAAACGTCACTTCTGGTGCAGCACTGCCACTTTTCTGATTTGGAAGCAAGTTTTACCTCTCTAAGCCTCAATTTCCTCATCTGTAAAGTGGGGATAATAATTGTACCTCCCTCATGGGGTGGCTGGTGGAATTACATAGTTCCTAGTAAGTGCTTAGCACAGTGCTTGGAACATAGTCAGTACTCAATGAATGTTAGCTTTAATTATCCAGTGGGGACTATTAGCCTCATTAGATGAAAAAACTGAGGTTCAGGGAACCCACAATGACTATGTTAATAATTAATAACAGCAATAATCACTGAATGGGATCTTATTATATGCATTATCTCATGTCAGATTTACCTCACTCCCAAGAGGCAGGAATTAACTTTACTTGCATTTTCCTGATGGGGAAACTGAGGTCTAATGCAATCACCCTCATGTTGAGATACAGAAGGGGGAAACAGTGGCCGCCAATCCTTTGATGTTTAATAAGATTTGACTACTGTCTACGTGGGCAAAGGTCTATGCTGGACTTCGTACTGGGTGCTGAGGCCCCCAGGATGAGTGGAGCTGGACACAGTGTTTAATCTGATGGTTCTCACAGACAAGGAAGAGACAGGCATAAGCAGACAATTTCAATATTACATCCTAAATGCAATGCTAGAGGGAAGTATATGATTCTATCTATGTGAAGACAAAAGGAGGGTGTATTAATTATAGTAGTTAGTTATTGCTGCACAACAATTACCCCAAACTTAAAACAACAGATTTTTATTATCTCACGCAGTTTCTGAGGGTCAGGAATTCAGGAGTGGCTTAGCAGGGTCGTTCTGGCTCACAGTCTCCCATGAAGTTACATCAAAATGTCAAGACCACAGGCACCTGAAGGTTTGATCAGGGCTCAAGGAGCTGCTTCCAAGATGGGTCACTTGTGGCTAGCAAGATGATACTGGCTAGAGAGACCTCAGTTCCTCGCCCCGAGGGCCTGTCCACAGGGCTGCTTGAATGTCCTCATGTCATGGCAGCTGGTTTCCCCAGAGCAAGTGATCCAAGGGAGAGCAAGGAGGAAGCCACAATGTCTTTTATTGTGTAGCCTTGCAAGTCACATTCTATCCATTCCACCATATTTTATTTGTTAGATCAGCCCCATATAGTGTGGGAGGGGACTACAACAGAGCAGGAACACAGGTGGTGGGATTCTTGGAGGCTGGCTACCACAGAGGTCAATCAGCTCTGATGAGAATTCAAGGAAGACTTTCTGGAAGAGTTTTGCCAGCAACAGCTAACTCGAGAACAGGGATTCATAACCTCGGATCCATGGGCAGAACTTAAGGAGTCTGACCTTGGGTGGACAAAAATTGCTTCTGATTTTCACAAACCTATGAGAGAAATTTAGCATTTCCTTCAATTAGGAATGCGGGAAACCAACACTGCTGGTATGAGCAGTACCTGAGACTTTGTCACCAGTAGAAGTTACAGATGTTTTCTTATCATATGACTGTTGTTGCAGATATCTTGAAATATTGTTTATGCTAATCACTACTTCAAAATTATGGTGATTGACCTGCCACTAGATCTTGATCTTTAATGCATGTTTAATGAAGGACAGGTATTATTACATTACAATTTTGTTTCTAATATTTAAATAATTCTGTTTCAATATGCTTGTCTTTGTGAGTCTATGCATTTTATTTTATACACTGAAAGACGTTATTCTGAGAAAGGAACCATAGATGTCACTAGACTGCCAAGCAGGTCTGTAGCACACACACAGGGTAGTGTAGAAGGAGAGTAGGAATCATACAGCTGAAGGCAGGAAAGGCATGTGACAGGCAGTGAGAACACCAGGGGGCCAGAGGCCGGCTTCCATATATGTGTATTACTAAGAGTCTCAAGTCCAAGAAGGGGAAGGAGTAGACGAGGCTGTAAACATAAACAGGGACCATTCACCAAAGATTTGGCCGCAGAACTTGAACTTGATACCATTGTGGTAGAAAAGGCCTGGGATAGGGGCAACCCAGCAAATGACTTATTTTTGTATTTATTCATGCATTTAGTTAAAAAGTGTTTATATCCAAATTACACATTTCAAAGTATACACAGTGAAAGCCTTCCTCTCATTACTCACTGCTACAACTCTGGAATGTTCTCTAATGCAAAAGCCACCATGGTCACCACCAATGTATATTATCCTCAGGAAAAGATTTTCATGTCAGAGAGCGGCTGTTTAGATATGCGTTTTAAATAGCTCACTGTGATCAAGGTGCCCACTGAAGACAAGGCTTTATGCAGAAGCTGCGGGTGAGAGTGAGAGGCAAGGCTAGGGATGTTAGGGAGAGTATGATATTCTTTACTTTCTAAAAGAATTCTTCACAGATCTACTGGGAGATTCCACAAGTGCAAATAAACACAGTTCATTCGGTTGACAAGTTCAGATTTCCTGTGCAAAACATGGGAGACAGTATAGCCAGGTGATTCAGAAAACAATACAGGCTTCAGAACTAAGAGAAGTGGGAGTGGTCATTTACCAAATCTCTGTTGTATTTGCTAATCTGAGCCTCAGTTATCTCTTCTGTAGAGTGGGGCTATTAATACCCACCTCTATGCATTTGTCACAGTAGTGTATATTATAATGCTCTGAAAAAGTTTCGTATAATTATGCATATGCTTTAAAGTCAGATCTAAAGTCAGAGTGGTGCTCCCTGGTTGAATTTTAAAGTTCTTACAGTCTGGTTCTAATCACCAATCACAACGATAATAGCTAACAGTTCATGATATACCATTCAATAGTAATAGCTGGCTTCGTGCCTGGCACGGTGCTGAGAGCTTTGTAGTCATCACTTTTTTTTTGCTTTTCTTTTCTTTATGTCCTCCCTTCTGGTACACTTACATGTGCATGTCTGGCAGGATCTGGGGTGAATCTTGGGTTCCAGGGCCTGGAGTCTTTGGAAGAATTCATTGGCAAGATCGCGACAGCCGTCGATCAGAGCGACATCCTGGAAGCTTTGGCTGCCAAAATAAGACACTCTAAACAGGTGGTGGAAGACTTTAAACAGAATGGACTCCTCGCCGCAATTTTTGAGTGACTGGGGGCAACACGACTGCTCCCCACAGGGTGATACTTCTCCCTGCAGGGGAGAAGGTAGCTAGTAATGAAGTTAGGCTGAAATAGAATTTCATGAACGTTGGCAAGTTAGCAATTTTCACTAAAGCTACATTGAAGCTTGGGGGCTTTACATATAAATTAAACGAATGAAGTTTCCAAACTCAAGAGTCTAATTTCCAGAAGTCACTGCAATAGATGTGATGTGCTCAGCAGGGGAGAGTGTCTACCTGTGGCTCAGGGGAAAATGTGCATTATTACTTAGTCCTGAGAACTTTCAGAATAAAACAGAATCACTTTCTCCTTCTGATGCTTCAGGGAATCAGTTCTTAGCCTATTATGGCTGCAAAGGTTTATAAGTTACCTAGTTTAGGAGCCCCCAATCTTTTAGATTTCTTGCAATAGAGAAAGGCTTTGTTTTGTGATTTGTTTTTATTGTTATTTGTGCATTGCTTTTAGTGAGGTGGTTTATACGGAGATTGTCCACTTTATAATTGTGTCAAAAAAGGATGTTTTAAAAATGAAACAAGCAAACAAAAAACAACACTCTGTTATCACTATCATTTCATAAAAGATAACATTTTAATGCTAAAAATGTAGGAAATAATATACATCATCTAAGAACTATTTTTGCCAGGAATCTAACAACGTTTCTAGACTCACTTCCAGGTTATAGGAGATACAGGGATAAAGGAAGAATTTAAAAAGTACCAGGAGGCAATAGTCAGAAAAATCAAGAAAATAGGGTAAGATGATTTTACCTGGATGACACTTCAGAATGTCAGTGTCATGAGGAAACAAGGTGGGAGCACTGTTCTGGATTACATGAGACCAAAGAGACAAGCAAGCAAGCACAATGCATAAATCTTGAATGGCTCCTGGTTTGGGTTAGGGGGAAGCTATCAGAGACATTTTACAAATGTTAAACATAGAGTTACCATATGATCCAGCAATTCCACTCTTAGGCATATACCCATGAGAAATGAAAACATATATTCACATAAAAACTTGTATATGAATGTTCATAGCAGCATTTTTTTTTATTGTGGTAACATTGGTTTATAACATTATATAAATTTTGGGTATACATCATTATATTTTGATTTCTGTGTAGATTACATCATGTTCACCACCCAAAAACTAATTACAATCCATCACCATATACAAGTGCCTAATCACCCCTTTCACCCTCCTCCCACCACCCCTTTCACTCCCCCTCCCTCTGGTAACCACCAATCTAATCTCTGTCTCTATGTGTTTGTTTGTTTTTGTTTTTATCTTCTATATATGAGTGAGATCATACGGTATTTGACTTTCTCCTTCTGACTTATTTCACTTAGTATAATACCCTCAAGGTCCATCCATGTTGTCACAAATGGCCAGATTTCATCCTTTTTTATGGCTGAGTAATATTCCATTATGTATATATACCACATTTTCTTTATCCATTTGTCCCTTGATGGGCACTTAGGTTGCCTCTAAGTCTTGGCTATTGTGAATAATTCTGCGATGAGCATAGGGGTGCATATATCTTTATTCATTTGTGTTTTCATGTTCTTTGGATAAATACCCAGCAGTGGAATAGCTAGGTCGTACGGTGGTTCTATTGTTAATTTTTTGAGGAATCTCCATACTGTTTTCCATAGAGGCTGCACCGGTGTATGAGAGTTCCCTTTTCTCCACATCCTCTCCAACACTTATTATTTTCTGTCTTGTTAATTATAGCCATTCTGACAGGTGTAAGGTGATATCAAATTGTAGTTTTGATTTGCATTTCCCTGATAATTATTGATGTTGAACATCTTTGCACATGCCTGTTGGCCATCTGTATATTTTCTTTGGAGAAATGTCTGTTCAGATCTTTTGCCCATTTTTTAATTGGGTTGCTAGTTTTTTTGTTGTTGAGATATATGAATTCTTTATATATTTTGGATATTAACCCCTTATCAGATATATGGTTTGCAAATATCTTCTCCCAATTGTTAGGTTGTCTTTTCATTTTGTTGATGGTTTCCTTTGCTGTGCAGAAGCTTTTTAGTTTGATGTAGTCCCATTTGTTTATTTTCTTCTATTGTTTCCCTTGCCCAGTCAGACATGGTACTTCAAAATATGCCATAGCAGCATTATTTATAGCAGCCCAAAAGTGGAAACAGCCCAAACGTCCATCAACTGATGAATGGATAAATAAAATGTGGCATATTCATATAAAGGAATATTACTCAGACATAAAAAGGAGAAGTACTGATACATGCTACAATATGGATGACCCTAAAAAACATGCTAAATGAAAGAAGCCAGACACAAAGGACCACCTGTTGCATAATTCTTTTGATAGGATATGCCCAGAATAGGCAAATCCATACAGACAGAAAGTAGATTAATGGTTGTCAGGGGCTGAAGGGAAGGGAGAATGAAGAATGATTGCTAATGGTTTCCATTTGGCTTGAGGAAAATATTCTAAAATTACATAGTAGTTACACAACTCTGTAAAAATATTAAAAACCATTGACTTTTACATTTTTAAAGGGTGGTGCATTTTATGGTAAGCAAATTCTATCTTAATTTAAAAAAATCCAAAATGACAGTTTGAGTACAAGTAGATGATGTAATGGAAATATTAATTTTCTTAGGTGTGACATTGATATTGGGGATATGGAAAAAAATGTCCTCATTCTTAGGAGACAGCTGTTGGAGTATTCAGGGGTCGACTGCCTTCATGTCAGCAATTCACTTTCAAATGGTTCAGCCCACACAACAGATTCTTTCTCTTTAAAGCAAATATGGCAGAAATATATCAATTGTTACATCTAGGTGTGTGTGTGGTCGTGGCGGGGGGGAGATAGACATTCATTGTACTCTTCTCTCAACTTTTCTGGATGTTTGAAAATTTCATAATAAAACATGTTGGGAAAAAGGAAAAAAATAGATCGCCAGAAAATAAAAGGACAGATGTCATCTCATAGAAAATAAAAGGATAGTAATATATTTAAGTGGAACATATTTAGCATTATGAAAAATTCATTTCTTTTATCTTATTTTTCTCACTTTCCCATGGAGGAGTGAAAACCTCTTGGCATCCATCTGAGGACCAGCACTGGGGACCCCCTGACCTGGAAAGGCAGCTCACAGGGCAGTTGGCTGAGAGCAGGAATCTGGGGCTAATGCCCTTATTTGGATTCTAATCTCAGCTCCTGCTGGCTCTTGCTCACCCAGTGACCTTGGGCAAATTACTTAGATTCCTTGTGCTCCAGCTTCCTCATCTGTAAAAAGTGGACTGATAATAATGGAATAAGGAAAGTTAAGGGACTTGGCCACTGTCACACACAGCTTGTAAGTGACATTAGCTGAATTGGGTTCCAAAGATAAATTACAGGAAACCCTCCCCAAAACTCTCTCCATCTCTGCAGACCTATAGGTCTTAGTTCGAACGTCTTTTAGAACCCTCAAGCCAGAGTTCTTTGTGTGTCTGTTGGTTTTATCCTAATTGATTTCTGGCTACAGGGTGTGTTTCGTTTTTCTTGGTTTCTCTCAGAGACATAGCATAATTTTTTTTCATTTGTGTGTTTGAATGAATAAGTAAAATACAAACGTACCTCCCTATGTAAGGCCGCATTGACCAGAAAGAGTTTTGCCTCGACTCCTGTTCAATATTCTTCCTTATTGGTTACCTCCCATGAGAAGTTTATTAGAAGAGACAGAAGCTTCCCAGGTCTCATTAGCATATTGAGTTTGGCATCAAAACATGAGGCTTAATTTCCCAAAGAATGATGACTTAAGTTGAAGCAGGTTGTGCAGAATTGTTGGCGTGTTTGTGCGCATGTAGGGGAGGGAAATGACCATCATTGCAGTAACGACAATGAACTAAAGAAACGTGGCTCCAGGAACGTTACACTCAAACTTGTGCCCGCTGCACGTGTAAGGCCAAACTGCTTTCAGCAAAAGCTGATCAAATCTTGTCATCATAACGTCAGTTATTGCAGAAGTGAGCAATCAGTAAGAACAAATGCAGAAATCCTTCTCAGGAATTGGCTTTAGCCTTTAAAATCGTGGGCAGACAGGGCCATCTGCTGTGTGGTTGTATTACCACACATTGAGATGTTTTATTTTAACTTCCTCACTAATCACAATGTGATTCAGCTGGCTTTACAAAAACAAACCATTCTTTAGGTTTTCTTAGGGTTACCTGTCGAGGACCCTGGCTCATTGCCAAATTTAAGGCTCCTCAAACCCATAATAATCTTATAAGCTAAACAGGGCTCTCCCTTTGATATATCCTTGTCAGACCAAAGTCAAAGCCACGAGCAAGCTCAAGTCCAAGAGAAGCAGAAACTACGACTAGAGGAAGCCAGTAAGGGGAGAGCAGAACAACATAGCATGTGAGCAAAGAGGAAGGAGCAAGAGACAGGAAACCTACCAGAGACAAAGAAATGGGCTGTCCTTGGGCTCTCTCAGGTCCCGATAACATCCTAATTTAGCTCAGGTGCACCCTGGTCATAAACTTTTGAATGAACCTCTGTTGCTTGCAATCGAATAAGCAAAACTAAAACTGTGTCAGTTTTAATGAAGCCAAAAGACTATGAATCCTAGAATCTGGCATGCCTACTCTCATGAATCCCCAAATACCTGTTTGTCTCCTGTCTTTAACCTTCTGATAGAGGCCACGGATAAGATGCAGGGAGAGAGGAATAAAATGAGGTCATCATAACCATTTGGGACCATTATTTGTGTCTGGGCCACCCAGCCAGACTTCTGTCAGCCCATGTCTCTCACCTGCGGAGGGACTAGGAATTGGAGAGGCAGTGCCCTCAGACAGCCTTAGAGAACTTGGTGATCAGAACCAGCAGGGTCTGAGTACCACCTTGTGAATCTCTGGCCAGAAACGGGCTCTTCACTGCCTTAATTAAATCCATATCAGTGTTTGATTCATGAGTTAGTAATCACCTGACTCACTGTCATTGTGGATCAGTGGTTCTCAGGTAGGGGCAGAACTGGCAACATCTGGAGACATTTTTGGTTGTTACAGCTGGGGGAGGGGGACATTACTGGCATCTAGTAGGTAGAGGCCAGAGATGCTGCTAGACATCCTACAACGCACGGGACAGTCCCCTTCAACAAAGAATTATCTGGCCCCAGATGTCAGGAGTGCTGAGGTTGAGAAGCCCTGGAGGGAATTGTGAAAGTGGTAGGAATAGCAGAGGGCTGACCCAGAAGTTGAGAATTCTTTCAAGGAGACCACTACCCAGTCTGAGGAAGACACCATACTATATCACTACCTGTGGCCTGATGCCAAGTCACAGGCAACAGGTGCCAGTAGAGGCTCTGGTGAGGGCAACCCAAGATAAATCTAAGCAGTCAATCCTTGAGAAGCCGAGCAGAGGCTACGGATAATGATCGGAGAAACTGAGGCTAATCAGTTTGACTCCATTCATCCTCCTCCTCACCATTAGGGGACTTCGTGACCTAATTTCCTATTCATATCAAAGGAATAAGTTGGCTTTGGTGACGGGCAAAGGATTAAGCCAAGGTGAGCAGAAGAGCAGCAAATTAATGGTAGCTTATTTAAATGCACATGGATTTGGAAAGAGTGATAATACCAAAGGTCTGAGGTGGGATAATGGGCCTGTTAACTAAAACATGCTTTTGTTAAGCTAGCTTTTGGTTGGGCAACTTCAAAGGAAAGTGAGTGTCTCCCCTCAAGAGCATGCAGAATGGGGGGCGGCCCCATGGCTTACCAGTTAAGTGCACATGCTCCGCAACTGGCGGCCAGGGGTTCAGATCCCCGGCGCACACCTACGCATTGCTTCTCTGGCCACGCTGAGGCCGCGTCCCACATACAGCAACTAGAAGGATGTGGAACTATGACATACAACTATCTACTGGGGCTTTGGGGGGAAAAAAAGAAAAAGGAGGAGGATTGGCAATAGATGTTAGCTCAGAGCCAGTCTTCCTCAGCAAAAAGAGGAGGATTAGCATGGATGTTAGCTCAGGGCTGATCTTCCTCACACACACACACAAAAAAAGAGCATGCAGAGTGGGAATCCCAAAGCAATATAAATTTCAGGACTTGAAGAAGACAAAAAGCAGCATTGCCCCCCATCCCCAACCTTTTAAAATATGTAATGTTGCTGATGGAGGCTTGCATTCTTCTGAGACCTAGGCAGCAGAAATCACCGTCAGTAGATTTCCCTGTAATGCTGAGCTGGGGGAGCAAGCTCCAAGCAGGGAATGTTCTGGAAAACTTCTTAGGCAAGGCCAAGTTGAAGATAGGCTTCTGGTTTTTGACACAGGATGTTTATAGGATAATTGTAGGTTCTCCAAGAGGACTTAAGAGAGGCCACCTTGCAAACCGGGAATTTTGTTTTGAACTACGTTGATTTATAGAGGGCCAAACCTAAGGAATCACATTCATGCACTCATTTGTTTATTCACTTCATTCAATAAACTTGTAAGTCTAGGCATTTTACTAACTGCTAGCCATAGAAAGAAGCATAGGGCCTGCCTCCTGGCATAGCGGTTAAGTGCGCGTGCTCTATTGCTGGCCACCTGGTTTGGGATCCCCAGCACACAATGACGCACCACTTGCCAAGCCATGCTGTGGCAGCGTCCCACAAAAAGTGGAGGAAGATGGGCATGGATGTTAGCCCAGGGCCAGTCTTCCTCAGCAAAAAGAGGATTGGCATGGATGTTAGCTCAGGGCTGATCTTCCTCACAAAAAAATAAATAAAAATAAAAAAAACGGAAAGAAGCATAGATGTGGTTCTCTGTCAGTTTAGTCGGGAGCACGCAGACATAAACAACTGTAATACAGCAATAGGGTCTCAACTGCCAGTTATTCCCCTGCTCTGCTTTCCTCTAATTCCACACTTCACAGAGGTGCCCAGTACTTGAAAGAGAGAGTCTAGGAATTCCTGGCCCAGAATTAAGCGCTCTATAAACGTTAGTCCTTTATCATCAACAGAACTATGCTGAGGCTAGGAGAAACTTCTTCAAGACTGGGTCATCAGAACGTGCGGGAATTTGCATTTTTAACGTTCTGCACGTTTTATAACGTTGTGTTTCCAAGCACAACAAAGTTTGGGAATCATCCTTCGTGGTGGGAAGCTCCGCAAGGTGTTTGAGCAGAAACGTTCACTATTCATAATGCCCTAAAAGAAGCAGAGACTAGAGCCCATAAAACCAGTATCAGCATTTCCCGTCTCTGCTCCACGGTCTGGTCGGGCGGGGCCTAGACCACATTTCCCAGGATGCCCCGTTGCTGGAGCGCCTGCCTGATTGGGCAGAACAATGCGGAAGTGATTACAGGTCGCCCAGCAACAGGCGGAGTCCAGGACCGTGACTGGATGCCCACGCCCCTTCCCTGAGGCGGGGAGCTTGACGAAGCTCAGCTCCATCTGCAGAGTCACACAACGTTCCCCGGGTTTTACTTCCAGCCGAGTGGCAGTGCGGCCTCCTCGGCGCTTTCACCGCCGTCTTTCTCAGGCCCCGCCCCTTTTTACGCTGGAAGCTGTGAAACTCCGGAGACTGGATTACGGCTACCGAGTGGGCTGAGCGGCTCTGGGCGGCGTAGTGCGCAGGCGCGAGCGTTTGGATCCCGACGCGCGGCGCTCGGTTGAAGCGGGAGTGAGTTCCTAGGCGCCGAGACCCGGCAGCGGGCGGGCGAGCGAGCGAGCGTCCGAGCTTTGCCGCCATGGCAGCCCTGCAGTACGCGGGCCTGGACGACACGGACAGCGAGGACGAGCTGCCCCCGGGCTGGGAGCAGAGAACCACCAAGGACGGCTGGGTTTATTATGCCAAGTAAGGGGGCGGCAGGGGGGCCCCCGGGCCTGGAACGCACCTGGAACCTGGCCTCACGTGCCTGGACCTTGCGCTGCCGTCGGCCGCCACTTGCGCGGGGAGGGGCGCGGGCCTGCGCTCCAGGCTGGCGAGGGCGGGCGAAGCGGCGGTGATGGTTAAAGAGCTTCAGAGGGAAGGCTCCCAGGGTCCCGGCCCCTCTGGGCCGTGGGTCAAGCCGGGGTCGCCTGGCAGCGCTCTGGCGCGCCCTCTGCTGTTCAGGAGGCGGCGCTGCACGGTGCAGTGATAGCAAAGCAGCCTTATCCCCTCCCACCAAAAAATCAGAACAAAAATGCGGTTGTCCAGCTCCCTCCTTAAGGGTCTGGGGTGGGGACCTAGGAGTATGTATTTTTAACAGATGTTCTAATATAGCTCTGTGTGTATATATATATATGTGTGTGTGTGTGTTGTATATATATATAAAGTATGGCTTCACAATAGTTTCTGGGAAAGTTTTGGAAACACCAGCAGACCCTTTCTCCTATCACTTACTCTGTGACCTGGGACCAATGAAAGAACGCTCAGTTTTCCCATCTGTAAAATGGGTTGATGGAGGTTTGGTTCAGGCTCTGTACATAAAGCATTTAGCACAGGTCTAATAAGTACTCTATGCTCAATCACTATTAACCTGTCCCGCTGTTTCTGCAGCTGTGACAGCACCTCCTAGGCCTGATATTTGGATTGCCTGGGGACTGTCATAAATACAGATTTCAGGTCTTCACAGAGACCCTCACACAGCAGACACCCAATGTGCAGAATGTGTATTTTTTAAGTTTTTCAGATGAGGCTGGTTATCACTTGGCTTTGAGGAACATGGATGTAAATCAGGGATTTTCAACATCTGGGAAACTTAAAAAATATCTTTTCCTGGGTCACACCTCTAGAGAGTCTCATTTAATTGGTCCCCCTCCCCCCAATGGTATGTTGTAAGATCTTCCCAGGGGTCTCATCTACCCAAGGGTGTGAACCACTGCTGCGCTTGGTGGCTTGGTAGAAAGAAAAACAGAAAAAAAAAGACCTGGTGAGTTCATTCATTCAAGACACATTGGGATCTTATCACGTATCAGGCTCTTTGCTGGGCGCTGGTTATACTGAGATGGATAAGACCCAGTTGTCACCCTTAATGAGTGTCCAGACTTATCGGGAAGAGTGACACATAGTAGGTGGTCCCGGTGCAGCGTGTGTAGTGGGTGCATGCAGCGAGTGGGTGGGTGGGTGAGGTGGCCTGGGAGGCCTGGCACGTGAGGTGTGCCTTAGAGCAGCAATTGAGGTGGGCAGGTCAAGGGGGCAGGAGGGCCCCAGGTAGAGGAAACAGAGCAGAGGCCCCAGGCGTGGCCTGTGTGGCGGTGCGGGACCGTGAAGACTGAGGCAGGGGAGGAAGGACGCAGTTTACGGAGGCCCTTCCGCCTCCTGGAGGAGCTAGGGTCTGTCGTCACGACCCAGGAGTCTCCTGAAGGTTTGGAGCCAGGGAGTGAGGAGGTTTGTGTCTAGAAAGATGATTTCTGCTCTGGAGAATTGAAGGGACAACTGGGCAGGGAGCCCTTAGGCTGATGCGGGCTCCGGGCAGCTCCTGAATGGGCCCTTGTTCTTCCCTCTGCCTGGAGATCTTTGCGTGAAGAGCTTTGTCATCCCTGGGAGCTGAGCTTAAACGTCACAGCCCGGGAGAGCTTCCCTGGCACCCCCACCCCCCCACCCCGCACCCCACCGCGCACCCCTCACCCACCGCCTGTTGTCTTGTCTGTACTTATCTTAGCCATGCTCTTCCTGGTTTGCGGCTCTCTCTCCCCCTTGGATTGTAAACTTCATGAGGGTGGCGACCTTTTCTTGTTCACTGGTTGCTTAGTGCCCGGGAGCCGTAGAATAAATCCACGTGGAATGAGTATATTAGCTCATCTAGTGAAGGTTTACTGTGGCCTCCATGGGCAGGAGGCACACTCAGCCCCGGGAACACAAAGATGCACATGACCCACTTCCTGGCTATTGGAGCCCTTCTCTGCCTCCCACTCTCTGGGGCCTTTCCTTGTTCAGGCCACTTGCCCCGGAGGCTCCCTGGCTTCCCTTCAGGTTTGCTTGGAGCCTGGCGTTAGGTCTGGAGGCTCCCTGTGCCGGCTCGCCTTGCCTTGTCCCCTCTGCACCTTATGTTGTACCACCTTTCTCACCTGCTTCCTTCCGGCATGGTGTCCAGAGTCTGGGCTTGGGGCTGTTCCTCCACTAAATAAGGTCTGCACACCCCAGCCAGCTCCTCTGAGAGCGTCTGAGGAGCCCATGGCCGGGGGACTCAGTAATGCATATATCGTCTCCAGAAAGCTCCCCCCACCAGTGTTTGATGTCTCAAACTGGCCTGTCTGGCCCCACTGTTTACACTGACTGTAGTGACAAGGCCTGGCTGGCTCCCATCTGGGGGCACCTCTCTCCAGTCCCGCTGGCCCTCTGTTCTTTGGCTCTTGGAGCTGAAGGGTGCCTCTGATAGATCCTGTCCCTGGATTCCCAGCAGTCTTCCTTGATCTCTCCTGACCTGCAAGCATCCTGGCCCTTCTTTTCCCTCCTAACTCTGGAAGGGCCACTTGTCCTCTTGGGGTTTGGGAAGCTTAGCTAGTGGGCTTTCAGAAGATGACCCTTCAAATCATTCCTTTTTCCCAATGGTCTTCCTCCCATTGCAGCAGGGCCGCGCCCCAGGATAGAGGCTGTAGCCCCCAGTGAGACCTCTGGGGTCTTGTGGAACCCTCCCATAGCCTCGCCCTCCCCTGTTGTGTGCATTCTGTTGGCTCCTCATGCTTCGCCATGTGCCCCACGGTGCACTCATAGAACTCAAAGGCCCACACGTCGTATGGCGCCAAGGCCCACCAGGCTGGGCTCCCAGGGAGAGGACGTTCCTGCCACAGAGAGAGACCTGTCACCACAGAGAGCTGGTGGGCCTTTCTCCCCTCCCTGGCATGGTCCAGAGCAGCCCCTCTGCCTAGACCACGCCATGGGACAGAAGGATGAGGTCTCAGTGCTAGGGCTGTCACTGCAGTCACCTGGGCTGTCCTGAGTCCTCCACTCCCATCCCCCTTTGCTTCTGAAGCCCAGGCCTCTGGGCAGCCAGGGGGCCGGCTGGCTGGCCGGCCTTGCCCTTTGGGGAGATGGTTCTCTCCTCCACAGGGCCGGCTCTGGATCGCCCAGCTAACTTAAAGAAACTATGCTTTAAAAAGAGAAAAAGAAAAAACCTTAGAGGAGCATATTTGAAAGGGATATCCATGTAATGTGGTGGGAATTTAATTTTGATCCCTTTGGTTTAAATTAAGATCACTATTAATTATCTCTTTAAATGACAAAAAGCTTATTGAAAGAGAAGGAAAAAATAAAAGAGGGCTTCTATTTAAGGGAGAATAAGATAACACTTTGGGGACATGTGTTGTAATTTTCTGTTCATTAAAAAGTCATTTTAGGTTACAATTAAAAAGAACACCTTTTAATTAATTTTTGTATATGTTTTTATTTAAAATAATCCTTCTGTGTGAAAGGCACAGTTCTTGGTTCCTCACAGACGTTAACTCATTGAGTCCTCTATAACCCCAAGCAGGTGCTACCATTATCCCCATGTTACTGATGGGGAAACTGAGGCACAGGGAGGTTAAATAACTTCTTCAAGGGCACATACTGGTGATGGGAGAGCCAGAAAATGTGGGCATCACGTCCTGGAATCCTTGCTACCAAATTATGCTTTCTTCACTTCGGTTAGGCCTGGGATTGTCCCCCAGGGACACTGTGCCCTGCAGGGGATGGTTGGCAGTGTCTGGAGACACTTTCTGTTGCTACAACGGGGGAATAGTATGTTGGCATCTAGTGGCTGGAGACCAGGGCTGCTCTGATCATCTTACAGTGCACAGGACAGCCCCCACAGCCGGCCCCCTGTGTCTGGAGTGCTGAGGGTAAGGAACCCTGGACGCGGGCCTGGGGTGTCCTTTCCTAACAAGCACGCCTGCGACGGAGTGTCAGCGTTCCACTTTGTGGATTCTTGAGGGCAGGAGTTTTTGGAGCTTGGCTCTAAGCTCATTTGATACGTGCCTGTGGGATGAAAACTACTTTTAACGTCAAGCAGAGGAAGTGTAATCACACCGGTAAACTTCCTTGAAGAAGCATGAGGCAGAAAGGAGCAGGAAGGCTGCGTGTTATTGCTGGTGTCTGGTTTGTCTGATCGCTCTTCCCTTCGGTTTGCGAGGAGAAGCAGGAGTCCTGTGGTTGAGGAGCAGGTTGTCCTTACTAGGGATCAGGGCTTCCCTTTTTGCAAGTAGGATTTGATGGTGGTCGATGTACAAGTAGGAGTTTGTCCTTGCTACTGGTACCCTACATTTCTGCAGTGATTTAACTGTTCACCAATCACTGTCACAGGTATGCTGTCTCTTACCTTTCCAACAGCTCCGTGAGGTGGGTGTAGTGCCAAGGAGACTGGCTCACGGAACACAGGCAGTACAAGAGCTCAGGTCTTCAGGCTCCTGAGTCCAGTGTCCACGGTGGCCCTGTACCGGCCACCGAGAGTTTGCAAAGCAATTCTTTTTTTGCTTTCAAAAAAATTGCAAAATTTTACAGGAAATTCATGCTTTCTATATTTATTCTCTTTAAAATAATTGATAGGGAAGAAATATTCAAATTTTATCATCTAGATGTCAATGATTAAATATTATTTTCTACTTTGGCATGGGTATATGAAATTTTAGGAAATCAGCCTCCCTTTGAATGCCTCTTGCAACATCCACCTGTTTCCCTGATGAAGTAATTTTATGTTTTCCTGGGTACTTTATCACCTCTTGACAGGTGTCTCTAGTCTGTTATTGGCTCACGATTTTAATTATAACTTTGTGTGCTCTTCTGAGATAAAATGCTAAGTTTGCCGCAGAAATCAGACTCGTTTGTATATTTGATTTGTTTAAAATAATAGCTAGCACTTTAGGGCTTTTTATATGCCAGGTACTATATTCAGCCTTTTATATACAACATCCTCATAACACCTCCCTGAGATCAGGACTAGGATTGTTTCCATTTTGCAGATGAGAAATTGAGGTTCTGGGGTTGAGTAACTTGACCAAGGTACATAGCTAGGTGACCAATGGGGCTGTGCTACTGCATTCTTAATTACCTCTTGGGAGCAATTGGGAATCAGCGCTTAAAAAACAGTTTGGAGGGGCCGACCTGGTGGTGTAATGGTTAGGTTTGGCACTCTCTGCTTCGATGGCCTGTGGTTTGTAGGTTTAGATCCCAGGTGCAGATCTATACCGCGCATCAAGCCATGCTGTGATGGCGACTCACATACAAAATAAAGGAAGATTGGCACAGGGCCACTCTTCCTCAAGCAAAAAGAGGAGGATTGGCAACAGATGTTAGCTCAGGGCCAGTCTTCCTCATCAAAAAAAGAAAACAAGAAAAAAAACCCCACTGTGGAGTTATATCTGTGGAAAGAATAAACATTTAAGAAGATTAATATTATATCTAAGGATATCTAAATATCAGCGTTATAAATTAGATGGAGGTTTGTCAATCTATCCTGGAATAAAACTAAAACAAAGATAAAACTAAATACCGCTCTAGATATTTTGAGTGATTCAGTGAGCTTCCTAAAGTTGACCCACACCTGGGGTCCCTGTCCTCTTCCCTCTCCTTCCTCCTCCTCCTCCTCCACAGCTAACTTATAAAGGAGGTTCCCACAGATTGCTTCTCCTTCCAACCCAGGGAATTTGACCCGATGCAAACAGTAACATTTATGTTCTGAATGTCTGGCTTTACTACTCTTGAGAGTAGTAGTATTTGGGAGACAAAAAAAATTAATGCAATTGATTGATTTTTAGAAGTGTAACTTTTGCTTATTATTGTTTTTTGGATTTTTTTTTAACAGTCACACTGAGGAGAAGACTCAGTGGGAACATCCGAAAACGGGAAAACGAAAACGAATAGCAGGAGGTTTGTATGTTGTTGTCCTAAAGCAAAGAACATTTCTTTAAAGCGTTAAGTAGACGGGAAACATGCCACAGGCAGAGAGGTGACAGGTCGCTGTGTCACTCTTCAGAAGGGAACCGTCAAGGAGCTAGACTCACACTCTGAGGAGCGTATGGGATTTGGCAGGAGGTGATGAGATCTTGGTTGGGGTGGAGTGGTGAGGATGATTTCTTATATAAAAAAGTATTAGAGTAGTAGGGGCCTTTGACTTACAGTTGGTGAGATTTTCCTCTTGTTGCACTGTTCATGAAATTGTTCTCGGTTCCTGTCATGGAATTAAATATACCAGTGTTTGATGGAATTTCATAAAGATCACCATGACTTGTAGGTGCTTCCAGGTCAGGGTGTGATCCACAGAATAGAAGTATAAGAAGGTCCCCGCCCTCAGGAGCTTTAGGGTCTAGTTGAAAAGACAATGTTTACCTGTGGAAAAAATTGAAACTGCTGCATCATATCGTATAAGAGTCATCATGAGTCAGCACACAAATGGTGTTGGGTGCCTGCTCGACATATAGATACGTTCTGTGACTACGTTCAAGGGAGAATTCATGTTGATTGGAGCAACCAGTAAGGTTCTTGTCAAAAGCAAGGGCTGAATGGAGCATTTAAGAATGATCAAGAATGAAATAGGGTTTTCTTTCCAAGCGAGAAGCAGAAATGTGGAGTTGGGTTGGGGTAATGGGCTTTCTGCACCCGCCATGATTGGAACACATGACCCGAGAGTGGCAAACCGACGGCCGTTGGTCTGGTGGGATAGGCTTGAGGGGCAGGGCCTGGGAGGGCACGGCCCTCTCCTTCTGACCTGGGGGATGGGGTGTCTGTTCACCCCACCCCTGCCGCGCATAGACCATCATTCTTCCCTGTGTTTCAGATTTGCCGTATGGATGGGAACAAGAAACTGATGAGAACGGACAGGTGTTTTTTGTCGAGTAAGTGTCTACATAGAAACTATTCTCAGCCATTTTGCTTTTTAATAGGAATTTTTTGTAAAAGTAATATACACTGCAGAAAAACATGACAGTATATAACTGTAATCTTATCAGCAGGAATAACTACTTTTAACAATTTTTGGATTTATTCTTTCAGTCTGTTTTCTATACACATGCTTTTCTTAAAAAAAAGTGGGAAAAGTACTTTGTGAACTGTTTAGTAACCTGTTTTTTTCTGCATAAACTCTTGTGAGCATTTTTTCATATCCTGATATATTTTTCAAGAAGATGATGTTTAACAGCTATGGAGTGTTATTTTGTATAGATATGCTGTAATTTATCAAATTACTTCTTGGGCACTGATGCTGTTAAATTCCTGTTATTGGGCATCTATAATTATAAATAATGTTTTGAGCATCCTTGTCTGTAAAACTGTCTTTAGAATAAATTTCAATAATGAACAACAGTAGTAACCACCTGTCTAGCACATGGCATGAGCCAGGCATGATTCTGAACTCCTCCTACCTGTAGTATTAGCTTATTCAGTCCCCACAAGGCCCTGAGGGGGACAGGTGCTCTTGCTGCCCTGGCTAGTCATTTCACTGCTCCGAGCCTGTTACAGTGGTGTGCTGGTAAATGTTTAACAACCAGCTCTCTAGGGGAAAAAGCCCAGGTTTGTTTCCGTAGTGTAAATACTCTCACCCTAGCCTATTTCAGGCTACCAAGGTGAAGTCACGAGGGGCTGGGAAGAGAGACGCACATTCGGCTCTTGCAAGCCAGCGTGAGCCGGCCACAGCACAGCGCAGCCTTCTGTGTGTAACACTGGAGTCAAAATGCTTATCTGGCAGCTATGGCTATAATTAAAATGAAAGTTGGATTATTCTTGGGCATTTATTTATAGGGTGATGAGTATAGATTTTAAACTATAATTTTTTTTGTGTGTGAGGAAGATCAGCCCTGTGCTAACATCTGCCAATCCTCCTCTTTTTTTGCTGAGGAAGACTGGCCCTGGGCCACCATCTGTGCCCATCTTCCTTCACTTTGTATGGGACGCCACCACAGCATGGCTTACCAAGCGGTGCGTTGGTGCGTGCCCGGGATCCGAACCCATAAACCCCGGGCCACCGCAGCGGAGTGCACGCACTTAACCGCTTGCGCCACCGGGCCGGCTCCAAACTATGTATAATTTTTACACACACACGCATTACAAATACATTTTAAATCATGAAATCTCATCTCTTTCTTTCTGGAGAGTTCTTAATAGTTTTTAAGATATTTTGAGGTCTATATCTCAAATCCGAAGAATTTATTTAAAATGTAAAAAATCTATTCTGTAAGGAGTAACCTATTAATTCATATGTACCAATATATTTTAATATTGTTTCTATAAGATTTAGATCCACTCCAAATCAAAATTAAAGCACTCATAGGAGGTATGAATATAGTCTTAACATGAAAACCATTAGAATTTTAGTAGTTGGCCAGTTTCATGTTTACTATTAAGACTTTTATCATTTTGAGTTTTCTCCTCTACCAGTTGTCTTATGCCTTTGCACAGGACTAAGAGATTTAATTGAAATCTATTGAAAAGAGTGACTGACAGATCTTATAGCCACGTGTACATGCCTTAAGAAAAAAACAAGGGCTTCTCCTTTTTTTAGATCTAAGGATAGAAGGCAGTGCGTATTGTAGGTTACAGTGTATTTTACAGGCAGTTCTGAAGGAAAGGATTCGATGACTCTCGTTCCAGGTAGGAATGTACTCCTTCTGGAGGCCAGAAGATAGAATAAATGGACGCAGTTCTTTCCAGGGTTAAGAAGAAGCCTTTTTAGGGCCGGCCCCGTGGCTTAGCGGTTAAGCGCACGCGCTCCGCTACTGGCGGCCCGGATTCGGATCCCGGGTGCACACCGACGCACCGCTTCTCCGGCCATGCTGAGGCTGTGTCCCACATACAGCAACTAGAAGGATGTGCAACTATGACATACAACTATCTACTGGGGCTTTGGGGAAAAAAAGGAGGAGGATTGGCAATAGATATTAGCTCAAAGCCGGTCCTCCTCAGCAAAAAGAGGAGGATTAGCACAGACGTTAGCTCAGGGCTAATCTTCCTCACAAAAAGAAAAAAGAAGAAGCCTTTTTAGTACATGAAAAATGGGGTTTGCCCAACCGAAACTATAAGATTATCTTATATTTATAAATGCCTGTGTTCACTGCTGTGGGTTCACTGCTTTCTCCTTTTCTTTGCAGCCATATAAATAAAAGAACTACCTATTTGGACCCAAGACTGGCATTTACTGTGGATGATAATCCTACAAAGCCAACCACCAGACAGAGATACGATGGCAGCACGACTGCCATGGAAATACTCCAGGGCCGGGATTTCACTGGCAAAGTGGTCGTAGTTACCGGAGCTAATTCAGGCATAGGTAGGCCATTAACTTACAGTTGTTATTATTATTATTATTTGTCACTGCTATAATGAATTCCACTTGAATTAAACTATAATGAAATTTCGTATGGTGATTCTCTAATTTAAAAATGTATTTATAGCCTTTTTAGCTATCGTTTCGTTAAAATCCTGGCCTCTTATTTAAATCCCAGTGTTATCATGGAAGGCTGTGTGGGGACCGACCTTGAAGCCTCTGAAAGCTGAACACTCAGCAAAAGATCGTGGCTATTTTGGTATTCAAAGATTGGAGACAACAGGCTCCGTGTAACGGTTTCTGACCTGGTCTGTGTGCTGTACGGACATATTCCAATTACTTGGGTTATTCAAACCAAAATTGATTGGTAATGGAATATTGGGAGCAAGAACGTATCATAACTTTGGGACAAAGGAGACTGCAGGTTTCAGTTGGTCACTGAGAATATCATTTCCTTTGGGAACAGGATCTTATTTCTTTATAAAGTTGGAGAATTAGTCCTTGTCTTAACCTCTAAATTAACCCTCTTAATTGCTAGTGTTTAACCACAGTGACCATCATGAGGTAGATGGCTCGAGGTGTCCTTCCCTTAGCATTACAGGCTCTTAAAGAAACAGCAGCAAAGCAGATGCTTGTACAATAACTCTCCATGTGATTTTATTCTTGTTTTGGTCCATTTGCATCAATATCTGATGTGATAAGAACCAATGGCTTTGAGTAAGGATATGCATCTTCAGATTAATTTACAGAGACAAAAAATGAAATTGCATTTGGCTGTCTTCTGGCAGGTTCCCTCTGTCCTTTTGACCCCTCACAGCTCCACAGTGCGCCCCCCCCCCCCCTTGTTGGCCTTCTCTTTCTTAGGTGTCATCTCCTCGCCCCTTGATGCATCTCCTGCACTCTCTCCTTTCTCTGTCTGTCTGAATTTCCAGTGGCCCGTTCTTAAACCTCAAGGAACATTCCCTGGCATCCTCAGGGCAAGCGCAGGAGGTAAATACATTCTTAGAGGATCAGGAATTTTATAGGACAGGGAATAACATCTAACAAGCTGTGGAAGTTTTGACTACACTTGTCTATTAAGGCAGAGAAGCAGGTGGAATTTTTTTAAAAATTGAAAGGGATTGATTTAAAATCAACTCTCAGACCTCATCCTGGGCTCAGAATATGTTCAGTCCAATTTTCTGAACTGTATTGGGGTAAATGCTGTATAATAGTTATTGATATAAAAACTGATAATGCTATATTAAAAATCACAACTGGATCCTCAGTCACCCGAGAAACAATATGTTGTGTTGATTGTGTTGACTACTGTTATGTGAGGGTGTGGGTCTATACAGTGCAGAGTAATCAAGAAAAAATAAGGACTTGAAGACTTAAGTAAAATCTCTCTTTTTATTTAACACTCAGCCAGAAAATTAACCAAAGATCTCGTTGCCTTAATCTTCTGGCTAGACAGTTTTTTACTTTAATTAATAAGATATGTGACTACTGGTGATTTTCTGCATTAATGTTCAGACTTGGCTCTGTCTGACATTGGATAGCAGACCTTTGGGTATGGCTAATGCTCTGCTAAAGATTTGCAGCATTGAGCTTATAATCCAGGCCTAATAGAGTTGGTCCAGAATATACAAAGAGCTATGTTTTGTTGGATATTTAATCATGATTGAAAAGGAGAAGGAGATTCTGAAGCATTGAGGATAAATGTGTTGTTGCTGAGAATGGACCTTGAACCTCTTTGAGGAGCCTCTGTGCCTCTTCACAGCTCCCACATCCCCTTGGAGACTTTTCTTTCCTGATGTCCTTAATTTATTTTGTGGGCACTGCCAGGAAGTGTCTGTGGTCCAGTCGGATATGTTGGTAAATTGTAAAGCTCGGGATGGAAGGGATGTTGAGGAAGGTCTTAGGGAGACCAGCTCTTCCTATTCCAACACCCGCCACTATTTCCTCAGCTCCAAACTTCCCTCAGAAATTGCCTTCAGCACTGCCACCTCACCCCAGTCCCCCCTCTACTCTTGAGAAGCCTAAGTCTAGGTGAGTGCTGAGGATTTTTATTCTTAATTTTTTAACTAATATCGTACTGAATATTCCAGGCAATCAGATCTTTGCAGATAGTTTCAACTCTGCAGCAGTGGTGTCAGGCTTAGAGAAGAGGCTGAAGATAGACACATGGCTTTTTGTCCTAACTAAGTTTGCTTTTATATCCTGCGTGGCTGCCTTAGAAAGTGTCTTGCCCAGGTAGGCTGTGGCTTCTAGATAAAGTGCTTCCTCGTACTGAACTATGAAACATGCAAGCTTATAAATTGCTATCACCACTTTATTTCTGCCCATTTCAGTAGCTGAATGCGGAGGGAATCGGGCATCTTCGTTTCCAAGACTTCTGGGCATTCAGGAGTCATCTTCCATCACAGCTCTCGTGTACTGGCATTCGCTTTCCGTTTGCCACTCAAGGGAGCCCGTTTTCTATGTATTAACTGTTCAATCTTGACCCTTGTGAGTGTCTATTCTCTTTGAAGACGAGTCGGCTGGGAAGAAACATACCAGTTTTTATTTTGAGATTGATGACTCCACAACTGAAAACATAGATAATCTGATTTGCTTTACGAAGGCTGATTTACAAATCTGGTATTTCTAGTGATTCTTTTTTTTTTTTTAATTCCCCACAAGGCACTGCTTTATTGGCATTGCCATTGGTGAGGCTCTCTCTTGTGGAAGGGGACAGTCAGGTGGTGAGAGGGGACACGTCTCCTTGATGAACTTCAGAGTCTTGCTAGGACACTGCCTCCTTTGACGTGGCCTCTAAGCAGAATTTTCCTTGTCATCTTCCTCCCCCAAGTGTAAGTGATTCTAGAGCTATATTTTGAATTTTCGATATGTTACTAGGGCAGTTGGAGGGATTCCTACTTAATTAACTCAAAAAGATTAGAGTGATTCTAGAAGATAGATTCTGAGGAAATGTCAGAATAAAGCATGGGTTCATGAAATCTCTGTTTTTACTGTTAAGGTTTATAGCCAGCTATTGCTGTTGAGTGGCTTCAGCTGTCTAGATTTACGGTAGGCCAACTATGGCCCATGGGCTAAATCTGACCCGCCTGACTGTGTAAGTAAAGTTTTGTTGGAACACAGCCACACCCAATGACTTCCATTTTATCTGTAGCTGTTTTCATCTTACCAGCAGAGTTGAGTAATTACGGCAGAGACCATGTGGCCCGCAAAGCGTAAAATATTTACCACATGGCCCTTTGTGGAACAAGTTTGCCAACCCCTGCATTAGATGATCTAATCCCTTTCAAAGTAAGAGCACCCCAACATTCTCTAAGTTAGCTACAGTTTAGATAAACTGGATGCCCCCAGGCCACAGGAGGATTGTGGCAGCATATCACACATAGCTGTTGGGGACATCCCACCAGTATCCTGCACCCCTTGCCTCAATTCTTCCCCTTCTTTTTAGGGAGCTGCGAGGATTAGGATGTTGCTTCCTCAGAAACTAACTCTTTTCTCCTTGACCTTTGTTTAACCAGCATTCTGAAGCTGAAGGACTTTGTAGATTGAAAGCTGTAGCTTGTGGACCTCTCTCTGTGGAGAACAGCATCTCAATATCCAGGGGAAGTCATCTCTTCACCCAAAGCTACTACTAGCAGACCAAGAGGCCCGGAGCCCCACACTCCTGACTGCTAACCAGTAGAGGCAAGGGAGGAAGCGTTTCTGTGTGTGCTCAACCTAGCACTGAGCAGGAAGGGGCAGGTGTGTTATGACTGTCTGGAGTTAGCAGCTTGATGGCTCTGATTTGGTAAAAATGAATGGAAATGGCTTCAACATGGTGATCCTTTATACAAACCTTATTGCAAAGTCTCAGGAGAGGGCATTTTTTAGGCTAGGGCATTTCCCATCGTGGAGGATCTCATAGCTTCTGTTCTAGACTCAACCTGTGAGTTGTGCTAATTTGGTTCTGCATATAAATAGTTCAGTGTAAAATGCTGCCTTCTTGACTGAGGGCTGACGTGTGCTCATGAAAGGCAAGATCTTTCGGTGAGGGGTTAATTGAAGGCCTAAACGCGGGACAGTGCCTGTCTTGTTCACTGTCCCCTGTGAGTGGGGACATAAGTGGAACTCATACAGATTGTTGCAGTGAGCAGACAGATTGATCCTCGTAGTAGTTAAGGAGTGAAATCCAGGTTTTGTCTAACATGCATTTAAAAACTATTAACAAATACGAGCAAACTAGGTATTTTGAGTCTAATGTGCATTGGTAATGGGGATAAAACTTTCTTCCTAACTTCCAATCTTAAACCAGTAGTGGTTAAAATTTGATTTGTAAATCCCTCTCAGAGTTTAGTCAGGATGAAAAGTTCCTTTGACTTTTTGAAACTTCGTAATGCTCGGCTGCATCAAATGTGCTGACTTTAAATCCAGAATAGCCTGGTCTGGTTTCGATTTTTGAGCCAGAGGACCCATTAACAGGAACAAAACTGGTTTTTTCCTTGAACAAATACAAGCTGGCCACCTTGGTATATACCAGCAAAATGTATTTTAGGCCTGACACTTCAATTTTCTATTGGTATTTGTGTTATATAATCACCTCTCTAAGGTTTATTACAGGGACTCTAATAATGTGTGTATACACACACACACACACTTAAATATCAAAATTTATATATTTTGAGATGTAAAAAGTACATGCTCAACCTATCAAAGTCACCCCTAAATTTGTTCTTGAAACAGAATGAAAGTATCAGATTTCCATGCGGGAATCCCCAAATGTTATTGTAGTATAATGTTGAAATTGGTGTTTCTGGCTTAGAGAGCCCCTTTTTTAAAGCTTGGGGTCTTGTTCCTAAATCATGTGTTGAAATTAGTGTGAAGTGTAGTTGCCGTATTCTTTTATCTTACAGATCATCACCATGATGAATTCATATCTGGTGTAAATTCTACCCTTTGTACAGTAATACAAGAAAATTACTTTTCTTCATGTAGAAAAGTGTATTTGTTGATAAGATTTTAAATCTACACTTCACATTTATGATCCTGAGTAGCTTTCTTAACACCTTTAGTTCTTTGTTGCCTTTCCCAGACCTGGTGTTACTGAATTTTGCTTTCTAGCCTAAACCATGCCATTGACTTTTTTTTCAGTGATTTCAAAAGATCCCATAAATTCAAGGCCTTAAGCTAACTTATAGCCATTTTCTTGGTTAAAACTTACTCATATGGGATCATTACACTTGGATCCTGAAATGCCTGATTACAATTTCCTTTCCGATTGTCAACAAGACTGAAACTAGTGGGATCTTGGCATTTATCTTCTTTTTAAGAACCTGGTGCTCATTAAGTAGAGGAAAAATTTCTGGAATAATCTAAATAACCTTTTGGGAATTTAAACTCACATTTTAAATGAAAAACATTTGTGACCACTTCTCTCTTATGCTAAAATATCCCCATAGATTGTAAGTAAAATAATTTTGAAATTATTTTGTTCTAAGAACTATTGAATTTTTGACAATATTGGAAAAAGTCCTTGAATGAGATTACATAAAAATGAAGAATTAGTACGTTATGAAGTAAACATTTTGTATTTAAATATTCTTAGATGTTGAATGTACATGGAAATCATGTGATCAGAATATTTGAGAAGCTAAATATCTACAGGAAGAGACCAATTGAAATATTCTAATAAGCCAGCCCTGATGGCCTAGTTGTTAAAGTTCGGCGCGATCTGCTTCGGCAGCCCGGGCTCCATTCCTGGGTGCAGGACCACACCACTCGTCTGTCAGTAGCCACGCTGTGGCAGTGGCTCACATAGAAGAACTAGAAGGACTCACAACTAGAATATACAACTATGTGCTGGGGCTTTGGGGAGGGAAAAAAACAAACAGAAAAACGGGGAAGAAATAAATATAAAAAATATTAAAAAAAGAAACATTCTGATAAGCCTCATCTCATAATTTGATAATCACATATAAAAAACTTATTTAAAAATACATATATATATATATAATATATAAATACTTGATTAGATTTCAACTGAAACTTTTTTGTCACATGACTTCAGTTGACTTTCATACATGTATGTGAATTTAGATTTTAATTTATTTGTTATAGTGCCAGCATAACAAATGAGGGTCAGACCAGCTATTGCTCAATGACAAAATGGTTCAAACTCATAACTTAGAGACTATTTAAAAATAAGATTTCTACCCTAATTGAGATTACAAGTGTTTTATAAGGTTTGAAAATTTGGAAATTATTCTACTTAATACACAATTTAAATAATTTGATCTTTTGCTCTTAGATAATACAGTGACACGTAAGAATTGTCATGAAAGAAAGGGTTCTACGTATTTTCTGGCAGTTAACCTGAAAGAGAAATGTCTTCACAGATTTATATATTTTTTCCACTAGAGGGCTCTGTTGCTCTTTGATATAGTTAAACAAAAGCGGTATCCTCTCAGTATAGTTTTCTCTCTCTCAGCCGGTCTTGCTTTCATTTCTGTTAAATAATGCCTTTTACTTTTCTAACATATCTTTTAGGTCTTGTACTTCTCGGTGAAAGAGTTCGAACTGAAAACTGTTACTAGTGTCATGTTTGTTTCTTTTTCTCTCTCTCCCCCTCCTTTTTTTGTTTTTTTGTATAAAATGCCAAGAATGAAGACATCCATTTAATAAAAAGGTCCATTGTATTCAGGGAGCAGCCTGTTCTGCCAAATTACACAAGGGCATGTGTTTTCATGACATTATTGGTTTTGAGTATGCTGGCCTATCAATAATGCATTTTTTTTTTCTTAAATGGAAATTGTAATATATATCTATTAATGCCTCTGTTTAAGGTTCATTTAGAATGCCTTGGTGATCTTATAATTTTTTCTAAGAATATAGAGTTTCCCTGTTACCCTAGCCTTACCCAGTATTAGATAATTTATTGTAATTAGATTGTTTATTAATGGTATGTTCTTGTACTAGAAGAAAATGTGTCCTTTTGGTCTTAGTTTATGCTTCTTTAATAAGAGAGGTGATGTTAAACCATACTTAATATGAAGCAAATAGCCAGTACTCTGTGCATACATGATCTTAAGGAGGGTAATTTTTATTTTGGCTCTATAACTGAAGTTTGAGGCAGTCCATTAATCGCGTGCTTCAGCTCACAAACAGAAATTTGGCCCAGAAAAAAAAACACGTTTTGGCTTTATAAAACTGCTTATTTTCAAATTTTAAGTGGGGACAAAGTGAATGCACTAAATTACATACGTTTATTTATATTATTCTTTTTCTTAGTAACTTACTTTTTCTCTCTTGAAAATGAAAGAGCCTGACAGCATTGTGAATATACTTGTAACACTGGAAAACCGTTTCACCAGAGTAAAGATACTTTCATCATTCGTATACAGATGTGTTCATTCTTTATCAAATAAAAATTGTTAAAACTAGATGGCTATTCTGAGAATTATTACAGATTTTATAATAAAAGACATGCTGACAGTTGAGACCCCCCCGACCATTGCTTATTTAGCCTACATCTTTTCTTGTACTTTCTGCAGCATATGCACAAACTGTTCAGATATGAGTCCTCAGCCTTTTCCAGAATAACATTTGGAGGTCAATAGGAGGGACTTCTTGCAAAGATCTCTTAAATTAAAGCTCTGGTGGATTGACCAAAAAGCAAATTCCAAAAGCTGGAGTTTCTTGCCTAAATTTATTATCTTCCTTTGGCTTAATGAGTAGCACCACATTTCATGAAGTGCCAGTCTTTACACAAGCCTAACTAACTGAGGTAAATAGAAAGTGTCCTCCTATTTAATGAGTTGTGTGACACGGTTTGAATCTAATTGTTTCAAGTCTGTGAGTTATTTGTTTATCAGGCTGTGCTGCTTGATTTTCTGGATCCTTCTTGTTAGAAACTGTATTCGGATCGTGCTGTCTCTGAAAGCAAATCATGGTTTTCTCGCTAGACTCGGGGAGGATCTGAGATTGTGTACATGTGCACGTGAGAGCAGGAGTGAGCCAGAGGGTGCATTCATGTGTGTGTGATGGGCGGGGGAGGAAGCTCACATTCCAGTGTTTGTAACATTTTTCCCTGGGTTGGAGGGGGTGACTAGCAAGATGGAGGGAGTTAGGCCTTTCATATGAACAGATTATCTCGTATGAAGAGGAACAAAACCAGAATCAAGTTTCTTGCGTAGTTGTATGGAACCTAAGTTAAAACGAATAAAATATTTTTCACTGTCACCCTTACCTCTAAAATGTACTTAATTATTCCAGATTAGTTCTTATTGATCACTGTAATATTGTCTCATGTTGATAGTTCTTTAGAGTTTATGAAGGTTCAATACATGTCTTATTTAATTCTTACCACGGTGCTCACAACTATCTTGAAACAGTGTCAGAATGAAAGCACAGAGAAGTAGGGTAACCTGGCTGAGATCACAGAGCTCTGTAACAGCGGGTGCCTGCAGAACTAGAGTAGAGACTTCTGACTCCATGCCTTGGGCCCTTTCCATTCTACTTGCTGCCTTCTTGTTCCAAGGAATAGTGCACAGTCCTGACCAAGCTCCTGCCAAGCAGCTCATCCAGTCTGTCAGAAATCAACAAATTTATTTTAACAGATCTATGAAAGCCTGCTGTGTACCAGGCTGTGTGCTAGTGTGGCTGTAGGGAGGGCCGAGGCAGATGTGATCTCTGAACTGCTAGGTGACCGTGGATTAGTACACTAACACTTCCTCTACCGAATTCCCCCTTTGGTGTTATTGTAACATAGGTGTTGGCTAAGAATTCGGGGGTAACAGAGGCTGGCATCTGTCAAGCTCATATATATGGCAGGTAGACTAGATTGCTAACATGCCTTCTCATTTACCTAATTTAAAAGTATTTGTTATTGTTATAAAACGTGTTCCTTATGGAAAACTTAGAAGATGTAGATAAGTGAAAATAAAAATAAATGCAGATAAGAAAAAAATCACCCCAAATTCTTACCAGCCAGAAATAACTAATATTTAGCATATATAATTCTAAGCATTTTTACCTTCCCTTCTTTTCTTTTGTGATTTTTGTGTTTAACTGTGGATCCTGACCATCTTTCCCTGCCGTTAAATATCCTACAGCATCTTAAGTGGTTGCATGGTATTTTATTATATTACTAACCGTTCTCCCACTGTGGCACATTTTGGGTGGATTTTAGCTTTTTGATAGCTATGGAATGGAGATGCACATTTTGTAATTAAATGTTTGTGCCCATCCGTGACTATTCTATAGTTTTATTTTCTGGAAATGGAATTGCTGATGCAAGAGATTTGTTCCCTAATCTTAATATCTTGATTTGTTTTGTCAGACCACACCGCTCAAGCTTGTGTCAATTTGAACGCCCATTTACCCTGCATCCTCGCCAACCTTGGCAACTAGCATTTTTTTAAAAGTATCACTTAAATTTGCATGTCTCTAATTATTGGTAAGATTGATCAGCTCTTCATGTGTTTAGCCATTTGTATTTATTCTTAAACAATTTTTTATTATTTTTTCCCCCAAAACCCCAGTAGATAGTTGTATGTCATAGTTGCACATCCTTCTGGTTGCTGTATGTGGGACGCGGCCTCAGCATGGCCAGAGAAGCGGTGCGTCGGTGCACGCCCGGGATCCGAACCCGGGCTGCCGGCAGCGGAGCGCACGCACTTAACCGCTAAGCCACGGGGCCGGCCCAGTATTTATTCTTTTATGAACTGCCTTTTCATCTTATGTGCATAACTATTGGATATGTATTGATTATTAATTGATTGCTTGATTCACGTGGTATAATTTAATTTTCCAAATGTCCGTTTCTCTGAGAAGTTAATTTATCTCAGTGTCTATTACTATAAGTACATATTCAATCTTGTGATCAAAAGGACATGCATGAGAAAGAAGATGGCCCAACTCCCCGGTGTTCTTCACTATAAACTTTTAAGCATATGTCATATCTGTTATACCAGCTACAACTCAAACCACAGGCACCACTGCTTAATAACGTGCATGTAAGGAGGGAGCACCCCAGCTTACAATGGTGGTTGAGTCCCAAGATATTTTTGTTTTGCAAATTTTCCCCAGATCTTCTATTAATGATAGTTAACAACTCTTCAGAGCTTTTCTATGCATTATCTCATTTGATGAGCCTGGCTCCCACATGGTCAAATTGTACCACTGCTGAAAATAGCTCTGCTGACAGAGGAAGCTGGAGAGGTAGCGGGTTTCTATCTGGAGAGGCAGTAGGGTGCAGAAGGAATACCGACTTGGGGAGCAGACGTGACCTAGTTTCGAAACCTGGCCTAACCAGGTCCCATCTCAGTGACTTGGGCAAGTCACTTTCCTTCTCTGAACTCTTGTTCCACATCTGTGAAATATGGGCGATATTCCTACTTTGCAAAGTTTTTAAAGATGGGAACTCCCGAGTGCCCTGGAATTGTCTGCTCAACATTGCAGGCACTTAATAAACTGTAGTCATTTCGGGAATGGGAGGTGAGGCGATCGAGTTACTGAAGTTAGTTTGGTATTTTCCTAGCTTCCTGGTTCTCAGATCCTCAGAGGGCTGCCATAATATCTGGCAGTTTGTCCTAAAATGACCTTTCTAAATAACTGTTTTAGGCATTGACTTGTCTTTGGTATGAAAGGAAACATTTTAGATGTCTTGGTTGGAAATCAGAGAGTAGCTTCATCCAGAAAAAAGAATCAAGTGAAAGAAAAAAAATGGACGTTATTTTTGTTGCAATCAAGGAAGAAAAAAGATATATTAAACTTGGATGAAAAAAAGGAAGGAAACTATTAAACTTTAAATGAATACATCACGGTAACATCATTATTTGAAGAGTTTGGCATCAGGGCACTTGTTCATTTGAGATTGCCGTGGTTTATAATACTACCTGGTCTAGGAAGTATAAATGTCCAACTTTGCTGTCCCATTTACTTGATCACACCAAAGAACATGTCAGTGTTGCAATAGAATTTTGTCAGCATTTAAAAGGGTATGAGTTTTATTGGAGGCTACTGGGACATGTTAGGGAGAGAATTGGCTTATGAGACAAGTTGTCATTAACTTATGTGACCTGAAGCAAGTTAACTATTGTGAGCCTTACTTTCCTCATTTGTACAATCAAGAGAATAATACTTTCTGTCACCTACTATTTTGTAAGGATCAAATACAATACAATGTGCAAATGCAGTCATGAAGAGTACTGTATGATTGTATGGTTGCTGCAGCTGGTTGTCAGAAAAGAGAATCCTTCAGGAGGAGGCTTTAGGTTTGGAAGAAGATGGAGGAGGGAGGAAGAGAGTAATTCAGTTCCTTAATGGATGGAATAAAATAGGATCTCTTGATATTTTTCAGTTAGGATCTGCTGAGAGGTTTCAGCAAGTATCTTCTCCAGGACTCAGAAAGGTAACCAGATGTGAAGTAACAGGCTTGTGCATTGGGCAGTCGATGTGGTGATGACGGGAACATTTTAATGGATGCTATCCCATCCGGAGTTGGCAGGTTGTGACTCTAGCCAGATATTCAGGAGCAGAAACCTGGGATAACAAGAAGGGAATCTCTGCAGAAGCAGAAACAGCCATGGGTTGTCGTCGTGTTGAGGTTTCATAGGTGGAAATATTTTCGATTCTTGGCCAATACATTTTCTTCCTGGTTGCCTTCTGTTTCACCTGCTCAGGTCCTTACCTCTGCTTGCAATGCAGAGCTAATACAGATGTAAATAGAAGAGTGAACTGGGTGCTGATTGCTTAGATGACACAAACAAAATTGTCAGCAACATCTTGATTCTGGAGACTGTTTTCCTGGTGATCACACCGAAGGAAAAGAATGAAAATAATCCGTCTCCTTCAAATGGAGAGACTGCTGTGTCAGCCACCAATGGCTATAAGGATGAAATCTCAAAACTTTTTGCATCTTTCAACATAATGTCTTCTGACTGCCTTCAGTTTTTTCTACAGGGCTGTGTCGTACAGCAAGGCGGCTGTGGCTTCTCGATTCCAGCAGCTGGGTTTGAGAAGCTTCTATCAGCCGACAGATCGTCATTGCGTTGCAAGTGGCATTCCGAAAAAAAAGAAAAAAAATGCCATTACAATTTTATCTATTAGTGAAGGAAATTTCCACTCTAAGTTCAGGTACTGTTACCAGATTGAGTGTTTGACAAGGTAGAGAGTGCTGTAACAGATCTGTACGCGGAGACATCTCAGTCAGGACGCAGTCAGATTTTTGGCAAGGGATACCATCCTTTCAGCCTGAAAAGCTGACTTGGGAGCTGTCGGCCTGTGTGTGCACAAAGGCCTTTTTTCTACCAAGTCTGGCAACTGCCGCTTACCCAGTGTTTCTCTTTTATTGCCTGTTGCTCACTGGGAAGGGACTTAAGGGGACACCAGTAGTGTTTGTGTGTCATCATCACAGACTCTTAGACTTCCCCACGTGCACACGTGTGCCTCTGTCATTCCTCTGTTCATTACATGTTTACTTCTTTATTAAAACCACACACATTTATTTGCTTGCAGTTCTAGAGGTCAGAAGTCCAAAATCAGTTTCACTGGGCTAAAGTCAAGGGGTTGGCAGGGCTTGTTCCTTTTGGAGGCTCTTGGGGAGAGTCTGTTTCCTTGCCTTTTTCGAAGCTTCTAGAGGCTGTCTGTGTTCCTTGGCTTGTGGTCCTTTCTTCCACCTTCAGAGTGCGTCATTCCACCTTGGCTTCCACTGTCGCATCCCTTCTCCTCTTGTGTGGTCAAATCTCCCTCTTATAAGGACCCTTGTGATGACATTGGGCCCACCTGGATAATTCAGGGTCATCTTCCCATGTCAAGATCCTTATCTTAATCACATCTGCAAAGTCCCTTTTGCCATATAATATTCACAGGTTCCAGTGGTTAGGACATGGGCATCTTTTAGGGGCTGGTCTTCAGCCCATGACAGAGGTGATGGATTATCTCCAAGAACTCTTCCGACTTGAGCGTCAAAGCTGTCCCCACTCGACTTCTGCCCTGCCTAACGGGTTCTTTGGGCTGGATGATTTTTGTCTGGAAGAAATCTGGTTTAGTGTGCCTGAGTGTTCTGAGTTTGGGGCCAGCCTTCTGATGCCTCGTTCCCTCCAGTTTGAGTTTGTCTGAAACAGGATGGTGTATAAACGTCTGGAACTTTCACTGTATTGCGCCTGAGTAACTTTGTATCAGGTGGTAGTGATTAAGGGAGGGGGACATTTTCATGCTTGCTCATTCTTCCAGGTGGGGGCCATTTGGTTAAGAGTAGAGCTTCCCAGTTAGGACAGAGGTAAACTGGAGTCTGCAGCCTGGATCTGGCTCCTAGATGATTGGTTTGGGCCATACAAAAATGACGTGTGGTGTTTTTTTTGTTTTGATTCAGATTATTTGCCAAAATTAGAATATTTTACTTAAAAGTAGCCTTGATTTCTGACTCTTGAAAAATCAGAAGAGCCGGAAACACTGGGTCCCGGTGCCCACCAAGTGGAATTGCACTGAGGCTGAGTCGTGCTGCCCTCTGCAGGCTGTTTCCCTGCACTTAGACAAGGCTATTTTGTACTTGCCTTGTCCTTGTGGATTCTTGAGTTTAGAATCCTGGTTTAGGGTCTGTGATGAGGGCTGTAAGGAGAGAGTGGACAAGCTGGCTCATAGCCACAGACATACCCTTTATTCGATCGTTTGTGCAGTCAACAAACATTGACTGCTGAGTACTAGATGCCAAGTCTGCACTGTAGAACCAGACAGAATCCCTGTCCTTATGGAGCTACAGACTAACCAAAATATTAGCCACTTGATCTTTGTGCTTCTAGAGAACATTTAAATTTATTTGCTTTATGGTATAAATTTTTTTTTAACCATGCATTTCCCTGTATACATGTATGCCTCTGGGTAGTTTCTCGTTATTTCTGTGTTTTTTTATTTGTATTTAAAAGTACAGGATACTAAAGCCTTTTTTTCATTCTTGAGAAGACATCTGCAAATGAATCACCAAATATGTTCTTATAAATTAAAGAGAACTTTTGCTATCTCGACTGATGCTTTTTAAGTCTTACTATTAGTCTCTGATTTTTCTTAAACTTCATTTCCACTTATGTATCTTCTGAGTAATTATAAAGGAAAGTACAGGGTGAGCAAAAAGTTGCCATAAACTTGAAGAACAGCGTGTGACTCTGTGGTCAGGTGTCATCGCTTGTTATGTAGTTTATATTAATTGCAGTTCCACGGCTTGCCCTGTCGTAATCAGCCAGTGTTCTATTAGGAGTTTTTTAAAGCTTATTCTGTGTCTTTTGATGTTCACACTTCCAGTGTAAGCAGTTATGTGCTGTTCAGATAGTATGTGCTAAAAATTGGTGGTTAGTTTGCGTGGCATGCTTCCTCATTTCGTTTTGTGGACAGATCTCTTTTGCAGTCCTGGCTGGCTCTCCTGGCGCTGGCTTCTGTGCTCTGCTCTGTATTTCGACTTAGCCCCAGAGCCCTTGGCTCTCTGTGCTTCCTGTTGCCGATGGTATAGCTGAGCTCTGCTAACGCTGGTTATTAATCGTGCAGTATACACCAGCAAGATTTTATAATTGCTGTACTTCTTCTTTGCCCCATTCCGTTTCCCAGCTCCTCAAGTGGTGTGACAGCTGCAAGGCATAGTATTTGAACGTGAGGAAGAGAATCGTAGCTTCAGTTTAGGATTTTATGTTCTGTCAAGGCTGCAGAGAAAGGGGTCACATTTTTGAATAATATTTGGATCTATAAATTCCAAGCAAACTTTTTTACTACCTATTACATAAAATTTAAAAGTTAGCTAAATTTCAGAATTTTTAAATTTTGGGATGGCACATTCAATCTTTAAGGAGTGACTTCTAGATGTCATGTTTTAGTTATTATAAAGCTGGTCTTGTTTGGATTGAAGATTGTAAGAGCATTTAACTTTTCAAAGATACTTTTGTTTTTAACTCTAAATATCATGTGTTCTGTTTAAACTGATGTACCTGAAAGTGAAATAATTTCAAACAAACCCCTGAAGAACAAACTCCATGAAAGAAATTCATGGCTTTAAATGAATATAAAGATCGAACTCCCGAAGCTTCCAGACTGCACGTCGTAGGAGGTTAACCATAGGTCTGCTGGCTTACAAAAGCAAGGAATATACTTGCAAGGCTGAGCTGAGCTAGAAAGGGGATAAAACATTACAGAGTTGTCACATTTAGAAATAAGCGCTTCCAAGTTTAGAGTCAATAGAATGCTTCAGCTTCCTAACAGATCTTGTGGATCTTGCACAGGTATTAGGGAGCCATATGTGTTTTCTTAAACATTCCTTGGCTATTTCCTTTAAGAATAGCTTTGTATTATATGGCTGTGTGTGTGTGTGTGTGTGTGTGTGTGTGTGTGTGTTTTCATGTTGGTGGGGAGAATTAACTCTTGTGACAAATAAAAAATGGCAAACGTGAATGTTGACTTTACTATTTGCTTAAATATTAGTATTGGATTTCAGCGCCAACATGCTAGCAGGCTGGCTTTGTTTTAAAGCCTGTGATAGAAAACTATCTGCTCATATTGATAGCATTTCTGGATAGCTATCAGAAGTCTTTATTTAGAAATTCAGTGATACTTTTAATGCTGGGCATTGCAGTAAACAATAGTATGGAACATTGCAAAGACTATTTTCTGTGCACATATTATTTGTAATGGCTGCTGAATTTTACCCATTCTCTAAGTCTTTTGGGAACCATTAAACCTCTCTTTCTTTAGTTTCCTTTAACCTTTTTTTCGTCATGACAATTGGTATGAGAGTTTCCTTTTTCTTTACTTGTGTTATTCAAAGCACATCTCTGGCTCATCTCTTCATTCTCTGTTTAGTTTCATATTTTACTTTAATCTTTCTGCACATCAGTATCTGTCATTATGGTATTTAAGCTCTTGGAAGAATTTGGCAGTTGCTAACTTTTTGAGAAAATAAAGCACTCCACTGTTGTAATGTTCTGCTTATGCTGAGTTAAGAATTCACATTATTTGGCTACAGTTGTGATGATTTAGGTGCTGTTTGTAATTAATAGAAGGAAGATTTTCCTTGTTGTTGAGAGTATAACTTTGGTTTTAGAAAGCTTGATCATTTTTTTTTCCGTAGTGGATGTGAAAAGAACCAGGAGAGTATGAGGATATTTATAATATTGTCATGCCGTGATCCCACTGTGGAGATGTGTGGAAGAGAGAAAATCCAGAAGAAAGCATTAAACCGCAGCGAGAGGAAGTTTCTGGTGACTTACAGTGCTGATGGCACAGGGAGAGTGGCAGAGGGCAGAAGGGAAACACAAACAGAGAGAAAAGGTGTTGCCTGTACATTGAAAAATCCGAATGCTGTAACAGTGCTGAGCCTGCAGTATAGACAGCTGGCCCCACGGTACTCTGTCAATGAAGACATGACCTTGCTGAGAAATAGAGGGTGCAGCTCTACCCTCAGGCTTCCTCTCCCGGAGTGGAGGAAACTCATCCGTGTGCAACAACTCAGGAATAGTTATTCACTGGGCAGAGGATTAACAAGTACAGGACAACGTTTGAAATGTGCAGCATGACTCTTAATGTTTATTTCAGAGCATGATGCTACAGTGGAGTTCGCCAAATGTAGGGGAAGATTCCTTTCTGGAAGGATGGGCTTTAGTTTCCTTAAAAACGAACATCTGAAGTAGTGTTTAAGTTTCTTTTAGAAGCATAAAAGAGAAACACAGTAGGGAGAATTTGGATTTTCAGCTGTGCAGTCGCTCAAATTTTACTATCCCAATAAAGGAAATTTGGTTAATTATGTTCAGATATTAGAGACTGGCTTTGTTGACTTCTGTATATTTGCTTATAGGAGATTCTTCCATTCTGTGAACTGAGATTTCTTTCTCCCGTCCATGACTTGGATCTAAATCAGGCTTACTTTTCTTGCTACTTAATTTTTCAATTATGAATAGTCCAAAAGAAAAATTATACTGAAAGTATTACTGAAAAAAAAGGACTTCCACTAAAACTGACCCAAAAGATAACAGAAAGGAAAATGAGATTTGTAGGTGTGTCTGTCTGATTTCTTTCTACTTGACATGAGTTCTTTTAGGAGTTGAACACATTAAGCCTATGTGCATTTATGTGACTTTTGAGATCTCTGGAATAGAGAATTCACCTTTGTAGCTGGAATTTATTTAGCATGCAAATGTGGGTAGGTGATTGTTTTATATATGCCTGGTATTGAATGATGGGGAGGTGTGATAACTATATATAAAATTATATTAAAGTCCAAGAGGTGCTTTTATGAGGCAGGCTGGAAATGGCATCCGATTTTCTTATGGCTTTTTCATGTCCATTTTGATGAATCTATTTATTACTTCTATAATGAGTAGTACACATGGTTGGTTAGCCAAGTTATTGAACTTTATCAACCTTGGCTGAAATTCACAATGCGTGCCAAACTTGTTGTAACATGAAAGAAATTACATCTGGGCTAAAAGGTTCAATAATGATTACTCTTATAATGGAATCTTTTACAAAGCCTGGGATTTCGTGATATGCCTATGCTTTTTAAAAATTACAGTGATACAATGAAACAAGGAATAACATATAGCTGAAAAAAAGTATTCACTTGTAGTATAGATTCAAATTTATAACAGGCTTATTCGACTCCCAGGACATGGTGGAAAAGCATCTTGTGTCCTGAGTGTGTACCCAGGAATTTGCTCTCACACATCTCTCCCTTTAGACCTTTCTAGGTCTAGTCTCGATCACACAACTTGTGGACCTTTTTGGGTCTAGGGGACAAAACGTAATAATATACTGTTATATCACATCCGTTTATAAGTCCTACGCTGTTTTGAAATGTGTAGCCACACTGTTCTTAAATTACAGAGACTTGAGGATCACTGAGCTTTTTACTCTGAGGAGAGAAATCTGAGCACAGATGGATCTGTTAGCCCATAAAGAGGTGTTGGATTTTGAAGGGCCCAACAGATAACACACTTTCCCTTCCCAAGTTATGAACTAATTGAGAAATTATAAATTTCTCAAATGATATATTTCTCAAATGACAAATGATAAGGCAAATGGAAGACTTTTTAATGACTGATCAAGCTGCTGTTGGAGAATCCGGCTTATATGTGCGCTGGTGGGCTTTCTAATCCTGACCACCAGAATTAGACAGGGTGATGGGTCAGTGCTGGATCCCGCCACCCCTACCCCGAGGGCTGAGCCCACCACCGCAGCGTGCACAACACAGCAGAGCAGAGCGAGGTGTGTGCTCTCATAAGAGGAGAGGGAAGGCAGGGCTGTGTGTGCCCAGTTCTCATGCCTAGATTTCCTAATCATGTAAAGAGCACCGCCTTCCATGGATAGGAATAAGTGAGAGGAAGAGGGAGGGCCAGGATGTTAATACAAATGGAGATCCCTTCCCCCATAAAGAAACATCGGAAATGGGAAAGCTGCCTTTCCGCCTCCTCTGGCAATAAAAAAAAAAATAGTGTGGTTAAAATGATTCAGCCTTGGGAAAACTAGACTGCAGCATAAATGTGAATCCACTGTCTACTACCTAGTTTTCTTTTAGATTGTCAGCCTTCATTCTTTTCTGGATAACTAGCCACACTTTTTTTTTTCCTTCTGTACTTTCCAACTTGCTAACTCTGGGACCGTGGACCATATTCTTAATTCCTGAGTCTCAGTCTATGAAGTGGGTACCATGACACCAACCTCAGAGAGTTGTGGGAAGTCAATGAGGTGAAAGGGAGGCACCCAGCATGATGACCGTCACCTTGGATTGTTCACCATGAGTGGCTTTATCTATTGTTTTGTTTCTAGGACTAGGTTTTAAATTGATTTTTTTAGATTTTATCATGGATAATTTCATATGTGTGCCAACACAGAGAGAGTTACAGTTTTTCTTAGGGGGTGGAGAGGAACTGGTTTAAGATGTACCCTTGTATGAAATAGGGAAGGAAAATCACTAGAGTTTAAATTCATGAACTAACCTACTGAGGGACAGCTCCACCACTGACACAGTCTTTGTTCTAGTTTGAGAGTTTGATAAACATTTGCCTCTTTTATTTGACTGCTCTTTGGTAGCGTACAAAATTGCCAATGGATAGCAAAAGGGATTTTTGCAAAGCCGTGGTTTTGTGTGCTCCACTTGGACAGTATCCATATTTTTAACAGAATAGGCAGACTAAAGCAGGTCTGTCTTTTTCCATATTCATTTAGACCTAAACCTTTACCACAGTGCATGAACATCATCAGTGGCACAAGAGGAAGTGAAAAGCACAGAGCAGGTCAGCGAGCCATTGTTAAAGGGGGAGAGCCCCTCGCTCAAGGGAAGTGGGAGTTCTTTTGAACAGATCAGCTTTCTAAATGGCTGAAATGATGCAAGTTGTCCAGACAGTGGTTGTTGGCCGACTTTCTGAATGGCTTGCTGCACCATCTTTAGGAGAGCTGATGGCAGCGCTGTAGAATTGCAAACTATCATAAGGCAATGCCACTCCCTGTGATAATACTGCAGGAGCCAACCCGGTTTTGCTGACATCACAGTGTGCCTTTTAATTATTCTGTCTTCGATGAAATATTTCTTTTTAAATTTCTTAAATTTAATTCTCGTATTAAGAACCATGCTATTATACTTGCCAACAGACGTTTACAACATGCAACTAATTTGTTTTATTTTTTATAATGCTTAATTAGAACTCAGTTGAGCAGTAAAGATGTGTGATATGGTTAGCTCAAAATAAGAATGTGAAAACTGAAGAAGAAAGGAGCGTAAGACCGAATCCCGAGCTTACTTTTCAGTGGGACCCATGTGCAAATTCCTCACGGGTGTTGGTCTTCCTCCCTTTGATGTGGGAGAACAAGGAAAAGTTAAAAAAGTGTAAATTTCTCTGGGTTTAACTGAACTTTTCCAAGAGATAAAGATATGGTAAGAATCCATATCTCTTGATTGAGTATTTTTCAGAATTGTTTATTTTTTTTCCCTGTATGATAATAAAACATTTGGGGGAGCCCACTCTGAGAAGTCAGCAGGCGTCTGGCTGGCTCCAGTAGCAATCACCCAACTGCCGTAGACCGTAATCAAGCTTGTGAAAACCATGCGCTCCACGCTGCGGGACAGCACGAGTAAAGGGCTTAATGTGCCACGCCACTGATGTGAAAGGGGAGCAAATGTTGAAAATGGGGCTTCTGAATTGCAATCATCACTTGGCGTCTCTATTACCTACAGCTGCTCAAAGAAGTTCCTACCATGCAAGGTTTCTTGCAACCCTTAACATTTGCAACAATAAAGCCTCTGTTGTAGACAACCTGTTTATACCTTTGGTTGGTTGAAATATTCATGTTTTGTTGTAAAGAAGGGTAAACAGCCCAGGGATCAGATCGCATCTAGAATATTGTGTTCATTTCTGGACAGAGCACGGACAAGCTAAGGGGCTGGCAAAGTCATCAAATTGTATCCTAGGAGCACCCATTAGTTAACTGGTAGAAGAAAAGGTCTACGTAACTTAGTTCTTGCAATAGCTATTCAGGAGAGAGGTAAACCTGGCTTACTTGAAGTGACAGAACCAGGACCAATGGACAGAATTCTACAAGGAAGCAGTGTTCAACTGATTAGATTCCGTGGGGGGACTTTTCTAATGATTCAAGTTTTATAAAAACTAAGGTAGTAAGTTTTCTGTATTGAAAATGTTTTAAGAGGCTTTTGTCTTAGCTTGGGTTCCCCCAAAAGCAGAACCCAAGACAAACGCTTACTGGTAGATAATTTGGGATGTGATTTCAGAGAACATGAGTGGGGGCTGGGAGGATCAAACAAGGAAGGAGGGAAAGACGATGCAAGGATGTGTTACTGAGTTGGCCAGTGCTATGGGCCACTAGTGCTCAGTTCCAGGGGACTTTCTGAGGAGCTTTATGAAATGCATCTTAGAGCCACCTGCCTGTGGGATGAAAGGGGAATGCATTTATCCATTGGCTGCTATCCCCATCAGACCAGAGGAGCCCCACGGGTATTAATGCCCCATTTCGGGGTTGCACATGTGTGAGTCCCAGGAGGTTTCTGTAGGTATTTTATGCTGCAGTGTGGGAGAAACTCCACGATAGGAATGGAGGGATACACACTGCGGCCCCAGGTGAGGCTGTCCAGTTACGTGTGTGTGAAGTTGGTTGAAAGCTGCATGGACTCTGTGGTGGCAGCAGTCGCTGGAGTAACATGGACTGGGAGGATTTGAAGTGTGTATGAGAGGGGCCCAGTACAGTCCACCCCTTGCACCATTACTCAGATCTCTCGTGCCCCGAACAGAACAGTATGTCACAGGGTCCCTTTAAAGGTTAAAGGACTCTGTCAGGAATATAAAGCAGTCCCAGTTTGTGATGAATTCTGGGGCTTTCACCTCATCCACTGTTGTCTTCGTAAAGTACCACAAACCTGGGGGATTAAACAACAGAAATTTATTGTTTCCAAGTTCTGGAGGCTGGAAGTGTAAAATCAAGGTGTTGGCGGGGCGCTGCTCCCTCTGAAACCTGTCGGGAAGGATCTTTCCTTGCCTCTTCCAGCTTCTGGCAGGCCCAGACGCTTCTTGGCTTGTGGCAGCATAATGCCAGCCTCTTCCTCTGTCTTCACATGGCATTCTCCTTGTGTCTCTTCACAACATCTTCCCTCTGTGTGTGTCATCTCTGTGTCCAAATTTTCCCTTTGTGTAGGGACACCAGTCATAGTGCATTAGAGCTCACGCTGACGATCTAATTTTGACTTGATTATCTCTGTAAAGGCCCTATTTTCAAAGTCACATTCTGAGGTTCTAGGGGTTAGGACTTCAACCAACATACATTCTTTAGAGTGACACAATTCAACCTGCAAGAGCTGTGCTATAAAAAAGGTACTGCTTTCTATTATTGATGCTACCCAGATGAATAGCAGTCATTCAACAAGTCATTCTTTTAACAAGTGCTTATTGAGCGCTTACTGTGTACCAGCACTGTTCTAGGACCAGGGGATACACCAGTGAACACAATGTTCCTACCCCTGTGGAGCTTACTCTTTTATGGCAAATGATTTTCGGAAGTAGTTGCTCTTTTGTCTTGTTTTTATCACCCATTAGGAACCAAGTGGGGAATTGCCTGCTTTCCAATAACAGAACAGGCTGCCTTGAGCAAATGAGTTCCCAGTCACAAAGGCATTTAAGCATAGGTCGGGTGGCTGCTTATTGAGGATGCTGCAGAGGCAGTTTAAGTGCTGAGCAGGGCTTTGGGTTCACAATGGTTAAGGTCCCCTTCTGACGCTGAGACATTAGGGTTGTACGGATGGACTTGTTCTGACACTCAGTCTGTTTTGTCAAGTATACAATCCTTGAGTTCCTTCTATTTATCAGAGGAGCAAACAAAATGTTTTCACAGCTTTCTGCTTAAAAAAAAAAAATCTAGGCTGCTAGATTTTAAACTGTTATTTTTGCATCCTCTACTCCTTTGAGAATGTCATGGAACCTCTGGCCCCTTTCCACTGGGGGAAAATAAATGTATTCATAGCCGAGCATTTGTGTGCAATTTTGGAGGGGAGGGAAGGATAGTCCATGGACTCTGAATTAAGAAATCCTGGTACTTTTCAGGAATTATAATCATTAGTAGCAGTTAAATACACATACTTGCTTTAGAGAGTCCATTTATTCATAAAGTCATTGAATTAAATAGAATTAGAAATAAAAATATGCTTAGAGATGTTTATGTTGACTTTTTATTGTAATGGTTGCTTTTCTGATGAAAATTTATCAACATGTAATTAATAAAGTATTATTGATTTCAGAATTACCCTTTACTAAACAATGGAAATGTCCTAAATAACTGGCAGGTAATGAAAAAAAATTCAGTTCCTGACAGCCTGTCATAGTTGAATCTAAAACCTAGGGGCAAAATACATATATTCTGTGTAGTTTCCATTTCTAGATCCTGGATTTCTAAATTCTTCCTTATAAAATTTTAAATTTCTTTCCTTCTTTTTGAAAGATGGGGCCCCCTAATTACTAACTTTCTTCTTTTTATACTCTCTTAATAGATTTGATTTTCACATTGAAGGTGACTATTAAAATTCCTCTGTTGGTGGTCAGTAAATGTAGTTATAAAATTTAATTTAATAAATTTAATTTATAAAAACTGGAAAGATTTGATATTAGAATTAGCTGAACATCTAGGACCTTAAGTGTCTTATTCATGGAAGGTACATGGTAAATGTTTGTGGAATTGAATTCCGGCTTTGCAACACTTGCAATAGTTTTTTTAAAAAGTGTAATGGTTACTGCTTCTGTGGAAATAGAAATTACTCAAATATTACGTGATGAAAAACTAATGTTAGTTTACATAAAACAAAACTGTGTAGCAGTGTCTTATAGCCACAGGAACTCCTCAGCCAAATGTTAAGTAAATGCAATGAAAACATTTGTAAAAACATTATCATGCTGCAGAACAACTAGTAATGCCAGATACTCCGTAGTAGGTGGATGTTCAAAGGCACTTGGGTTGTCAGTCTTACAACTGTATTTGTGGTATTTTTGGTGATCATTCACCTTGGATGTGATTACTTACCTGGCACACCAGAAAAGCATCATTTTGCTTTTGTGTTGGCTGCATGTAGAACGTTGCTTGAAGTCACGATTATGGGTGAATCACTTTAAATGAATCCTTCTCCTTGATATACAATATTGTGCTACTTTCTCCAGAAAGATGGAATCAATACCGTTGACTGTAATGGAGGTTTGCATTTTTCTAATTTCTTATTTAGGCTGATCCGAGCAAAGATGTTCAAATTTCCATTTATTTAAACAAGATGGAGTTCTTGCTACGCTGAAGGAATATTTTTAGCTTAGTAATTTACTTAGAAACTGCCTTATTCAATATTTGATGTTAAATTTGAACTAAAACACATAGCATCATATGACATGGGTTCTTACATTAACATTTTGTTGGATTGGAAACAGAATCAACACATTAGTCATCTTAATTCATTTTAAGTTGGCTTTCTCCAGAATTCTGGAATCCAAAAACAACACATTTGTCAATTTTACACACAAAGGGAGAGGCAGGATGTAGTTTATAGTTAAACATCCAGCTTTGCAATGAAAAGCCAATGCAGTTATAGTAAGTTGAATGAAATTCAGGGTGAAACAAACAGTGTAATAAGATTTTGATGCAAATTGAATACTTTAAAAATTTGTTTTATATTTGTTTTAACGAGATTCTCTTTACACACGCTTTCATAGAATCTTGTAAACTGTTATCCACATGGGTTCTGAACTTGGCTGTTGTAATTATTAATGTTTTCTTGCATAGAAAATATACAGGTCAGGGTCACCTTCATGTCCTTCCATGCTTTGTTCTTGTTTGGCTCTAGGTGAGCTTAGAATTGAATATTAAAAGTGCCTTGTCTATTTCAGGGGTCAGCACACTATGGCGCAAGGGCCAAATTCAGCCCTTCCCTCCCTACTTTTGTAAATAAAGTTTTATTGGAACACGGCGACATCCACTCATTTACTTATTGTTTGTGGTTGCTTTCATGTTATTTTAAAACAGCAAAATTGAGTAGTTGTAACAGAGACCATATGGCTTGCAAAGCCCAAAATATTTACTATCTGACCCTTTACAGAAAAAGTTTGCCAACCCCTGTTTTATTCTGTTAACACATGTTTCTTATATAGGGATTCCCCTGATAAAATTTCAGAGTGGTTAAGAAAACAAAGCTCATCTCTCCTAAAGAATTGGTATGCTTTCTTTCATTTAATAAAGAGGGCACTATAAGGTATTCTGTTTCAAATACTTTGTTTACCTTGGTTGCCAGGAAGCTCAGAACTAACATTTAAATGCTCAAGTAAGTAACCAGCTTACTTCAGATTTCTGGTAGATCAGCTTTTTTTCTTTTTCTTGATATGGGTACACATTTTCCAATTTTTTTTTAAATCAACTTTTTGAAGTATAAGTTACATATAATAAAACTCATACGTTCTAATTGTACGCACGAATGCTGTTTGACAAGTGTGTTCACCCAGGTAAACCACCACCCCAGTCAAGATATAGAACATTTACATCTCCACAGAAATTTTTCTCCATCCTCTTTGCCCCAGGCAAATTGTCAATTTCCCCACCACCCCCCAACCCCCTGCAACCACTAATTTTCATATTATTTTTAATTCCTGTGTTGTGTTGTGGGTGTTTATTATATACTGTTTTAAATACTTTTTGGAAGGAGTTGGGGCACCAGTGATTAATTGTTGAATAGCATAGCTACTAGAGAAGCGAAGGTTCATTTATTCTATTTAGTCTCCTGTACAGATTTTTAGATTTCCATAGGAGAATTTGAGATATAAATCACATGGAGAGCGTTTTAGCTAATGTTACATTAATAAGTCTAATGTATTGAGAACTTGCTACTTGCTGAGAACCCTGCATAGTTATTTGATTTTCCTGACAGCCCTGTAAGAAGACATTTCTTAATATTTCCCTTTTACAGATGAAGAAACTGAAGTTCATAGAAGTTAACTATATTAATTTCCTGGGGCTCCTGTAGCAAAGTACCACAGACTGGGTAGCTTCAACAATAGAAATTTATTGTTTTAATGGTTCTGGAGGCTAGAAGCCTGAAATCAAGATGTAGGCAGGGTTTGTTCCTTCTGAGGGCTGTGAGAGAAGGATCTGATCCAGGCCTCTCTCCTTGGCCTATCGATGGCCGTCTTCATGTTCATATGGTGTTCTTCTCATGTGTATGCTGTGTCCAAATGTCCCCTTTTATAAGGACACCAGTCATATTGTATTAGGGATCACCCTAAAGACCTCCCCTTAACTTGATCACCTCTGCAAAGACTCTCTTTCCAACTGAGGTCACAATCTGAGGTACTGGGAGTTAGGACTTCAACATACGAATTTGGAAGTGGGGGACACAATTCAACCCAGAACATTAAGCATCCTTCTCAAGGCTCAAAGGCTACCAGGAAGTGGCAGAGACAGGATTATAACTCAAGTCTTTCTGACTGCAAAGAGTAACCCTTATAGGAGGAAGTGGAGGTGTGGTGAGGAGGAACCAACGTTCAGAGAGAAGACGGACTGACTTTGCTGAGGAGGAAGCTGTGACGGGCTTTAGAGGCCTCAGGTCCTAGAGTCCAGTCTTTACCCTTCTAATGTACTAGCTGTTGGACCTTGGCTTTTCTGAGCCTCAATTTTCTTATCTTTACAATAGGGATAAGAGCATCATATACCCATGGTGTTGAGGGTTACATGAGTCTCTGATGTTCACGTAGTGTGTACATGTGAAGCACTAGACGATGTGTGTTGTTAGAGAAGGTGAATTCTGGGCATTAACAAGACCAGAGGATCTTTACTTCGAACAAGCATCTGAGTCCCCTGAAGGGCTTATTAGAACACAGATTGCTGGGCCCAACACTGAGAGTCCCTGACTCAGCAGGTCTGGGGTGGGCCCAAGAATCCACATTTTTACCAAGTTCCCAGGTGATGTTGCTGCTGGTCCAGGGACCAGTCTTTGAGTAGCAAGGCCCTAGGTCTCTCTTTCATTTGCAGATACGTTTTTCAGTTTTCTCAGGAGCAACTCCAGGAAGAAGTTAGATTTCCAACAGAAGTCTCATCTACTCGACCTCAGTTATTTGCCTTGTTTAAGGATGACATAAATCCTTTGATCTTGTTCCTGGTGGTTGAGGCCAGGAAGCTTAGGGGACATTGCCTTTTCTCCTTTTATACAGAGCTGATCCAGTCAAAACCACCAATGTCTTCATATGTTCGGATTGCTATAACAAAATGTCACAGACGGAGCAGCTTAAACAACAGAAATTGATTTCTCTTAGTTCTGGAGGCTGGAAGTCCAAGATCAAGGTGTCAGCAGCTTTGGTTTCTCCTGAGGTTTCTTTGCCTTGCAGGTGCCCCTTCTTCTTGTGTCCTCACATGGTCTTTCCTCTGTGTACACATATCCCTGGTGTCTCTCTTCTTGTAAGGACACAAGTCCTGTTGGATCAGGGCCCCACCCTATGACCTCATTTAATCTTAATCACCCTCTTTAAAGGCCCTTAAAGTCTCCACATACAGTCACATCAGCAGTTAGTGCTCAACATATGAATTTTTTTTTTTGGTGAGGAAGATTAGCCCTGAGCTAACATCCATTGCCAATCCTCCTCATTTTGCTTGAGAAAGATTGTTGCTGAGCTAACACCTGTGCCAATCTTCCTCTACTTTGTATGTGGGACGTTGCCACTGCGTGGCTTGATGAGTGGTGCGTAGGTCCCTGCCCGGGTCAGAACCCAAGACCCCTGGGCCGCCACAGCAGAGTGTTGCGAACTTAACCACTATGCCACTGGGTGGCCCAACATATGAATTTTAAGGGGACAAAATTCAGTCCATAACAACCAGTGAGACTCCTGATCTGTTTTTCCTCCAAGAGAGTCTTTGATTTCATGTTTATTTCCTTTTCTATATCTGTCTCAAGGCACTCAGGAAAATCTACTACACTTTGCCTCTCAAACGTTATGTGCTTGAGAGGCAGGCTGCATGTTTGAGCCAAATAAAGAATCCAGTTGAGCATGCTTCCTCAAGCTGTGTAATCTGGGAAGGAAAATCTCCACTGGAATCTTCCGTGGCTGCTCCCCAATTACGTAGGCTCTCACTGCCAGGAGCTGAGACCCCTCCAGGCACGCAGTTTGAACGGAAGCTCTGTGCAAGCCAGAATCCTCTGTCAGGGCTCAAACGCCTTCACCAACACGGAACACTGTCTCTCCTTTTTGAATAGAAGTTAAGCCTAATCCCTAATCTTGCATATTACCTATGTGAGGGCTTCTACCGAGACCTTCTTGGCCCAGAGGCAGCAGCTGCATGAGGGGAGCCAAACAAATTTACAGCTGGCTGAGTCTCCAGGGGTCGGGCAAAATCGGCCTCAGCTGGAAGCGCTCTGTGCATCTCTGACATTCGTGCCAAGCAGGTGCCTGATCACAGCTGATGGTTAGATTACATGTTTCCTGAGAGGTATAGATTTCAAAATTGGTATGTTTCACCAATCCCCCGTCATGGTATTCCAAAACAAAATGTTATCAAACTCAAAACTCAAAACTCCTTCCCTTCTCCGCCTTGTGAGCGAGTCTGGTTTTTTTAGGCAGATCTTCTCAGATAGCATAAAAAGTGATAGAGAATTTCTTTGACAAAGTACATCTCTTGGGGACCCAGGGACTCTAATCACTGAGTGCGTTATATCAAAAAGGGAAGCATCAGAGCAGTAACGATTCTCTGTGCTCTGTTCGGTGCATCCTGGCTCGTGAAAGGAAGTGAAGAATTTCATGTACCTTTTCTGAAAGCCAGTGTTGCCGGTACCTTCCACCCAGGATTGTTGTGGACTGTTTGACTAGTGCAAGAGACTCACCAGAAGCGGAAACTTACAGCTTTTTTTTTTTTTTTCCCAACTATTTTCAAGTTGAATTGAGATGGTGTCAGCATTTGTGTTTTTTTTTTTTTTTTTTTTTTGTGAGGAGATCAGCCCTGAGCTAACATCCGCCAATTCTCCTCTTTTTTTTTTTTTTTTGCTGAGGAAGACGGCCCTGGGCTAACATCTGTGCCTATCTTCCTCCACTTTATATGGGACGCCGCCACAGCATGGCTTACCAAGCAGTGCGTCGGTGCGCGCCCGGGATCCGAACCAGCGAACCCCGGGCCGCCGCAGCGGAGCGCGCGCACTTAACCGCTTGCGCCACCGGGCCGGCCCCAGCATTTGTGTTTTTTAAGAAACAAAACAACAACAGAAACACACACACAGCCAAGCCACTGTTAGATTTTAAAGAACTTAAAAAAATGATTCTATGAAAGATCATATAAGAGGATGATCTGGGTTATATAGGTTACCAGGGATACTTTTTTCTTAATGACTACAAGGTAAGGATTATCCTTCAATTAAGTGTTTTTGCATTAAACTAATTTGCTTTAAAGTGCTATACATTTTGTCTGCTTGTTGTAGGTTTTGAGAAAATCTTTCATTTTAGTAGTCATTGCTTCCTGAGCAATCCCAGTAAATGTCCAGTTACTGATTCTGTTTCTGCATAAGAAGGGGCTGTAGGTGTCGCTGATCTTAGCACAGGTCATGGTGGACCCAGAGAGCATAGAGTTAATGGAACGCTCTCCCCCCGTCCAGCTTCAATGACTGAATTTGTCATACTTCTGAGAAGTTGTGTCTTAAAAAGTTACAAGTGATGGAGGATGAAAAGTCGATTTGGACACTTTAAAAGTGAGCCTCAAGAAAGTGCTGAATTTTCCCAGCGTGGTGTTTTGAGCACCTCCACGTGACTTGGGGAGCACAAAGAGTTTAATCTTTTCAAGAGCTGAAGAAATATGCCACTTTTTAAAAGGTGAGAGCCAAGGTCGATCTGAAATTTAAAAAAAAAAAAAAGGCCTTGAATTAGAAAGGTGGTTACATTGCCGACACTGAAGATGCAGGATGGAGCAGGCTTTTCATTTCTGGAAGCTCTCAATGGAATGGAGAAATTTTTTTTTTTTTTTTTTTTAACAACTCCTTCCCAACCACTTCTTAATTGACAGGAGTAGAAAATACATTGGGAGACAGGCTGATCATGGCCCCTTGGTCATTAAGAGAGTAAAAGAAAGGGGTCTCTTTTTGGACAAGTGTGGGTGCAGGACCTTCGTGGTAGCCCTGTTTGCTCTAAATCATAAAGAACCCTGTCTTGAGCAGACGACAGAGTAACGGAGGCCGCAGTCCTGAAAGGAAATCCTGGCCCAGCTGTGAAAACAACGAACCGCTCAGGAATATAATATAAGCGTGCTTGCAGATTCAGAGTTGGGTTCTCTTCTCCTCTTGAAGTGGCTGTAAATTAATCCATCAAAGTAAAAAGGGCCAAACTTCAGGGTAAATCTTTCCACTTCTAACCACGCAGAAACACTTTGGTTCTCTTAGTAGATGCTGCAAGTGCGGAATTATAAGAGGTGACACCGTGTGTGTGTGTGTGTGTGTGAGATTTGTTAGTTATAATGGCTTGCCCTCCAGAGAGCATCCCATGTGTGTGTGTGTGTGTGTGTGTGTGTGTGTGTGTGTGTGTGAGATTTGTTAGTTATAATGGCTTGCCCTCCAGAGAGCATCAACTTGAGCCAAGCCGCATGTGCTCGGCTTGAAATTACAGAGCCATCATATTCTTTCCTCTGTTAATGCCAGCAAGTGAAAGAGGCAGCATCTTGTTGAGAGCCTTAAAGGGATACGGTGGTCTCTATAGCCAATAAGCTGGATTTTAAAAAGTTTTTCCCAGGAAGACTTTGTTTTTGTTTCTTCTGTTTCATCCTGTTTTTATTTTTCTTCCTAAGGATCTGGGCCAAGTTTATAAATGTGCCATGTGCACTTTGTTAAAAAAATCCAGTGTAGCATTACTTTCTTCTTATTGGGGGGAGGTGTGAGTCTTTATTTTTGACTTTAATAAAGGTAGTCCTCTAAAGTTTGGCACTGAAGCCTTTTAGAAAATAAAGAAAAAATTTGAGTATAACTAGTAATGGCTATTGTGTTAAGATGGTCCCTTATAAAACGACTTACTGAATGTGTAGAGGTGGGGTTATATTAAGTCCATACTTGTAAGTTATTGACCTTGGAGAATGTGGAGAGCAATTTCATTTCTGTGGATTAGTTATCCTGTCTCATAGGCCTTACGCAGAGAAGTGTTTGTGAAAGCAAAGGGTGGTGTTAATTCTGAGCCCCGCGATAAAATGCTAAATAAGAGAGAAGATAATTTGATAATGCATCACAGTTTGGGGATAGATTCCATAAAGTTAAGTATGTTTATGTAATAAAGTAAACTGAAGAGGCCTAAATTCTTTGCCTTGACTTGATGACATAATATCTACAAAGAATACATATGAAATTCTATAAGTCATATTTAACAGATACAGTTAGCAGACAATAGGGCTGATGAGCACTGTTCCAAGTTGGAATTTCCTGCCTTCAAGGAGCTCCTGGTTTCTGCTTTTAACCCTATGTGATGAGTGCGGTAGTTTGGGAGCTGGATGGAAGGGAGGCACCTGCTTTGAACTCAGGCCACAGCACTTGGGGATCCTCCTCCTTTTTTGCCCTCTGATCTTGGAGTCCCTTAACCTCTGGGATTATTGGTTTTCTCATATATGAGACGATGACAATGACACTAGGGTTTCTGTCAAGTGCACCTTACAGTTAGATAATGTATTTCGTGAAACACCTAGCATGGTGCCCAACACATAAAAACACCCCCACATCCTCCTCTTTACCTTCTTTCCACGATCTTCTCTAAAAATCAGGATGCTCAGAAAATATACTGTTCAGAATAGGAATAGGTTTCTCTGTTTCCATTCTCACTTGCCTTGATTTCTCTGTATTAAAATTTATAAAGGCCTATAAATTATCAATTAGGTATCATTCAATTTTTTTATTTTTAGTTTCTTACTAAATATAAAACAGGCATTCATGCATGTGTTAAAAATTGAAATAGCATGGATGACATCAAATGCAAAATAAGTCTTCCTTGCCCCTGACTGATGGTTCTCTTGTCGAAATAATCATGTTAAGGTGTATTTAAGCACCTGCCTTCCCTACCTTTGTGTTTCAACAGCAAGATCATACATGCATGCTGTTCTGTACTTCGAGACATTTTTTCTTAATAATATAACATGGAGATGTTTTCTCTTATCTCCATGTCGTTTCACCTCATTCTTTGTAGCTGCAACACAGTATTTTGTTCTGTGCATGCCGTGTAATTTATTTAACCTAATTGATGAACATTTAGGTTGATTCCAGGTTTTGGGCTGTTACGTACAAAGCTTGTTCAATATTTCTCTCACATTTTTGCTCATGTGGGCAAGTATATTTGTAGGATAAATTTCTGGACGTGGAATACCTGGGTCAAGGGCACGTCCATGTACAGTTTGATAGATATAGCCCAGTTGCCCCCAAAGATGTTGAGCCATTTCGTATTCCACTCCTCTCCTGCCCCCACCCCCCCCTTAATATATGCAACTGCCTCGTTCCCCCACACCCTTACTGACAGGACACTGCTCAGTCTAGTTGCCCTTACAGAATCTGTCTTCACTGGGGCTGCCTAGGACCACGTTAATTGTAATCTTTGGGCACTTTTCTCACTGTGATTCCTAACACACTGGAATCTGGACTGTCACTGGCAGGTCAGATGAGAACTTACTCAACCAGCTCAGTGGCAGCACTGGTAGGCAGCCTGGGGTCAGCCTTGCCTCTTGAGAGATCCTGGGCAGTCACTTGAAATTTATTATACAGCTTTACAAAACATTACAGCCTCAGCATTATACTGCCCAAAGCACAGAAGTGCGGCCTAGTGATATTTCAAAAAGATATTCCACGTGAACCGACCGTTTCCTGCTTCTGTATTCTCATCTCTCGAATTGGTGTCTTTCTTTGGTAAATATTTATATTTGAGACCTATTTATGTTTTAAGGGGTATTTAGGAGCCTCTGTGTGGTACTTGTTGCTAGCTATATATAACATATACATTTAAAAGCAGGGCTGGTTATGACTTATTTTTCTCTGGGGAGATCTGTGTAGTTTTGTAATTTCTTAAGAGTTGGCAGCTGTGGCTAGTGTTTAGCGAGCGCGATTTCTAACTCTTTGGAACTCAGAACTATGTAACTGAAATTGTGTGGAATGTAAATGTGATCATTCGGGTAATTAAAGTAACTATAGAAACGGCGATGTGGATTATCTGGTCACTGCACTTGTGGTGTTGACCTTAAAGCTGTGGTGACTGTATATCCTAGAACTTCATCTGAAATGCCCTGGGAGAGTTAGATTTCAGTATCATGGTCAATGTCGTGTCTCCATAATTTCATTTATGTTAATCAGATCAGTCTGGAAAGGATGGTCCTTGTACTTATAGGAGAATGTAGGAGAAATTCACATCCTTAAAGCTAGTGGTTTATTCACACAAAAATTGTCCCCAAATCTAACAGAAGATGAAAAGTATTAGGCTTATCTTCTTCCTCTATACATTTTGATAAATCCCCAGGGAGGGAGATGGCTTGTGCTAGAAGATTCTGCAACTTGTTGGTTGGTTCCTAAAGATTGCTTTGGTGGTGTGTTCAGTGGCAGAGTGGGGCTCACCATCTCTGTGGGCTTTTAGTTGTGCACAGTTACAAGTAATATGCATCTCCAGTGTTTCACAATTATAAATTAATAATAACAACCCATTAGAAATTACGGGTCTTGTAAACCCCAACTCCTTTGGGCATCTTAATAAAAATGATAATTAAAATCATAATTTACAGTAAATGGGGACACTGCCCAAGTAAATCCACAATATGGAGAAAATTAAAAAACTGAAACCAGAAGGAACCTTCCTAGCGTTGGGGGAAGAAATGGCCTTGTTCTTAGCTCCTACTTGAGCAGGAGCTTTCTTAGTATTTGTGGGGACTGGGTTCCCACCCTGATGCTCTCTGTGCCTGAGGAATCTGTCACTGTATCCCCACTCACCAACCTACCAGTGAGTCTCGTTGGCTGTGGTCGCTGCTCCATCCCCCTCCACCACCACCCACAAACCCAGTCCTCCCTTTGTATTCCCTGACTAGGTAAACCAATCGCCAGCCTCACCCATGGCCTGGCTGGCATCCTTGGAGGCCTTGGATACTCCCTCAAACTTAGGCTCAGGCAGTCTTCAGGCTCTGTAGATTTTTGCTTCTCAAGTGGTTTTCTAATTTATTCCCTTAGCTGCTCAGCATAAGAGAGTACCTCCTCCCCTCCTGACTGGTCACAAGGCTTCAGAGTCTTCAGCCAGTCCATCTTCTGCATGACCACCAGTGGTATCTTAAATGGATAAAATAATTAATAATAATAATAATTCCTAGTGCTACTCTCTCTTCAAATTCTTGCACAGGCTCCCAGCTGCCTGCGAAAGAGTCCCACAGTTTTAGCTTGGTGTACGGGATTTCCTCTCCCATTGTGTTCCCTGTTCTTCATTCATATGGGCCCCTCACCAACCCTTAACGTTGTTTTGCCTTTTTTTGCTTCACAGGTTCATTTTATGTCAGTTGGTCCCAATGTAGTTCTTGGTCCAGAGTTCCTGCTACCACGCAGTGACGTTTGGGAAATGCAAAAAAGGAGGGTGAAGGAACTTGCACCATATATCCAAATTCCTGCAGATCCCTGGGGCCTTACCTTTGCGTTTCTCTGTCTGTGCAAAGCCAAGTATGCTGCCAGGTCTACCACGGCATAGCTAGCAGCCTGATCTTCTCATGCTTGACAGAGTGGGATTTGACACGGCTTAAATAAAATCTCCGGCAGGTCAGTGTGAACCATTCTTTGAGATTCGGCAGTTCGGATGTGAACATTCTGATTGAGGCAGTTTTGTGTTAAGGCTTGAACCATTGTCTCCAGCAGGAATATTCCGCAGATTATGTGTATCTGAACATCAAATGCCTGTAGTGGCCTGGCAGGTAATGTCAGCATCACGGGTGGTGACAGTGGCCAGCAGGAGGGCACAAACCTCATCTCTAGTCTGCAGCGACTCCTTGGTCCACCTGATTGTCTCCACGTGGGACTGGGGGCCCAGTGTGGTCCCATTGTAAGCTTTTTCAGAGAAGTGGGACATCTGCCTTTGGATATGTGATCGCCTCCATTTTTTAATACTGGCAAGTAATTCATATTAGGAAGGAAAGGAGAAAAGAAGGAAGGAACAGAAAGTGGGAGGGAGACAGGAACAGGGAGGAAGGAAAGGAAGAAGGAGGGAAGGTAGGGAGACCAAGTGAGGGCCACACGAAACAGGTTCATGGCTTGACTTATCCTGTGATGACTAGTTTGTAACCTCTATTTTAGAGAATGAAAACCAGTGTAAGATAAGTGGGTATTTAATATTTTTTGGTATGTTTTCACTTTTAAGTTACTTTAATGTTTGTATGCAAAGCTTAAAACCCAAGACAGCGAGGTATTAAATCTCCATGGCCACTTAATTTTCCTGATTGGATCAGATGTAACAAGTGCTAGAAAATGGATACCGCCCGTTGTTTTAAAATGTCTTCCTTTATTTTCTTTATATTATTAGCTTTAAATATTCTTTTGAACGCACTCTTGCCACCTCTATGCAGTTAAGCTGGTTCAATTTAAACATTGTCATAAAGTTAATTTTTTTATAAGATGAATCAGGTTATTAAATTTAGTAAACCATTGCCTTCATTATTTTGCACAAACTCTGGCACCGTGCAAAATTGGCTTAGCACTACTACATTTAGCTAATTAAACTGGTCATCAGCTGCAGTATTACGAGAGCGAGGGATGCTATTCTCATGGGCTTTTCCAGGACTTCAGCAATAGGTAGCATTATTAAACTTTTTCTTTTGTTATAAAACTCCACACTCTAGAGATATGGTTTACTATAAAAGTGTTGTTGTCCTTCCTGTTAAGCCATCAACTTTTGAAATATCCTTCCTTTGTTTTTCCTCCAAAGGCAATTGTAAAGGGTAAGAAAATAGAGTTGTCTCTTGCAGCTTTAAAAAGTACTAGCAATGTGTAAAGCATTGCTTAGATAAAGGAAGATGGACGACTCTGAGCGTAATTTTACACGACACAGGGACAGATGGCTTAACCATAACTACTGTCAGGCATTATCTAAAGGAGAGACAGTGCAAACTTGTGCCCACAGCCTGTTGCTGCCATCATGTCAGATGTGCTCTTTTTGGTAATAAAAATCCTTTGCTGTAGGTTATTTTGTGAAGTGAAATAGCCTGACTTTACAGGTTTGTTTGGGAAAATAAATTTTGATAGAAAAAGGGCATGCTTTTACCCCACAGATTTCCAAGTAGTGTCATTCAAAACCACAGTGAGCAGTATCTTTGCAGGATTTTAATGTTTATTCATTGTTAAAAAGGAAGTTAGAGGGCCATCAGTATTATTTGAAACAACTGGAATTGTTTTAAAATAGTCCAGAATTGTAGCGTATTGGCTATCTGTAGGAACCATTTGTTTCTTTGGCAGATATTTATTGAATCCTACTGGGTGTTAGTCCCATGGGATACAAAGATGAAAAAGGCACAGATTCTAAGGAGTTTACAGTTAACCTGCTAAATTAGATAAATAAAGCCCTGGGGCCTGCCTGGCCCTGCATTGTAGTGATACTCTCTCCATCCATTTAAAATGTGGTCACTAACAGGTGACTGAGCACTGTGTCCACCATCTTCCTCCACTCCCCTACATCATTTTTCCATTTTATACCGTTTAATGAAAATGTGGTGGAAAGGATTTCTCATCATTGCTCTGACCTGGAAATTTCATAGGGGCACAGAGTCCACCATTTTCAACCAGGTCTTCTGGGTATGTAAAGTCCTGGGATTGCAAGTGAAGTCATTTTTGGCCACGTCACGTTCCCTCCATATGGCTGTCAGTGTTTCATTAGCCTGATTGATGTAGCACATCACTCAGCAAGATTTCGTCTCAAGCCTGCTCCCAACCAGTTGGGAACAGCTGGGCTACAAAACCTGGTATTTCAGTTCTCTCTCTTCCAAAATGATCTAGGTACCTTTTGCTTACTGGTGATAGGGGGTGAAATTGGCATCATGGATAAAAATGAGTAAATTTCAGATTGTTGTCTTCTTGCTCATAGCTTGAAGATATGGCTTCGGGCACCTTTTACTACAGACACCAAAGAGGAGGCAAACCGCTTTAGAAGTTAAATATTTGAGATTTGAAATCCTCTGTGCCTTATTTTAACATCAGATTCAAGTATAGGAGGTTGTCATTAGATAAGGGTAAATGAATATCCTGGGATACAGAATTTGGCATAATCTGAAAAATAACTCAAGTTATCTGAACAATGAAGTTCAAGTGTATTCTGGAGCTAGTATTCAGACAAATGGAATGGTAGATCTTGTAGCTAATTTCTTTAAATTCTGGTGGATGTAAATGCCAGTCAGCTCTTGGGTTCCTGTTGGGAGCAGATCTAGGAGAGAGTTTTAATTTTTTAGTCATGATGATTGTGCTATTTGGTAGGTCATACAAATCAGAGAGGAGGCATAAGACTTTACACCAAGAATTTTGGAAAGAGGAAGAAAATAACATTTGTTTTCCATCTACTATGGTTATATTAGGCTCTTAGTGTATGTTTACCATTTACTCCTCATTTTAAGAAAAGATAACTGAGTTCCTGATTGGTTAAAGGCATAGCTTTAGGTCCCATAGCTTATAAATAGCTAGAGCTGGGATCAACACAAGTGTGCCAAACTCCTGAGTTTGAGTTTTCCACTATGCTGTGCTGGCTTCCCTTGAGAACCAGTTTATATAAATAGACTGGCTTCCGTGAAGATTAGATATATAGAAGTGATATGAATGAATGAACTTTGCTAGGTGCTTTCACATGGCAATCTCAGTAAGATAATGATGCTCTGATTTTTCATACATATGAACATTATCTTGGAGACAATAATCTATGGTCATTTGACGTGGATTTGGCTCAATTACATTGCTGCTTTCTCTAGTAGAATTGATTACGTTGTTGTTGCACTATACTCTATATGGTCTTCCACAAGGCTTACAAGATAGGGTATTTTACAGTTCAGAGCAGTGGTGTAGTGCTCAAGCTCTGGAATTGGACTGCCACCTTTTCTCTGCTTTTTTCAAATCAGTAATATATGAGTTCTAGTTGTTCCACATCATTGCCAACATTTGGTGTGGTCATTTTCTTTTCTTTAAGCCATTATAGTAGTAGATATGTAGCAATATCTCATTGTACCTTTAATTTGTGTTTCCCTAATGACTAATGAGTTTGAGCCTTAAAAAATAGTTTAGAAATTTTCTTCTTTTTCTGTTATGTGGAAAGGTTTATGTAAGATTGGTGTTATTATTTTCTTCAGTGTTTGGTGGACTTTAATGTTGAAGACATATGGATCCAGAGTTTTCATTTTGAGAAGATTTTGAAATATGGATTAAGTTTCTTTAAATATATGGAACTTCTCAATTTCTGTATCTCTTCTTACAGCAATTTTTAAGTAGTATCTTTCTGGGAATTTGTTTTTTTCACCTGTCTTAAATTTACTTGTGTAAAGTTGTTCAACATATCTTTTTAAGATCTTTCTAAGGTTTGTAGGATCTGTAGTGATGTCCTTCTATTCATCCATGATGTTGGTCATTAGTGTACTTGCTTGTGTGCTGTCAGTCTTGCTTAGCCCTTTATCAATTTTATTAGTCTTTTTAAGGAAATGACTTTTGGCTTCTTTGTTCCTCTGTATTTTATGTTTTTATCTTTATTAGTTTCTCTTTTTATTTTTATTACCTTCCCCCTGCTTTCTTTAGGTTTAATTAGTTGCTTTTAAAATGTTCTGACTTAGTAGATGCTTAGCTCATCTTCTATTCTAATATTGTACATATTTAAGGCTATAGCTTGTCCTTTGTCCATGGCTTTAGCTATGTTCCATAAATTTTGATGCATAGAATTTTTGTAATCCCTTAGTTTAAGATATTTTCTAATTGTCATTGTAATTTTTTGTCACAATTTCTTACTTATTTAAAAATATATTGCCCCGTGGCTTAGTGGTTGAGTGCGTGTGCTCCGCTACTGGCGGCCCAGGTTCAGATCTTGGGCGTGCACCGACGCACCGCTTGTCCTGCCAAGCTGAGGCGGTGTCCCACATACAGGAACTAGAAGGAGGTGCAACTATGACATACACCTATCTACTGGGGCTTTGGGGAGAAAAAGGGAAAAAAAAAAGGAGGAGGATTGGCATGGATGTTAGCTCAGGGCTGATCTTCTTCACAAAAAATAAATAAATAAAAATATATTGCTTAATTTCCAGATGGGGGAATTTTATAGGATCTTGTTATTGATTTCTTATTTTATTCCATTGTGGTCAAAGAGCATCCTTTCCCATTTCAATCTTTTGAAATTTGTTGAGACTTGCTTTTGGCCCTGCACAAGGTCAATTTTGGTAAATGTTCTTTAAGTACTTGAATGTACATTCTGCTGTTGTGTTCAGCGTTTAGCATATTCAATTATTTCCAGTTTATAAATTATGTTGTTCACATCTTCTATATACTTCCTATTTTTTTGCTTATTTTTATGTTACTGATATGTTAAAATCTTCCACTCTGATTGTGAGTTTGTCTATTTATCCTCTTAATTCTGTCAAGTTTAGACATATATATATATAGCTAGGTACATATAAATTTAGAATTGTCACATATTCCTGGTAGATTGTAACTTACAATTATGAAATATTCAGCTTTTTCTCTTACTATACTTCTTTTGGTTCATGTTTACATGGTGTATCTTTTCCCATACTTTTAACTTTTTTATCCTTATGTTTAAGGATACCAGACGTAGCATACACACTTTGTAAGGAGCATATTATATGTGTGTGTTTTATCCAGCCTGACAATCTTTGTCTTTTGATTGCAGTTTTTAGTCCATGTGTATATAATGTAATTACAGATATATTGGGGGTTAAATATACCACCTTATTATTGGCTTTCTATTTATCTAACGTTTTATATTCCCTTTTCTCTTTTTTCTTGTCTTCTTTTTGTTGTTCTACTTCTCTTATCTATTAGCTTGTTAAATTTGTATTATTTTACTGTCGTCTTAGCAGTAATTGTAGAGATTACAACCTGCATCTTTGATTTATTAAGATCTTATATAAATTAGTACTTATCACTTCCTGGACAATGCAAGGGTCTTAGAATACTTTAATCCCATGTATCACCTCCTAGTTTATGTGTTATTATTATTAATATAGTAATTCTCACTATGTATTCTAAAATTCACAAACTCTTAGTATTATCATTTAGAGTTTTTCATATATTTAAGCTTTATGTTACTCTTTGTTACTTTCTGCATCTCCAGATTTCTATCTAGGGTCATTTTCCTCCTGCCTGAAGAGCATCCTTTAGTATTTCCTCTAGCATAGATCTATGGGTAATATATTCTCTCAGCTTTTGTTTGCTTAAAAATTTTATTCACCTTTATTTTTGAAGGATATTTTCACTGAGTGTAGAAGCACCAAATGCTGGCTCACCTCTCTTGGCCTTTCAACTTTTCCAAATCTTGGCCCTCAAAATTCTCAGACGTAATGTCCCTCTGATGCCTTCAAAGAGATGTGCATGCGTGTGTGTGTGCATGTGTGTATATGTATGTGTTGTTTAGTCCACCTTTTCTAAGTGTTCCCGGTGAGAGGGTGGATCTAAGAAACCTAGGTTGCCGTTGCTAGAAGCAGAAGTGCTGGAAGCATTTAGCACAGTACAGAACACATTGTCAAGAACTTAATCAGTGTTCTTTGTTTTACTTTCCAGGTCTGTTTTCTCTTACTAGACTGTAAAGTCTTTGAGGGCAGTGACCATGCCTAAGTCTTTATGTATCCTTATTCTTTATATTTGGCACAGGATCTGGTTGTTATTAAGGAATGGTTAAATGGCTGACTATGCCACGACCTCTTCTATGGCTTGGCCTTCACCTTTGAAATCTCTGTGTTTCTAGGAGAGGTTTTCTCAACTTCAACACTGTTGACATTTGGGGCTAGGTGATTCTTGGTTGTGGGGGCTGTCCTGTGCTTTTTGTCCTGTGTAGGATATTTTGTAGCATCCGTAGCCTTTACCCTCAAGGTGCCAATAGCACCCACCCCCAGTTGTGGCCACTGAAAATGTCTCTAGACATTTGCAACTATTCTAGGGGGCAAAATTGCCTCTGGTTGAGAACCACTAGGGTAATGCATGTGGTGCTCCATAAGGCCATTCAACACGACTCAGTGTTTTGCATTTGTGTTTTCTAATGCTGACTTTCCTTTAAATCATAGGGTTTGAAACTGCCAAGTCTTTTGCCCTCCATGGTGCACACGTGATCCTGGCCTGTAGGAACATGACAAGAGCGAATGAAGCTGTGTCACGCATTTTAGGAGAATGGGTAAGCAAGTACTTGACTGTTTTTTTTTTTAATCGTCAAATACACATGCCGGTATAAACACATGGAGGTTTTAGTTCAGTGCGTAAAGTTTATTGCTCTTAGACTAATGTTTTCTTTATTTGTAAAGTCATTTTCACTTTGTTTACTTTATGAGTGAGAAGACAAGCAAGCCCGTTACTATCCACACACTTGTTTATAGTTCATTGTCAGTGTCATCTGCTTGATTAGTCAGAGGCTTGAGAATGTTTATGCATTTAGTTCATTTATTAAGAAAAATAAAATGTGGTTAACGCCCATAAATACAGCTAAGAGGTTGTGTTGCTTATGGTTTTTAGGATTAGAAAGGGTTAGAAAGGAGCAAGCTTTAACCCTGTGTCTGGTTTTTCCTTTTTGCTTTTCTCTCTCTGTATAGATGTTGGTGTTGATATGTCTTTGCACACACATTTGCTGAGGGCTCACCGTGCTCTTGGGGCTGAGGATATAGCATCACACAAAACAAAATCCCTGCCCTCCTGGGCTTAGCTTCTAGGTGGGAGAAATAGGCCATAAAGAGATAATTACCTTTCATATTTAACATAATGTCAGGTCATTCTAAATACAGCGAAGGACAGTGAAGCAGAGTGAGGGATGAGGAGTGGCAGTGTGAACTATTTTAGATTGGGTGGTCGGCAGAGACCCCTCTAAAGTCGTGACACTTGATCTGAGACATGAATGAACTAACGAAGTAAGCTGTGTGAAAGAGGAAGTGCTTTCTAAGCAGTGGGAACAGCATGTGCAAAGGCACAGAGGTAGGAGCATGCCTGGAGGATTCAAGGATCAGCAGGGAGCTAGTGTGGCTGGAGGCTCGTGGAAGGGGAGATGTTACAGAGGTGCTCTGAGGGCGTTACATAGGGCTCAAGGTCAGTGGTGAGGAAGACATCAGAGGGTTTGAGCCAGAGAGTGACACAGGCTGATTGATTTTTTAACGTGATCACTGGGCTTCGGCATGACGTATAGACTGCATTCATTCATTCATGTCATTCATTCACATATTTATGAAGTGTATCATTGTTGTAGGTACTGGGGGGGTCTACTGTTAAGGAAGAACGGATATTACCACTGTCTTTGTAGAGCTTTCAGCCTAGAGTGGAAGTCAGATTTAACCCAAGAAACGTAATCATCCATGTAAACTTGCAACGGTGGTAAGTGGTACTATGAAGTATGTGGTATTCCAACATAGTGAATAATGCCAGGGAGGTGGGGATGTTCAGAATCTCCGAGAAAGAAGTAAGTGAGCTGAAATCTCCAGAAAGACCAGGGGGAGGGTGGAGAAGAGTCAAACCAGGCGGAGGGAATGGCCTGTGGAGTGGCCCTGGGAGAAGGAGGAGGAGAAGACAGTCACGAGGCTGGGGGCAGAGCGTGAAGGGGGTCGGATAAATCTTGCCAAGACTGTCTTCATTTTCTGAGCACCGTGGAAGATTTCTTGCCATCTGAAGAAATAGACCACGATTTGTTTAAGAGAATGTCTGGTGTTCCGGACTGAAAGTCAAGAAAAGGAAGATTTGTTTCTCCTTTTTAGGTATATTTCAAATGAAATATTTCAAAGTCAGTATGTTTCAAATGAACACTTTTCTTGAGCTCACTGGATTCATTATTTTGGGTTAAATTAAAAAAGCAAATCAGTTTTTTCTGATTATTTTAGCATCGTTCTAATGTAATAAAAAAGTAATAACCGCTATTAGGTGGTATGGTAGTCATCTTTAGAGATATATAAGGAGATCAAATGGTAATACATGCATATGGTTTGCATCTTCATACAGAATTGGATGGTATAAAATTGAAAGGGAAAGTCCTTCCCAATGCTTCTCTTGGAGGGCAAATATTATTAACCATTTCTTGTGTATTCTTCCAGAAAAAGATTGTATATCCTAGAAAACACACTCACGTGCTGTTATGTACTTTGATTTTTTCGCTTAATACTATAGGAGGTCTTTTCTTCTCAGTACGTATAGATCTACCTTGTTGTTTTTAACTGCTGTATAATATTCCATCCTGTGCTTATGCTATAATTTATTTAATCAGTCTCCCTTTTTGCTGGACATTTAGGTTGTTTTCATTGTTTTGCTATTGGCTTAAAGTTTGGTGGCTCTTTCATTTTCATTTCATCCAAAATTGGATCTAAACTATGCTGCAGTGAGTATTCTTGATATATGCTTTTGTGAGTACACCCATAAGGCAGAATCTTAGCAGTGGACTCATTGATTCAAAGCCATATGTGTTTACAATTTCGGTAGCACTTTCCCAGTTGCCATTTCATAGTGTTGTACCAATTTCTATCCCCACTGTCAATGTGGAAGAGTTCCTGTGGTCTAGCAGCAGAGAGTGTCAAACTTGTAAAATTTTGCCCATTTGATGTTATATTTAAACGAGAAAAATCAAATTCCAGTAGCCCTTGTGATACTGTAATAACCACGTTGTACGATGATATTAATGTTTAAACCAGTCTTGGAAGATAATGCTAAAAGACAACTATTTATGCATTTTAAAAAGTGTCTTCCTTTTTCCTGATATGTGAGAACAGATTCATCTGTGTTTATCTCATTATAACTAGTGCTTGATGCTTGGAGGGAGAAATTGCTGCGTTCACGCTAATCAACTCTGGGAGTTTGGCAAGTCTCTTAATGTATTTGGTGCCTCAGTTTCCTCATCTCTAACGAAGAACGTTGAATGGGATGATCTCAAAGACCCACGATTTAGTTTTTTCCCTTGCATTTTAAGGTGTAATTGGGTCCCTGGGAGTCAGTTTCAGATGACAGAACTTATCATTGTGTAGTTTGATTCTACCGTGTAGTAACTTGGGGCCAAGAAGCAATCAGCGCTCCCAGAGAAAGCATTATCCAAAAATATTCACTGTCAGGGACATGAGCAAAGGAAATGGGGATGAAAACAAAACTAACACTTACGTGGCATTTCAAACATTAAAATCTGATTTTATAGGTTGTAGACTGAAGAAACCCCACCCTTTTATCGTCTCTCCCCTGTTCACCTGTTTTCTGTGAATCCCGTTGTACTATGTTCCTCATTCCCCTAGATTGTGATGACGGAAGCTCAAATTTAGCATCAAAAGCCATCGTTACCATTTCCTATCATTGCACAATTAACAGCGCTGAGTGTGTGAGAACCTGCCTTGGCGATCCACGTTGAGCTGGGGTCCCCATGCCCTTCCCCCCAGTCCCCACCCTCCATATGTGCTAGTCTGGTTTCCTTCAGGCCCTTCCTTACCTCATCTCTGCGCAGGGATTTTATCTGGCACATCATTAAATACCACCTTCTTGTGTTTCTCAAGGTCAATTTGATCGACTCCAGTTTTTCCAGCTGCTAGCCAACTTGACTGTGTTCATGCTTGATCTGGGATGAATCAGATCAGTAACGGATCCAGAAAGGCACTGCAACATATTGGCCCTTCACAGGAGACTCTCAAAATGATCCAAAGTTTTTTGTTGCAGCAAAAGCTCACTCAGAAGTCTTTGGGCCTTTGGCTCAGTGGGGGCTCGCACGTGCCAAGGTTCTGCGGGCCTTCTCAGCTCCAGAGATGGAGTTCATGCCTCCTTCTCCAACTTCTTCTTCCCTGCCTAGCCTTTTTCTTCCTGCCTTTACTGCACATTCTAGAATTGCTGTGTTCCAGAACATTCATGTCTGTCTCCAAGCCAGGGGAATGTTATTCTCACACTCATCATGGGGAAGCTAACAACCACCATTTATGGTGTCTCTGTCATGCCCTGTGTCCCGGGCAAGGCACTTTATATCCCTAGTCAGGAGGATGCAAAAGCCTGGTTTTCTCCATTCTACAGAAGAGCCAGTGGAAGGATCAGGAGGGTGAAGAGACTCACCCAGAGTCACACAGCTGGTGACTGCAGAGGCAGGCTCCTGGCATGGTTGGTCCATCTGGCCTCCAAACCTGGTCTGCCTACTCCACTCCACGACCCAGCTTTTATGCTACATCCAGCATCATGTCCGTTCATTGCCTTTCAGGCTTTGCTTTCAAAATTGCTAGATGCTATTTGAGTGATTCATTTTAGGATTAATCACATTTCTCAGAGGAAGCAACTCTGATCTACCTTATTGTCTCAAGCAATCCCTTTGCATTCAAGATATCGTTTATAGAGTTCTCAAACCACTTTTGGGGAGATCCAGCTATTTAGTAAAATATAACTTAAATGAAAACACATTCTGTAAGGAATTATATTGAAAGCCTATATGTAATTACTACGAATAATAATTATTTCATGGGAAAATGCCCTCCTGCTGAGATGTTTTGGTTGCTACACATTAGAAATAAGAGAAGAATTGAAAACAATTAAAATTGGATAACATGGACAGTGCAGAAGTAAACCACCTCCTTGAAAAGTTAATCCATTTAGCATAATTAAAAAGGAAGGGAGGATAGTGAGGTCCATCAGCCCCCCAATCATAGTTAAATAAAATGTCTCTGGGAATGGGGTTCATGCCTATGTTGTTAAGCAGTCCACCATACGAGGACGTGGCCTACCTCATTCACATCCTTATGTGGATTATAGACTACTGTCTGTCTTAGACCTCTTAGACAAGCACCTAATTTTTCCATATGGCTGGCTGAGTAGGTAGCGTATCTTCCTATTTTCAGGATAGAGTGGATTCTCTTTTATTTAGCAGCGTGGTCTGTATGTTAGGATTCCAGTGAGTTCTCTAAGTCTGGGATGCTGATAGGTGTGTCTGAATCCCTTCAGTGCAGTGGTTTATACTTTCCTTTACTCAACACGTATTTATTGGAGTGGGGTTTTGTTGTTCTATCTGTGGAGGTCTGGCATGTGCCCCTCTCCATCCTGAGATCTGAGGACCTCCAACGGGCATTGTATGTGAAGAGCAATAGCTGATTAGATATCAAAATGCGCTTTATAGACTTTCACAACGAGACCCAAAGTCCCGACGTATAGCTCTTGAAAGGTCTAAGTGGGGCTCCCACTTCCTCCTTGCTCTCAGCTTATTACAGTATCTAAATTTTAGATTCCTAAAACTTGGGATCTAAAACTTCTGGTCCTAACGAGGAAGGAAGTTGGGCCAGCCCCGTGGCTTAGCGGTTAAGTGCGCGTGCTCCGCTGCTGGCGGCCCGGGTTCGGATCCCGGGCACGCACCGACGCACTGCTTCTCTGGCCATGCTGAGGCCATGTCCCACATACAGCAGCTAGAAGGTACTCTCAGATTAAAAAAAAAAAAAAAAAAGGGAGGAAGGAAGTTGAATAGAGCTGGAGCAGATGGGCCTGAGGTCACCCAGTTACCTACCAGTTTGTGCAGGAGGAGAAGGGGTGGGTTCATGGAAGGGGGTGGGAGAAGGAATCAAAACAGAAGAAGGGATTGTTTAGAGTGGCCAACCTGCCTCACATGTGCCAGGCCCTTACTAGATCTGCTTATCATGTAAAGAGTGGAACAGGAAGTATAAGAGAGCTCACGTATGGGGGCTGTCCATTAGTGAAATGTGGGGCCCACTGAATGTTCTGATGCTCTAGCATCCACTGGGGATTGAGATACCAATGAGTTGGGTGGAAGTGGGCTGGGCTGGGAAGAGAGGCTGATGGCCCTCCCTTGGAGTTATGTGACCCTCTCCTGATTCCTCAGAATGTGTCTTGGGCCCATTCCCTCATCATAAGGGCGAAATGACCTAAGTATGTTTAGTTTGGTGAGAAGCTTTGGTCCCCAAGGAAGACTTCAAGCCCAAACTTTTCTAACTTGTGTGTGTGTGTGTGTGTGTGTGTGTGTGTGTGAGGAAAATTGGCCCTGAGCTAACATCTGTTGGCAATCTTCCTCTTTTTGCTTGAGGAAGATTGTCCCTGAGCTAACATCTGTGCCAGTCTTCCTCTATTTTGTATATAGGACGCTGCCACAGCATGGCTTGACGAGCAGTGTGTAGGTCCACGCCTGGGATTCGAACCTGTGAACCCTGGGCCGCCAAAGCAGAGTGTGCAAACTTAAGCACTATGCCACCAGCCTGGCCCCCCTATCTTGTCTTTTTTTTTTTTTGGTAAGGAAGATTAGCCCTGAGCTAACATCTGCTGCCAATCCTCCTCTTTTTGCTGAGGAAGATTGGCCCTAAGCTAACATCTGTGCCCATCTTCCTCTATTTTATATATGGGACGCCTGCCACAGCATGGCTTGATAAGCGGTGCCTGGGTTCGTGCCTGGGACCTGAACCTGCGAACCCCAGGCCGCCGGAGTGGAGCTTGCAAACTTAACCATTACACTACCGGGCAGGCCCCTAACTTGTCTTTTTATATGGCCTAGACTTAAATCTTCCTAGGGACTGGTTAGGATGACATGTCATTGGCCAGGAGAATGCAACAGGGGTCTAGCTCAGCTGCTCTTGTTTTCTCATGGATATTTAACCAAGATTCTCAAGAGCCCCGGAGAAGGCAGGCTGGGTGTTCTTTAAGATGCTTCCTGGGCAGATGTCCCTTGGTGGGGGGCAAATCATCTCCAGTTGATAACCCTACTTTAAAATATGCTGTATTATAATGGCAAAGATTAGAAGCAGACACACACTATGACCTTGGGCAAGTTTCTTAATTTCTCTAAACCTTAGTTTCTTCATCTGTAAAATCCGAATACTAATATCTATTCCAGGAGGTATAGGTGGCTATGAGTGTTAAGTGCATTGACTGCATGTGTGTTTAGCACATTGCTGGGGATAGATTAAGTTTTAGCTGCTATTAATAGCAATAATAATAATAATGTCTTATTCATACATGAAAGTACGAAGTGATGCTTACTTTTCTTAACCTCTCCAAGCAGCTGAAAGAGGAGCTGTAGGGAGGATGTTTATCAGCATGATTCAAATGGAGTTGCAATGAATTGTTTCTCTATCTTCATCTGTCTGGACTCCTACATTTTAATAGATGTGTATTTAGTTTGTTGATTAGTATTTTCCAGTGAAGCTTATATTAGCACTCAACTGTCATTTGAAAAGCCATCTTAATTATTTATGTGATTGCTTTTTCTTTTGTATTTACAAAGAAATACACTTTGCATATATTTAGGAAAGATGATTAAGGGATCAGTCATCAGGAACAGCAAGCAATGGTTTATATCAAAATGGTTATTGAGAAAGCAAGGAGATGAGGGGTAAAAAGAAAAGATTTATTAGTCAGAGGTAATAGAATATGTATGTTTTAGGGAGAGAGCACATGCTCGGTTGATTGTCGCCACACAGTTTGATGCTGGAGAGACTGAAGTGTTGTAATTATTCTAGTTTTCAATAGAGTTGATACCAGGTCTATTTATCTAGTTGGAGTGAAGGCATGTGGAAAGCTGACAGTATTATGTCATATTGTAGCCTCATTGATAAGCACTGGAGATAATGATTTTAATATTATTTTCTGATATGGAGTACTTGGTACCCACCAATGTATTAGGCACGTAGGTTCGACACTTTGCTGTGCTTTTCATGGATACTGACACCCTGTGTGTTCATGACACAATATTAAGGAGTGATGGGCTAGGATGCTGAGTAGTAAATAAATTGCTTGCACTTTTAAGAACCACTGGAGAAATCCAGCCTCCTTCAAATCCACTCAGCGACTTTATGATCTGGTATAGCTTTGGTATTTGTGGGAATTTCCCCCAACCTCCTTTGATAATAAAAGCTTAAATCCCATAATTTGCCTTCACAGATCAAAGGCCTTAGGTGGGATGCTTTCTTTTATGTGATGTGTGTGGCCTGGGGGGAGGTGTGCTGCACATGGGGTGGATAATTTACAAGCCTTACGCCTGTCTAAGCCGGTGACTTGGATCAGAAAAGATGATTGTTATTCAACGCATCACAAGTTATAGGACTCATCTCCATTGTTTTGAATGATCTTCAGCTAAACAAAAATATAAAAACTATTAATATTATTAATAGTTATAGATTATTGGGAAAAGTTCATTCTAAATCAGCTGCTGGATTTGTTCCTCATTTCTTTGCTTTAAAAATTGTTTTTATGTATAGCATTGGATTTTCAATAAATAAAGTATGATATAAACAAGTCTGGGAACCAGCAAGAACTATATAAACCACTAGCTTAAATCAATAAGCACACACACACACATTCAAATGTAAAGTTCTAGAGTTCTCCCTTGGGACATTTTGGTTTACAAAATATCATATTATTATTGTCACCTGCAGGTGGGGTTGGGTATTCATGTGTATTTCCGTACTAAGCACTGTTTATTGCATTTAGCAATGAGATATTTATGTTGTGTGTTAAATCCATTTTGCAGATGAGGCGTTAGAGGCTAGAGGAAGGGAAAAGGCTTGCCTAAGCTGATACAGCTGGAAGCTATGTGGTCGATCCAGAATTTGAAGGCATATTTATCTGACCCCAATGCCATCTTGTCACCCAATCCAAAATTCCTGGTGTGCGTTGTGTCGGAAGACTGTCCTTTCTTTTTCAACGACTTAGCCAAAGATTGTGTTCATGGAGATGTGCATGTTTATGTATAAATGTTTCTCTGTTCATGATAGGAGGGTGCCTGTGGTTCCCTAGTCAAGAGAACTTCCTGGGTGGCTTTTTGTAATCTGGTGGAGTTGATGAACCTCATCTCACTAAAAGAAGCTCTTTCCTTCCCAGACTTCCATTTAAGTGGTATATAGTGTATTTTCTGTTCTATTTAAGTTGGCTATTTGATCTTCCTTGTAGTAGGCCCAGGAAAGATTCTTTATCAGATAATAAATTATTCATCCCCCTCATGGACATAATCAGTTGCTAAAATATTCTGAGTTTTCTCTGTCTCCAGGATGCCTAAAACTTGTGCTTAGTATTTATCCTCTAAATTTTCCATTTCATTTCTCATTCCAAAAATTTTGCGTTGACTTAGTCTTGATGTTATTCATTGTTCCTTTGATGACCATCTCTGTGTCTTCTTTTTTGGTTTTTTTCCTGTCCACCGCTTGCAATCTTGGACTGAATCTTTCAAACTTTATAGCCATTGTAACCTTTGTATAACAAGGGCTCTGATTATCCACAGAATTTTCAAGAGTGAAAGTCAAGCACAGGTGGCCAGCTCCAAGCCATCACTCCCAATCATGTGAAAGCCAAAGCAGATACATCCTTTCATTAATTCGGGGTCCACTGAGTTATTATTAAGCAATTGTGACATAGTTTGAAGAGACGGATTCCATCTTCAGATGGTGTTCAGCCAATGGCTAAAAGGCCTGCGTCTGCCACTAGGCATTTAGGCTCTGTTATTTAACAGGGGAAAAATATGCTTGAGACTGTTTTATCTTTTTGTGTGTGTGGGTGAGGAATAATTAGCCTTGAGCTAACATCTATTGCCAATCCTCCTCTTTTTGCTGAGGAAGATTGGCCCTGAGCTAACATCCGTGCCCATCTTCCTCTACTTTATATGGGACACCCCTACAGCATGGCTCCACAAACAGTGCATTGGTCTGCTCCTGGGATCTGAACCTGCGAACCACGGGCCACTGAAGTGGCGCATGTGAACTTAACTACTATGCCACCGGGCTGGCCCCTGAGACTGTTTTTCATATTTATTATGGGGCATTTCCAGAGAGTCTCAGACATAGCGGGTGTTAGATTAAACAGGGAGGAGAAACAGTCCTTATGCCAATAAAACCTCCTACGTGAGGACAAATAGAGATACAGCTGTAGACGAGGCAGCCAGTCTCAGAACGCGGCAGCACACACTGTAATAGGTTGAAGTTTATTTTAACCATATACTTAAAATAGACTAATTTTTAATTTATATGGAGACAGCCCAGTAGTGTAGAGGGAGCCCCAGTTTTGGAGTCCTGTAGACCTGAGATTATATGCTGGTTTGAACAAGTGCTCACTGGGTATCCCTGGGCACATTGGTTCATCTCTTTGAACCTTGCTTTATTTACCTGCAGAACGGTGCTACTAATGGCTCTCAGGGTCATCTTTGGGATGAAATGAAAGCACACACATACTCTCTTATATAGAACCTGGTACTTAGTAAAGACTCCGAAAATGGAAGCTTCAGCTTTCCGAAAATGGAAGCTTCCAGAGAAGCTGACTTGTTCTCAATACAGATTCCTAAAATAGACAGATACTCTCAGAAACTTTGTTGGAAAATGTGTTTCCTCTTCTGGCTTTTTTTTTTTTTAAATAAATGATCAGAGTATTAGGAAGTAGCCAAGCCTTTCTTCATCTTTGCATCGATATGTCAGTTAATAGTGAGATGAGCTGAGGTAAGGAGCCGGGGGTTCCTTCCATCCCTAGCGGGCTGGAGAGGTGACCATTCACACTCCTGGTGCCCACGCCCTGGTATGGAGCTGGCTGGCCTTCCGCAGAGGCTGGGTTAGCATGAGAGAGAAGTGGAGTTGGCAGAACCAAATCTATGCTTCCAGGGGACTCACCTGCAACTAGTCCCTGCCACTTAGTCGACTGGGGCATGAGGATGTAACTAGATTTTGAAGACCCTAAAAAGGGAAGCCTTAGAAGTGGCTGTTGTGGTTTTAAAATCTGTCCACCAATTCTTTGATACTCTTCCTTTTAAGAGGTGGAGCCTCATTCTCTTCCCCTTGAGTGTGGGCTGAATTTAGTGACTCACTCTTAATGAATAGAATGTGGCAGAATTGATGGAGTATGACTCCCAGGACAGGTCATAGAAGGCATGCAGCACTCTCTTGGATTACTCACTCCGGGGAAGCTGGCTGCCGTGTTGTGAGGATGCTCCAGCATCCCTATGGAAAGGCTGATGTGACAGAGAACTGAGGCCTCCAGCCAACAGCCTCATGACTAAGGCCTCTTGGAATCCTCCAGCTTAGTCAAGCCTGCAGATGGCCACAGCCCCAGCTGACAGATTGACGGCAACCTCGTGAGAGATCTCAAGTGAGAACCACCCAGAATTCCTGACCTATGGAAACTTGGTGAGATGCGAAATACTTACTGTTTTAAGCCACTACACTTGGGGGAAACTTGTTATGTCACAATGGGTAATGAACACAGGAGTTGTGGCCTTAAGGGGAAAAGGAGCTCTTAGAGAAACTGGACAGTGAGTTCAAAGGACAAGACATGAGGACTCAGGCAATGATTGTCTCTAAATGCAAAGAATCTTAAGTTCTTAGGGTTGCATCGACCATCCGGGTCACCTTTCCTGACCTCTTTCCAGTACGCAGACCATTTATACAACATCCCTGAATAGAGATCATCCTGCTTTGACTTAAACTCTTCCAGTGATGGGTAAGCTCCTCCCTCCCAAGGCAGCCCATCCTATTTCTGCACACCTCTTAATTAGAAAGTTCTCCCTTATATTGAAGGCAGAATCTTCCTCTGAGCATCTTCTACTCACCTGCCCTGGTTCTGCCCTCCGAGTTCCACTGGGCTGCCTTCTCATCAGAACCCAACTGATACTCACATCTCTCAAATTCCCTCAATAATAAATCCAAAGTTATTGAAGACATCAGATTACTAAAAGTTGGCAGTGAGGCTGGCCCCTCTCATTTCTTTGCAACCCCTGTCCCGCTTTTATTATTGGAGTTTGGGATGTGCATGGTAAGGCTTGGCAGCTGGGGAGAACTCCGTCTGCTCTGGTATCCTTCAGCAGGCAGCAGATGTGGAGCCCAGACCCACTTTGCCTTCCCTGGAGTTAATGAATCAGTGCAAATGAAGAGCACAGTCTCCTTTTAAATGAATGAAGAACACTGCACGCATTTACCGACAATTCTCAGATTCTAATTGTTACAGCTACAATGTGATCTGTAAACTGGGTAGCTGGGAGAAACTTCAATGCATCTTTGTAATGGCTTTGTTGTTGTTTATTGAGAGGGACTAATTAACTTTGATTATTGCACTAATATTATGGCACTTTGACAGCCCTTCAGATTTATGACTCTGGGAAAATAAACAAATGAAATGCAGGTGCTGGAGCAGAAAGAATAAGTTATTACTGAACTTTAATTACTTGGAATGTGTAGCCAGGAGAGAATTAGTTGATGAATTACAGGATGCTTAAAATCTACATCAAATTGTAAGCAACATGAAGACAAAAATGAAAAGGGGGCTAGGAGAGTAATCTTTTTAAGGCAGGAAAGGATAGGACCCATCTGTAATGGTCTCAGTAGTGTTTCATTGATTAGTCCCTATGGTTTCCAGTGCTGCAGAAACTCACACAGTGCTGCTGGAAGCGTGGCCCCTGACCCGCAGCATCGGCGTCACCTGAGAACTTGTTAGGAATGCAGATTCCTGGGCCCCACCTCAGATCTACTGGATCAGAGTTTCTGGAGGTGTGGCCCAGCCAGTCTGTGTTCTTCAGTCCCTCCAGGAGATTCTCATGCACTGCTCTACAATTCTCATGCTGTTTGATTTTTTTATTATAAAAGAGCTGGTACAGGTTCTTATCTTTGCTTGCAAAAATCAAATGTTCTCACAACCTAGTTTGCCGACTACCAACTAGCCAAAAGATTTTCAGAGAACTTGAAAAACTGTACAAATATGTATTAAGCATCTGTTATGTGCTTGTGGGTATAGTGGGTGATATAAGACAGTATGGAATATTGTCATTACCTTCAAGGACTTTACAAGTGAGATGATGTCCCCAAACTGTAACCCATGCCAGAACCAGGGGAGCATGGTAAGAGCGGTACTCTTAGGACTCATGAAAGATGCGTCCCCCTGTGCTTCAGAGCAGGATCCTTGAAGAAGGAAGTACTGGCAGATGCAGCACGCCCAGACGTTGAGGGCACATTCCAGTGGCAGGAAGAGCAAGAGCAGGGCATGAAAGCAGGCCCTGGGGATGGTGAACAGTCAGGTTTGGAATAATGTAGGAGCGGAGTCCAGAAGCTGCCGTTTGGAGCCAGATCATTTGGGACCTTGGATTCCATTCTCTGAGGAGAGTGGGCTTTCTTCTCCAGGTCCTGGCAGCCAGTGAAGGATCCAAGTGGGAGTGATGCAGTCCACACGTGGTGATGCAGAAAGATAGATGCTCAAGCTGAATCAGAGATGGGGAGCATGGAGCCCAGGAGATACCCTCATCCACGCTTTGGGTCGGTAGTGGTTAAAGTGGCAGCTATGAGCCTGAAAGGATGAGAAGGATGCTGAATATACTTGCTTATTTCCTGACATTCAAGGAATACTTTTAAATCCATCAACTGAGTCCCAAAGGATAAAAATAATCATCCCTTCCAATGTTTCCTGCCCTGAGAACCTTTAACACAGGATGAGGGAAAACATTCCTCACTCTTAGAAACTCTGTGAAAAGCGAGAGAAACGTGTTTGCTTATCTGCAACCCTCTCTTAGGAGTAGGATGATCAGACAATTTATTGTTCAAACCAGGAAGTTGAGAGCCAAAGGAGGGCTCTTAATAATATACCAGGAGAGCAGACATAATGAGGAGAGAAACTGAGAAGTCTGAGCAGCCTGCTTAGGAGCCGTTATCCCAATAATCCCATGAGCTACACGTGAGTGTGGAGCCTGGCTGGACTCGATACAGAAGGGGTCAGGTCTGGCTTCTGGTGGGGCTGATCTGAGCTTCACACTGGTCTTGGTCCCTACCGTTCTGGGTTGTCTCCTGTTAGCGCTTTTCCTTTTAAGATGTTGCTGTTTTCTTTCCCACAAAAGCTTGGCCAGCCTCCGGCCCAAGATCGTCTCTGTTTCTTGGACAGTGGCAAATGCCACTGTGACTCCAGATCTTTTGTTGTCAAGCAGGCTGCTAAGCTCTTATTCCTGAGGCCCTTCTCTCATGTTATTTCTCCCACCATCTGGAACCGTTTGGATCCCCCTCTCATGAATAGTGCTGGGTACTTGAGGAATAGGAATGCATTTCAGTGCTAGACTGAGCTAGACCCTTTTACAACATAAATCTTCCACCCGGGATCCATACAATGCCACGTGGAAATAAGTAGCGGTCATTTTAGAATTGCCTTCTGTTTGGGATGGTTCTTGGCTTGTCTGGTCTGTAAATGTGGATAACGGAGAGCTGCCTAAATGTTTATTTTCAGCTCTGGGTAAATTTGCATCATTGGAGGAAATACAGTGGTACTTGGTGCTGGTGTTAGTGATCACAGTCATCTTGCAGGCTTGAGTCACTGTTTATGGCATCCTTGCAGAGCTGCCAACACAGACGGTTTTAGGGAGACATCAAAGAAAAGAAGAAATAATTCTACATTCCTTTAAAGTATATGTTAAAAATAAAGTTCTTTTTAGTCATATATGACCCATTCGGTTTTGTGTAACTCTTTTAGCCATTACTTTTAGGGGATCTGGGAAAGATGTGAGCCAATTTACACAAGAATAATTTGAAAAATTCAGATATGTATTAGTTAAGTCGTTTTTCTTTTTAGAGAAAGTTGTGAATGAACAGATCACATCACCAGCTTGAGTTGGGTTGGCTTTGCTTCTGATGTCCCTCTTCCTGTTTGGCTAATAAGTAATTGTCCTGAAGCCTGTCAAGATAAATGTATACTGAAAACGAAATTAACAAGAGAGAGACAGACACACAGAAAGAGAGACGGACAGAAACAGAGCTGTGGTGGAGGAGGGCGACGGGAGAGGGCCAGGCAGACAGACAGGCAGACTGACATACACATAGGCGGGAGAGACGGAGACCTAGGGGAGGGACAGAGAGAAGAGACAAACAGAGATCAGAGTTGGGGAGAGACAGAGGGAGATGAAGGGAGGGTGGGGGAGGCGGAGAACCTCTCAGGAGTGTTTCTATGGAGCTCATTTGGTGCAGGCCTCTGCACCATGGGTGTGATCACTGTTTTCAGCCTTCTCTGATTATTTCTGGCTCAGAAAGGAGGACATTAGAATTGTTGAGCTATGATTTGTTTTAATCAGAAAGAAATTGTCTAACATAAATCTCTTTGTGAGTGCTGGAAAAGCCCTAAAGCGGGCAGGAAAAAAAATATCAATACTTTGCAAAGGAGGAATGATTGTTCCAATTCGTGGCTTAATTGACTTTAAGCCGTAATGAAACTCGGGCCAGTGCAGGCCGCGCACACTTCACGGCTGGGATCAACAGTGAAACCTACACTGGGAGAGGAGGAATTTAGGGGGGTGATTTGCTTCTTTGCTATTGATGCGATTTTCTAATTGAGTGGGGCTACCTAATAGCAGATAGTAATTTTTTTCGATGAAGAGAGTAAATTTTTTTCTGACTAACACAGTAATTTATTTTAAATTACAGCTTTTTCTATTGGAAGCATTCATTTATGGTAGATTATCATTCCCCAAGTGAAATTTCACTGATGCTGTATAATTAAATATAGATTTTTTAAAAAGGTAGTATATATTTTAAATTTGTAAGTGGACAAACTGGGGGTATATAAAGACTTTATTTAAGAAGAGTAAACAGCCCACCTGTTCAACATGATGGCTGTTGGGAAGGATTCATTTAGCATCAGTGTGCCCCTATTCAGCACTAGACACCTTCTTGGGAAAGGATGCTAAAACTTGCTTCCTCTGTTAGTCTAAAAGGATTGATCTATAAAATATGTCATGTGGGTATAAGCAACAGACTTGAGGTCTGGTCTGCCTGTGTTTAAATCCTCTTTCTGCTACTTATGAACCAGGTGACTTTCGCTTCCTATTCCCTCAGTTTCCTTATGAACATGGGGATGATAATAGTACCTGAATCACAAGGTTGTGAAGATGAACTGAAGTCCTGCACATAAAGTATAGAATGGTACCTGGGTACTTATATACAGTGGTAGCAGAGATAAAAAAAAAATTGTTTGGGGCCCCTGTGTGGTCTGGCCCCTGCCTACCTGTCCAGGTTCATCTCTGACCTTTCTCTTCCTTGTCCCGATCATATCAAACTCACTGCCATTCCCAAACCTTCCAGTCTTTCTGTGTCTTGGCCCAGAACATCTCCTCTGCTTGGAAGGACCTTAGCCGCCTAACCAACACCTCTACGTCCTGCGAACCTCTGCCCATGGATGTCTTTCCCACAGAGCTTTCCTGGACTGCTCTTCCCTCTCTCCTGCCCACCTTCCAGCCCTTCCTGCAGCAAGTAGTCAGCAGTGCCCTTCTCTGAGTCAGGTACTGCATTAAGCACTAGTGACAAGGCAGTGAGTAAGAAAGCCAGAGTTCCTGCCTCCAGTGAGCTGATAGTCCATGTTTTGGTTTTTAAATATGCATCCATCACAGCACTGATCACATTATTCATTGATTGTTTCCCGGTGGTCTCCTTACTTAATCAACAAATATTTATTGATGCTTTATTATATGCCAGGCATCCCACTGAACCCTGAGCATATATAGATACATGACATTGTCCTTGCCCTCTAGGCATCTAGGTGTGGCAACAGACATGTACATTCATAGTAATAATATCAGCGCTCCAGTAGGTGTATGTGTGTGTTTGTGTGTGGGTGGGGCGGGGAAGGGCAGGCCTGGCTATGGCTTGAGCTCAGGAATACCTGCACAGTCCTTGGGCAGGTGCAGACACAGTGTCTGTTCCTCATCACTTTTGGATGGTATAGGATCAGTTGGTTAGGACTACAAAGGTTTTTTTGTTTTTGTTTTTTTTTTGACTCCAGCTGTCTAGTTAGTGGTTGTGAGAACAGATTTTGGAATCAGCCCGACCTAGGTAGGATCCTGGCTCTGCCATCCTCCAACAGAGTGTAGTCTCAGTCAAGGCACTCCTCCATGTGCCTATATGTAACTATGGAAATTGGGGATGTTGCATCCCTGCCTCATAGGATGCTTGTCAAGATTAAATGAGATAACAGTGCCCGGCTCATGGCCCGTGCTCAGTAACACCTGCCAACTCCTGCTCACCATGCTGAAAATTTCTGAATATTACCTCTTGGTGCCTTGCACGTCTTGGGTTCTAACCCATCAAAGCGTTCCTACCTTCCCCTCTTCCTGCCAACAACTCTTGTGCCCACCAGGGGCTGGCCTCCTCGGTGCCAGACAGAGTCTCAACTGGGTAGATTTGCTTTGTGCTCAAAGCTTCGTTGCCGTGGTATTGGATTTTGTAGGACAGTGACAGTTTCCAGAAACCTCTGGTCCGTGAGCCAATTTGGAGAAAATTGAATCATTCTCTGTGCCTCTCGGCTCGCATCCTAAAAGGCTGCACAAACACTTTGGGCAGGCTTCAGCAACTTCACATCAAGGACTCCATCACGGCTCCGAAATAAAAACATCCCCTGGTGCTCCCTGCGTGTGAAGCTGGATTCTGTGCCTGGCACAGACCGTGGCGGTAGCAATAACACTTCCTTCCGCCATATCATAAGGTCCTACAGAAGGCAGAAGCCACTTAACATACTCAGTGCTTCTCCCTGTGAGGATTAAAAAAAAAGTAGGAGCTGTCAAGATCCCAAATGTTCAGATGCTCTTGCAGCTAGAGGTAGGATGGGTCTTTTGAAGTCTTTAGAGAAGTGGTTTCATATTCAACTTTGTGGAACTGCGCTCGGAGAGGCCACGGTCTAATGTAGTGATTCCCTCTGTGGTTTCTCATCTTGTCGTAGAAACTGACCTCATGGCACCATGTTCACCTTCTCCTTAGCAAGGATCCTTCTGTAGAAATAGTCGTGAATTTGGTAACTGACGATCGTAAGGGTTTTATGATTTGTGGAGAATTTATATGTGAAAGAAAATGGATGAATTAAAAAAATTAAACAGCTCAGCCGGTACCCACATGGATGTATCATGGAGATCTATTTTTTTCCCCCTTCGTAGTATAAACATATGGCATGAATTTTCTGCTCTCATTACAGATGCTGAGAGAAGGCAAAGACAAATATTTATATTACATTCGTGTTTTACAGTAAAAACACTGTTCGGTTTGTTTATACAGTTCCACTGTTACAGTTTTTATGGTTGGTAATGAAACCACTGTAAAACCAAGCCTGGGTTATATAGCAGATGTGATAAGCCCTAATATTCAGGAAGATAGCCTGGATGGAATAGCTGATGTCACACATGCAGGATCAGCAATTGAATTATGTGTTAGGACAGGCTAAGCTATGCTGTAATAACAAACAACCTCAAAATCTCTGGGGTTTAAAACAACAAAAGTTTATTTCTCACTCAAACTACATTTCCATCATGAGTTGCTTGGAGGGCTCTGTTAGGTGGGGACCTCACTCAGCCACGCGGACTGACAGAGCAGCTTGCATTGCTGGTTGTTGTGACAGAGGAAGAGAAAGGCATGCGGTCCCTGTACTGGCTCTTCATGCTTGTGCTCAGAAATGACACTGGCGCATCTGCTCACATTCCATTGGCCAAGCAGGTCTCGTGGCCATGTGCAACTTCAAGGTGCAGAGGGTGCAAACCTACCATGTGTGCAGAAGGAGGTGGAGAACTGGAATATCAGAGAACAGCCCTACAGACTTCCTTCTACAGTTACTTCAAGTCTTTTTTTAGTTATTTAACTGATATTCTATTTAAATGCAACTTTGAATCAGAAGGGAAACAGGAAAGGCATCAAAGACCCTCCTGCCCGCCATGCCCAAACTCTTGAAAATTGATGAGACTCTGTCTTCATTTACGATGATCTGAAGAGAGAGGATTCACAGCTGTCTCCAGGAATACATCACAATGCAGAAAAAATTTCAAAGCCACAAAACTTTTTCAAGTCGAGCTGTGATTTTTTTGCTGTTTTTTTTTTTTTTGTAATAAATTTACATCTGGAAGCTCATCAGTAGACTGTACTCCTTTTAGATACATTACTCTCAAGTGGTGCACTTTGCCACCATAAAGTAGGCATAAAATGCTGGAGATAAGCATTCATCCAAAGGAAATAAAAACGTGTAATTATGAAAACAGCTCAAAGTGACTTTTAACAGCAACTTAAAGGTGGTGTCTAGAGCTGAGCTGTCCATTATGGTAGCAAGTGGGCACATGGAGCAATTGAATGCTTTAAATGTGGTCCAGATTGAAATGATCTGTAAGTGTGAAATAAAATACCTACCAGATTTTGAAGACTTAGTACAAAAAATGTAAAATATTTTATTAACATTTTTATATTGATTCCATGCTGAAATGATATTTTAGATATACTAGGTTAAATTAAATATTATTAAAGTTAATTTCACCTGTTTCTTTGTCCGTTTTTTTTGACACGGCTACCAGAAAATTAAGTTACATATGTGACTTGCGTTATTTCTTTTGAATAGCACTGATCTAAAGGGTAAGCACCAGGGAGAAAAAAGTACAATTTGATATCTTTCTCACAAATCCCTAATTGCTAGAACTCACAGTTTACCCTGACAGTTTATATCCTTTGACTTGGAATTTTCTACTTTACATCAGTCTTTTTAAACACTTGATTTTAAAATAATTTTGGACTCTCATAGAAGCTGCAGAGAATATTATAGAGTTCCTGGGTGCCCTTCACCCAGCTTCCCCCAATAATAACATCTTATATAACCATAGGACAATGATCAAATCTAGGAAATTGACATTGGTACAATACTATTAACTAAACTACAGATTTTATTCGTATTGCAGTTTTTACATGTACTCATTTGTGTGTGTGTGTCTATAGTTCTATGAAATGTTATCACATATATAGATTTGTGTAACACCACCACAATCAGGATACAGAACGATTCTATCTCCTCCAAAGAAACATCCTTTACCTTATTTTTTATTTTTGAGTTACTTCTTAACCAGGGCTGTTACTGAAAGTAAAACTTCTAGGCAATTTAGTGCAAAATGCGCTCTTGGCCTATAGGTCTCTTCATTTGCCTTTCCACCCTTAGCCCGTGGCTGAGTTATGCCAGTCTTTGCAGGAGGTGGTGGGCAGACACAAAGAAGAAAAGCTTGCACTCAGGGAACTCACAGTCTTCGGAGGGTTTACAGAAATAGTTTTGCTAGAAGATAAGAAATCGTGTAATAGAAATTGGTGCCTCGACCTGCCAAAGAGAAGAGAATGGCACAGGATCTTTTTTCCAAGTCTCAGGACCTGGGTCTCTTGTCCTTTCTTTACCTTGACAACGCAGAGTAAGACTGGCTCAGATCACGTTAGAAGGCTGTTACTTTCTCACCCGATTTTAAAGGGGAGAGGAATGCCATCCCCCTCTACAGGCATTTCATGTGATCTGTACAAGCCAGGTGTTCTGTGAAATTTTCACTGGCTCTAAATCCCAGATTTTCAAATTTTTCTTTTTTTGTTTTTCAAGGAAAAGCCTCAGAAATTGCATTTGGAAATTTTGGAAATAGTTAATATTTTTTATTGGAAAGCTTTTTTAAACAACAAGGTTAACTAGGTATTTGTTTCTATGGCTAGCTAAGGTAGTCTTTCTTGATCTGAATATTTGTGTCCCAAGACATGTATCCATTTCTTGTTAAGGTGGAGGACAGTTTGTCATAATTTTTAGCATGCCAGGAGGCCGTAGAGAAGCCTGTCTGCGTTTTTTCCAGGCTAAACAACCCAGGGACCTGCGCCCTACATGATCAGTCTCCTCCATGGCCCTTTCTGTTTCCTCACATCTTTTGTAAACATGTTGCCCAGATGCAGACACAGTATTCCTCAGTTTAACTTTTCCCTGAACAAAGCAGGAGGATTATGTCACCAGTTCTACACGTTATACATCAGTATAGCATGTTATTACATTAATACATTACATGTTATTACATGTACATACATGTTATTACATTAATACATTAATATAGCATTTTATTAATCCAGGAGTATGATCCCCCCTCCAAAAGGACAGAACCTTATTTGCAATGCTTGTCTTCCACCTTAGGTTCTGTTCTGACTTTGGACATCTTAAACAAATAAAAAGTAGTTTTGAACATAAAACCATTGGCCATTAGAGTCACATGTGATGGTGGATAAGGAACCTAATTTCTCTGAGCCTCAGTTTCCACATGTGTAAATTGAAGAGACTAATAATGATGCTATGATTCGTTGTGTTGATTTTCAAACATCCAGCGTTTGGCGTAGGGTGAGGCTCACAGATGACATTCAATAAGCTTGATTTTTGCCCACATGATTGTTGTGTAATTGTAATAAAAATAGATAAAGTCTCTAAGCATAGGACCCGGCACATGTGGGTACTCAATGAATATATTTCAGTTCCTTTCTTCTGTTTGTTGAATGAGTGAGTGAATGAATGAATGGGTGGATAAATGAATGAACTTGAATTCTCTGGTCTCAATTAGCTTTCTGCTTGGAAGTTGAAAGAAACTCTAAATAACTGTAATAAATCATGTAGAACCAAATCAGAAAATAAATAAAACAATGTATGGAAGCTAGATAAATTTTTGTTTCCTTTTATATTTCATTTTTTTTCCTCTAAGTCTTTATTTTTGTGTAATATAAATGATTGGATTTAAACAGATTCCTTGGTAGATGGGGGTGGGTTTCAGGGATTTAAATGATATGATGGGTGTTTCCCAGGCATTTAAAACTTCTTAAGGCTTCTATTTCCATTAAGCATTCTGGATGCATTCCAAGAATTTAATTAATATAACATCTCTTCATTCGTTGGAATTCCTCACCAGGGTTATGAGAACTTGGGATTGTTTAGTTTCTTATTCAGTTGATTAAAAGATACTTTCTATGGTTTTCCAACTAGCTATTTTCCATGGAATGTAGTAGTTGTCAATGAGTATTAAATCAGTACAGCTAAAATGATCAAAGTGGTGAGAAGAGCTTTCATCCAAACATAGAAGAATAGTTTGCTTGCCGCAGTTGGGAAAAATAAAGTTGTAAGGCTACGGATTGGAGTAATAGGGTCATATTTGAAAAATCTCAGAATAGTAAGAGTATTATTTGGAAGTTTTGAGGAGCTAATATTAGAAAAAAATAACAGCAGGTAATACTTTATAGAGCAGGCACTAAACTATGGGCCATTATGATATATGGTCCAGGCTGAAGAGTCATTGGCTTACATAAGGGTATTGACAGATCAATGGATGTAAAGTCCCTAATGGGTATTTGTGGGGGAGGGAGACATGCCTTTTGAAATCGTATAAATGATTTCCCTTGGGGCCACTGGAGAAAATGGAACCTACATTTGATAAGTATGGCACATCTTCTGTTTTGATTCCATGCTTGGCTAACCATAAAGATTAGATTAGATCCTACTGTAAAACTGTTGAAGGGGAGTGAGGAGGAGGAGGAGAGGCTGAGAAGGAGAGCAGGGTGAGGGGGCAGGAAGAATTTGGAGAGGCAGCAGAGGCTAGGTCAGTACCAGAGTTCCTGACATTCCTGTGGAAGCTGGTATTTGATCTCAGCTATGGCTGAGAGGAAACAGCTCATCTTTAGGATGGAGTTGCAAGAGTCAGGTTTGGGGCTGAGCCAAGCTGGAAACTGGAGGAAGCTTAGGTTCTTAGGACCAGGAATAGGTAGGGTCCAGAGGCAAGTTGTGACAAGTTAATGGGCAGGATCTTCAGGGTTTCAGCCTACCTGTGTGCTGGTGGCCTCCCAGGAACCCCTGTATCTGGTAGCCCAGCCCCCATGTGTTTGCTCTTCCCCACTGGTTATTGGTAGTCATCAACACTTTTGCCGTTCTGATGACACAACACAGAAGTTACCTGTCTCCATTCTCTTCCTTATTGGTGCAAGTTCATGAGAGATGTGAAAGTCCGTGTGTCTTTGCAATAGTGCCTGCTGGTTCATTTGTCCATCTTCAGCATCAAGTGAAGAGGGTCGTGTAAGCAGAGCCATATACAGGGCATATAAAAGTGGGACAACAACCCTTAAATCTATTTTTTGAGAAAGAAAAAGAGTCAAGGAGTTAGTAGATAGCCAGTGTCTGACATAATAATAGCAACTAAACCCCTCTTACCTTTCTTCAGAAGCTCCCTTCCCACCCATAGCTTCTCCATTGTGGCTATTCTCTTATCCAGCACCTCTTCCCATCCCCATTATTAACAGCTCCATTCTGGGGACTATGGAAGTGAAGGTGTTGGTAGTAGTTTGCATGAACTAGTTTGGGCCAGTTATGGTCCATCACAGCCTAGCCAAAGTGGTTGGTCTAAGATGGGCACTTAGCTTAAGCCAGACCAGTCAATAGTCAGTGGAGAATGTGCCCTATTATCTGTGGGATTGGAAGCTAGAAGGATGTTTGTATGGGCTGCTAGCAACCACGTTTCCTGTTACAAGGAGACAGAGTAAGAAAGGCAAAGGACAGCTGAAATGAGAAAGAGCAAAAGAGTTCCTTTGTCTAACTTCACCCCTTGCTCTTGTCCTATTATGGAGTTGATAAACCCCCTTTGTGTGAGCTAATTTTGCCTGGGTTTCTGTCACTTGCAGCCAAATCGATCCTATTTAATATACCTGGTGACTCTTTGGCTATGCCTAGTGGGTGCTGGTCCTCTCAGTGTCTCCCCCTCCCACCTCGTGACAGCGGCAGCTCATATCCATTCCAGTCCACTCTATTCTACACACATGTTTGGAGGAGGAGTTGGGCCCCATTTAGAGTGATTTGGCTCAGGTCCTGCATGTTTTCAAGGGCTGCTTGTAGTCACACTGGTCCTAGGGGAGATACCATATTGGATCTTAAAGTCAAAACCACTTGGTTTGAATTCCAGCTCAGTTTCTAAGTGGATGTCCGACCTGAGTCAGGTAATTGATGTCTGAGAGGACACTGCATCGGGTTGTGAAGTGGCTGTGCTAGTGAATAGAGAGTTCTCGGCAGACTGCCTTTCATGTCACAGGTTCACTATACTTTTAGTTCCTTTTACGTTGTCCCCCTACACCCCATTCACTGGTATTTATTTGGAACATAGGTCATCAGTTATCTAACTACATGACTTTCTCTCGAGGGCCTTTACTTGAGTCTGGAGCCTCTGGTCTTAAACATTTGAACGCTAAAGGTGAATACCAGACTTAAGGTTACTTGTCGCATTTTCCACTGCCCTTTTAAGACAAAACTGTGTTAAAATATATTTTATGTGCTCCTTTCCCAACCCCTGTGATGAGGAGTAGATCAGGCAAGGTAGCGCTGCCAGACCACCAGATCATCACCCATCACAGACCAGGGTCACCCCCCACATGGCACCTTTGTGAGTGTTAGGAAAGGTGCCCCCTCCTCTCTTGTGGCCTACAGCTCCTCACCAGCTAGGCACACAGCCTGGCGAACAGAGTACACGCCACAACACAGCCCACCCTGCCCCTTGTCCACTGAGCTGTTGAGTTGAACCAACTAGCTTGGGTGATCTTCCTTTGATCACAAGTAGAAAAACATACCCCTGCCAATTGAAAACAGCAGAGTAATGAATTTCTTCTATGTTTATTTGAGCTTTCAACAAAATGCTCCAAAAACATATCACTATGGTTTCAATATTTTGGGAGGTTTCATTTTAAAAGCCTTGGATACCTGTTTTGTACATATTGTATATAATATTCCATATGAATATGTTAATTCCATTTTATTAGTTTCCTTTACTCTCTTTTCTCCTTTTTTTTTTTATTCCTGTGCATGATTGCTGTTTTATAGCTACAGTTTGGTGGAATTAACATAGATTTACCACATGGGGAAGGTTTTGGGTGGGGATTTACAGCAAGGCAGGTTCTTGATCCTTGGAAGGGATTCTTTTCTGAGGTGGGATTTGAGAATGTTATTTTAGAGTGGTACAAGGAGGGACGGAAGGTCCAGTTATGTGGAAAAATGAGTCGGAATAATTATTAGAGTGGTTCTCAGAATTTACAGGATATTTGATCATAGGAGTAACTTTCCTGAGGATTGATGGAATGCTTATGCTCAGAATATTTTTAATTAATCTATTTTGGTTATACTGAAAGTATGATACAGAGAATACTAAAATTTGATAAGGAATAACCTGGAATTATATGGAGAATAACAAAGATGAGGCTATCCATTTATTTTGGGGCTAAGTTAGTTAACCTCTCTGTTTCAATTTCTTCATACATGAAAGGAGGATAAAAATAGGCCCCATATCCTGTTTTTTTGTGAGGAAATATGTGAGTGTACATAACACACTTATAACAGTGCATGGCACACCATAAGCACTTCGTAATGTTACTGGTTTCTTGTTGTTGCTGTTGTTGTTTTACAACCAGTGAGCATTTGTTACTTTCAAGCTCTTATTATAGATACTGGTTGATATATTCTCTTCCTTGTCCATTTTGTGACAGTATCTATTAAGAAAAGCTTTTATCGGGCCGGCCCCATGGCTTAGCGGTTAAGTGTGGGCGCTCTGCTGCTGGCGGCCCGGGTTCAGATCCCAGGCGCGCACCGACGCACTGCTTCTCCGGCCATGCTGAGGCCGCGTCCCACATACAGCAACTAGAAGGATGTGCAACTATGACATACAACTATCTACTGGGGCTTTGGGGAAAAAAATAAAATAAAATAAAGTTTAAAAAAAAAAAAAAGAAAAGCTTTTATCCATTAGGTGAGAATTTATTTATTATGGGTCTAGTGCTGTTGTAGTTGAATGTTATGAATTATGTAACACGTAGAAAACACAACTATGGCTTGAATTTTGTGGTAGAAATCTTCCTAGTAACTGGCAAGGATAGTGTCTTCCTAGTTAACCGGCAAGGATAGTGTATTAGGTAGCTTATGCTGCAGTAACAAGCAACCCCAGACTCTCAAAGGCTTACAAAAACAAATGTGTATTTCTTTGCTCATGATGTGTGAGGGCTGGAGGTTGATTGTGGTTCAGCTGTCTTAGCTGGGCTTCCTTGGGCTTCCCTGCACAGTTTCTCATGGTTTCTCCAGGACCCAGGCTGCAGGAGAAGTCACTAGGGGTATGCTATTCTCGTGACAGAGGGCAAAAGCTCAAGGGACTTCTGTTCAGACATTGATGTGCCTCATGTCTGCATCAAGTCTCATGGCCAAGACCAACATCAGTGGGGCAGGAAAGTATATTCCACCTGTGGGAAAGCATGGCAAAGTCAAGGAGGGAACAATAATTGTCAACAGATAATACAATCTATCAAGATGGTTTTCTTCATGTAGGTACCATTTGAGTAAAATATCCCTTCACAAGTTTGTTTACGCTTTTATTTTAAGCTCCTATAAGCAGTTAAAACACACACACACACACACACACAGACACACAAAAGAAAGAAAGCTATATCTGAAAGAGTCAGGAAAACATTAACCAGTCTTATTTCTGAGAATCAAACCAGTGGTGTTTGCAGTGACCAGTCACCCCATTAATGGCGCCAGTAAGGAATACCAGCTCAGAGCCCTGGAAAGAAGCGTCCAGATTTATGGCCTATCTCAGATGTCTCTAATCGAGGCTGTTTTCCCTCCAGATGCCTTAGTCAATCAGTAATTAATTTGAAATCCAAAGTTTCATTAAGTGTTATTGAGTTCCCTCACGCTGACATTTGTAGTGCTATATTTCTTTAAAATCACAAACCATTTTTCATACTGTCGTTTGCATATTTTAACAGAAAAGATTGCAGTTCTGGTGTAAATGACCCAGTTTTCTGGATATATTTACTTGAATGTCATAAACTTATTATCCTTCTCTTCCACTTCATTGCTTTTCTGCTTTTCTCAAGTATTTTGAAATCATATTTAAAACATCATTATAGCCTCTGAATTCTATCTACAGTATAAAGAAATTTGACTGGGTGAATATTTTCAAAACAATACCAACTAGCTGGTCTTATTTAGATCTGGTCTTAGAGCTGCGGTACCATTATACATCCTGTGAAAAATATGTTCTGAATGTTGAGAGGATGGTAAGGGCTGGGAGTGACAAAGTATAACTTCATGTGAAATTTGCATGAATATAGATGCTTAAATGAAGAGAGGCAGTCTTAGCCAAAAATAATTTGGGATTTTTTGTTATTGTAATTTTGGGAGGGCCGGGTGAATGAGAGTAAAGATATACCTTTTAAGATTTAATTTATTTTTTACAGATGATATAATGCCTATGTCAAGTCAAGGAGCTTTGTTACATTGGCATTAGTCTTCTGCAGACAGGTTTATTGTGGCTGCTCAGTAGGTGACATGTTTGCTTTTTAAGTTAAAAAAATAAGATTTCACTCAAGAATCCAAATTTCTGGCTTCTTTTAAAAGTACTGGAAGACATGGCAATAATTAGTTGGGGCTGAGTAGCCGCTGCCTTTTTATAGATGGGCCAGGCCCTCACACCTCCCCTATTCCCTCCTCTGAGCCTTACTCCTGCCTGGTGTAACCCTCACTCCTGATCCTTTTAAACTCTTCTCTTTCTTCTGTTCTTAGCACTTATAACATGCTGACATTTTATTTCATTTTCTCATGTGTTATGTTTATTGCTTCTTGACCATCTCCCCCCAGTAGAATGTAAATTCTGATGTAGAACAATTTAGCACAAAGCAGGCCCTTAATAAATACTCGTTGAAGAAATAAATGCATGGAGTTATTACCTGGCTGGTATTTGTGTTTGCAACTTCTTTTCTGCCTTCTCCTAACTAAGATCCTGTTGGGCTTTCTCCCACTCGGTTCTCCAGACCCACCAAGCTGTTCTATGCCCTAGTACCTTGGTACGTGCTGGCACTTCTACCTGCAGAGCCCCACCCTCTGTTGTTCAGACCCTTAGTCTCTTTCTCCTCCTTGAGCGTTATGTGTGTGAAATTTTTCCCAATACCCGCACACTGACTGGAACCTGCTCCTTCATTAAACCTGACAGGCTTCTCCACGTGAAAGTTTTACCACCGAGACCATGAACTCCTTGAGGGATGGAGATGTGACTTTTCATCTCTGTGACCCAGCTCCTGGCTCACCTCCTACTGGCTAGCAGGTGATGATTAAATGGCCTCTGAATGAATTCAGGTATCTCAGCTGCTAAATGGTCCTGCCACTGGCTACCTTCTAGAAATTTCCACATATTACAACTGGGAAAGAAATGAGAAAGACTGAATTCCACTCCAAATTAGCTTTTGAATTTGTTTTCTCACTTCCTGTTTCTTGAGCCCAGGAATGCAAGGCGTAAGCTAAGAAAAGATAGATGAAACTATTGCTGTAACATTCCAGTTTCCTTTTGTTAGAGAAGAACGCAGATCTGTGCCTTGTCTCAGACGGTCACCACACTTAACCCTTTTTCTTATCGAGGACAGTTTTCAGCAGGAGATGATCATGTGGAATTTACTGTGAGGGCATAGAAAACCTTACAATACTGTACATTTCAAAAAAAAAAGTTTAACTAGATGATTTTACCTTTTAGCCATATCCACAATTAATTTGAATGTATTGTAAGCTGGTTAAAATATTCCATTAATGAAAAAGGTAGGCCTAGCTTATGGTAAATACGCTACTAAGTGTTTATAGTACATTTCATATTTTACATGATTTCCTTTATAATTCTGCTTATCTTTTCATTCTAATTCCCTGAAGGACATATAAAAGAACCCCTAAAGAGAGTAATTACTGCTGTACTCTTTAACCAAGGCTCCTTTTGCAAAGAGAAATCTGAGCTGCTTTTCAAAGGAGGCCGTTTTTAAATAAAAATGCAAATGAGCTGCTTTGTAACCACATTAATTACCCACCTAGCCTCTTATTACCATGTTTGTATTGTTTGCAAATACTATTTACAGTCGTGTGGAAATGAACATTACTGGTCCTGAGGAAAGATTGTGGCGGGGAGGTTGTGCTTTGGAACCAATTAGGGCGAACCTTGTCTGCGCTGAGACTCTGGGGGAAAAACACAGCCTTGCAATGTCAAATAATAGCATTAGCTCTGACTGCATAGGCAGAACGCTGTAATTATATTATTGGCCCTATTTTGCTTCTGCAATGAATTTCATTGCCTGCCTTGTAAAATCAGCAGGCAGCAAAGTTTCTGCTAATGATTTAATGTACTCTCTGATCATTTTGGACAAAGTCATGGTAAGATCCATGGGGCAATTTTATCACCCCCACTGACTGCTGCCTGGGTCGAGCATTTTAAGTGAGAGCAAAACATGATTCTGATCTCCTTGTTATCCCGGTGAAACCCTTCCTGCACGGAAGAGAAAATTACTGGTGTAATCTATAATTTTTGAGCATAAGGAAAAGGTGAAATTGCATAGCAAATAATAGCAGTGACTGTGAGTTGAGGGCCAGCCCCGTGCCAGGCACCTGACCTCCATTATTCCTCATTCCTGAGTACAGTTATATGCCGAATAATGATGTTTCGGTCAATGATGGACCACATAATAGGACAGTGTTCCCGTAAGATTAGTACCATATAGTCTAGAAGTGTAGTAGGCTGTACTATCTAGGCTTGTGTAAGTATACTCTGATGTTCGCACGAGGACAAAAATCACCTAACGATTCATTTCTCAGGACATATCCCCATTGTTAAGCGAGGCATGACTGTACCTCTGTGATCTGTGATATCATCTCCTTTCCACAGAAAGGAAACTGAGGTTCCAGCTTCAGTGTAAACACACCAAGTGGATGACACCATAAATGATGATGAAATTAGCCCCCTCCACATCAGATGTGATGTATGGGATGCAGTTTTTTTCTAATTCAGCTAATTACTGGCTGAGCTTTATAATTTGTGATTTTTTTGATTTTACATCAAAATATCTTTTAGATTTAACAAATGCTTTTCACGTGCTTTGAAGTTACTCTGCATCTGAGCTTAATAAATGTTCCCGTGAAACATATGTCCCATCCTTTTAGGAAACTCATTCTTTGGTGGAGAGCTGTGTATTCTTCTGGTGTTTGTCTAAGAGGAGGGGGGGAGAAGGGAAATTTTCAGTCTGTATCACATGCCAAATGTTTATAGGCATTATCTAATTTAATCCTCTAGGACATCACTGTCCCCATTTGACAAATGAGGGAAAAGACAGTGAGAGGAGGTAAGCAACTTGCCCAAAGCGGCACTGCTGAGTCATTGGCAGAAGTAGAATTTGAAAACAGATCTCATATGTTTTAACTAAACATAGCAAACTGACAAGGTCATAGACTCCTCCTCCTTCTCCCATGCTGGTTATTTTTCTTTATTTCCTTCCCTTTCCTTTTCTTTTTTACAGCAAATTTGTAGTAATTGCAAATTTATGGATGGCAATTTTCACTCCTTTGCCTAAAACTATAGTTTATTAACCAAAAAGTTACCGCTGTCCCCTTGCAGCGATTGGTAAGCCTTTCTGATCTCTGCGGGTGTTCACACTCCAGGCCTCCGTTCCCAGGGGCCTCCTCCCCACTGGGGCAGGTGCCTCTGGGGTCTCAGCCCAGGCTAACACGGCAGTGCAGCTCCTTCAGGAATGATTGCCACATTTTGCAGTTTCATTCAGGGAATCTTCACCATTCAAAGAAGGTTACACCTCCAGAACCTGGGAACTGGATTCTTATCAGAGGAATTAAAATCAAAAAACCCCAAAACAACAACAAATCACATTCCTGCCCCTCAGTGCATGCACAGGAGGGTAATATTTGCAATCATTAGAAAAAAAATCAAATAGTTCTGAAGGACTAATAATAGCAAGCAGTAGCCTCTTACCCTTCCTTCCCACCCTCTACTTTTGTCCACTCCTTCATTCATTCAGCCAGTGTTGATCAAGAATGGATTCAGGGCCCACTGCTTTTCTGGATGCTGGGTTACAAGGATGAACAAAGGCAAGCACTTTCAACAGTTTCTGTTTTTGATGCTTCTAGTGGCTGCCTCCTATGTCTTAATAGTATGCATAAACTGCCATTTCTCCTTTTTTTTTTTTTTTTTTTTTTGGTGAGCAAGATTGGCCCTGAGCTAACATCTGTCGCCAGTCTTTCCTGTTTTTGCTTGAGGAAGATTGGCCCTGAGCTAACATCTGTGCCAGTCTTGCTCTATTTTATATAGGGGACGCTGCCACAGAATGGCTTGATGAACAGTACATAGGTCTGCACCCCAGATCCGAACCAGCAAACCCCGGGCTGCCGAAGCAGAGTGTGCGAACTTAACCACTATGCCGCCAGGCCGGCCCCTAAACTGCCATTTCTTGATATGTCAATTTCAGGGACTCGGTAATGACTCTTGCTGTTATGGATATGGACCACCTTCAATAGTTATATCTCTTTCTTCCCATTATGTTTGTAACTTCAGATTTTGTATATTATATATTTATATTGTATATTTTGTACATTATATGTACATATGTGTGTATGTGTATATATATAATATATATGTGTGTATTTTTGTTTTCTTCTCTGGACCGTGTCCTCGACTATGTACCTTGTTAGATGAGGCTATTGGTGCCCCTACCAATCCTTCCACCTTTTCTCTTCTGCTTCACCCCCTAACTTCTGCTACTTATACTTCTACTTTGTCATGGTTAATAACATTTACATTCCATTCTATAACCATAATAAAACCTCCTGTGCATTATCTATGGATTGATTTCAAAAGATGAGAAACAACATATGTTTACATCATTATGGCCATATAACTATTTCTTACCCAAGGGCCTGTTAGTGTGCCCCAGTTCTGTTTCCCCCTCTAGAGGTCCTGTGTCATGACCGTTGGACAGTGAAGCCAGCGTTCATGCGGGTTCTGCTTTCCTGGGCTCTGCCAGTTGCTGTTGTTACGGCGTGCCCTTAGTTCATTAGAGGCATAAGGGCTGCACGTTCTGAATCTCCTTAGTACCGCTCACCTGATATTTTTTGAGCCTGATGAGGTGATCTTTTAGTCAAATGTCTGACTCATGTACCCTTGCCATACACCCCATGTTCCCTCCCACCCTGCCCTCCAAAGTTACATCTGAGAGTGTCTTGCTTAGGCTCATTTCCAGACTCAAAGATCTCTCTTCTCTCTTGTTCAAATTAAGCAGCTGATGGCATTTATGTATGTAGATTTCACCATAAATGAGTCATTGACAGACTAAGCAGCCTGTTGGATGGAATGATCAATGGCATGAGGGAAAACACTAATATATGCAAGATGAGCCATTCCTGGTAGGAAAAAGAATTACTTATGGGTCTACAAAAGTAGTGGTTTCTGAAGAAGTCACCAATGACCCCGTAGTCAATGTGCAACCTAATTCTCTTTTAAGCCTGTTGGGATGGCAAGGAAGGACATAAACAGTGCATTTCTTAGCATCTCCTCCTTTAATTTACTGAGTGTTGCCAAGAGATTTCTAAGGCTAGGCATTGAGTCAGTGGTAGAACTGCAAAGACAGAGCAAGAATATTTGTCTCAGCCTCTGACTGTGCTCCCTCTACACGTAGCAGGCTTTTAAAAATTCCTCTTCAGCCTTCTGATTTCCTCCTTCTCTGTTTCATGAGACTCACGGCTAAGTGAGCTGGGTGTGAGTTCTTTCCTTTCACGTGGCTGACATGCCTTTAAGTGATTTTCTATATGAGTTGCAGCATTCACACTCACAACAATAATAAAGAAGGAGAGGAAGGAAGGAAGGAAGAAAAGAAAGAAAAAGCAAAGGAATAAAAACAAAAGTTTGGTCAAGGCACTTGACCTCTCTGAGCCTCAGTTTCCCCCTGTGTAAAATACAGTGTTAATATCTGCTTTGCAGAGCTGTTGTGAGGGCTCGTGGTGGTATTGCCCAAGTGCTTAGCAGAGTGTTCATTATATCATAGATCGTCACAAAATTTTTATTACCGTCATTCTTATTCTTGTGCTCACATTCCAGGAGTGCTTGGCTTCTCAGGTGACTGCGTGAGATTTGCCCTCACTTGATGTTTTTTCATATTTAATCTACGTACTGGGAGATCCGACTTCAATGTTCAAAGCCCGAGGGAAGCTTTGTTATCTGTAAGGGCTGGATTAATTTTAGAGTGTGGTGGCCTTTGCCCAAGGTGAGCCTGTCTGTTTACATAAAGCCTCACCATGCTCCGTCTTGGGCTGCCCTCTCTAGTTGTTGCGTGCCTTCCCTGGGATGGGAGCACTTTGCATGTACGCATTCATGATCGGTTGTGCTGGAGGGGAAAACAGACATTGCTCCCAAATTCAATTCAGGCTATTAAAAATGCATTCCATTTTTATTTGTGAGTGGGTCTGACTTCACAATGGACTGCAAGCAGAAGAAAAGCTTACCATTAAAAGCAAACATTTACTTCTGCCTTCCAAATAGAGACAGCAATTCTTCTTTCTCACTGAAGCAGTTAGAAGGAAAATTGGGCTGAAAACAGTCTGATCGTTTCTAGCTTTTAATTATGCCCCTATTAATCCAGCTGCCTAGAGGAGACTGTGCTATTGGGAAACACCCAAATAAAATATTTTTATCATAAGGTGTAAAAATGTGCCCACTAATTTGGCAGCATATTTTCTTTCTTCTGCAACCACTGAAGTAGGGAAGGAATTTCAGACAACAATAAAAATGTTTGTCTGTTAAGACAATTATTTTTTGAGAAGGAAAATTAATATAGTGTCATTATATGGAGAACGTGGAAAAGGCTAAGGGCGTAAGGAAAGTATTAAGGTTATAAGAATGTTGAAAGCTAGAGAAGATATGATGAGAACATTCTAGTGATCTGAACCTGATTATTCTAAGACTGTACTCGAAGTCCAATGTGTTGATAGCTAAGAGATAAAATGTGAAATGTTGAGCAAGGCCAAAATAGTCTTTTATGTTAATAGCAGGTTGAAAAAATGCAAGAGTAGTAGACATTAATAGTTGTCTGACATCATTTGATCCCTTTTTAGAACAGAGTCCTAGCCCAGTCTCGTGTGCCAGACTGTGCGTGTGGAATTATTTCCGAGTCGCTATTCAGTTCATCTGCACCCTCTCTCCATTCTATTCACTGGGCATTCTCTTCCATTTATTCTTCAGTTTTTTCAATTTATTCTTTCCACTTTACCTCTCTAAGCTCTTCACTCTTGACCTTCTCTTTCATTTCCTAAACTTTTGCTAGCCATCCTGGTCTAGCAATCTGGTTGAAAACATGGTAAGGGACCACTTTTGACATGTCTCCTGGACTCCCTCCAAACCTGGGTAACTTCCAGTTGACAGGCCAGACCAGGCACATTTTGGGCACACTGGCACCCCATCTTCCTTTCTAGCCTGGACCCAGAGAGCTGGTTCAGAAGAGTAGTTGGTCCTGGTGCCTCCCTCTGTGATCACGTGCCATTGAAGACTCTGGCGTGAATGAAGGAATGAAGGGTTTTTTCCCCAGATCATGCCTGCTCCTTCTGTTTCCTTCCCTTTCCTGAGATTTAGCTGGTCAAGTTTCTTAAACTCAGTGGATCTGAGCTTTGTCCCTCTTGAGTTTTAGATGTTGGAAAACAGCTAAGTTTATGAAGTTTTCAAGAACTGAATCTCAAAGAAGCTATCTTGACCTTGGTTGTAACAGTGAAATTCATTGACTTAGTTGGGGATCTGCTTGTCAGATCAACTTTCTGTTTGGGGAACGTTTTGTAATTGCATGTATTCTGCCTTTCAACATTTTAAAAATAAAATTTCATTTGAAAAACAAAAATTCATTCAGCTAGAATACCAGGAAGTTGGAAATAATCCATTTGTCAATAAATATTTATACCCTGTCTAAAATGGCGGCCCCATCCCACCGGCTCAATTCTCTATCTCTGTAATATGTCCTTTTAAAAAATAACCCAACCTCTCATTATATGTGCTCTTTACTGCTTTACTTGCTTTCTTGGTCTTTCCTCTTTAAATGAAAGCTCCACGAAGAAATTTGTTGTGTTTGCCACTGAATTCCTGGAATAGTTCCCTGAACATAGGAGGTGAATAAACGAATGAATAAATGAGCAGCTATTGTGTTTTCAGCACTATAAGGATGTTTTAGAAGCTCACAACTGAAAATAAAACGTGTTTCCCCATTGCACGCGCAGGCTGTCTGATATGTGTAGAAGTGAGGGGAGCAGAATTGGCCCCTCAGCCTCCTGGTGGGAAAACAAAACAAGCCGACCACATTCCTACCTCATCCTGTCCTTGAACCTTCTGCAGTTTCAGTTACCTGCAGTCAACTGAGGTCTGAAAATATTAAATGGAAAGTTCCAGAAATAAACGATTCATACGTTTTTAAATTGCACGCCATTCTGAGTAGCATGGTGAAATCTCCAGCAATCCTGCTCTGTCCCGCCCAGGGTGTAAATCATCCCTTTGTCCAGCATATCCACACTGTACATGCTACCCACTGGTTAGTCACTCAGTAGCCGGCTTGGTATCAGATCGACTGTTGCGGTATTGCAGTGCTTGTGTTCAAGTCACCCTTAATTTGCTTAATAACAGCCCCAAAGCACAAGAGTAGTGATACCAGCAATTCAGATACGCCAAAGAAAAGCAGTAAAGCGCTTCCTTTAAGTGAAAAGATGGAAGTTCTCAACTTAATTACGAAAGGAAAAAAATCGTATGCTGAGGTTGCTAAGATCTACGGTGACTTTTATTACAGTATATTATAATAATTGTTCTGTTTTATTATTAGTTATTATTGTTAATCTCTTATTGTGCCTAATTTATAAATTAAACTTTATCATATGTATGTATGTATATGAAAAAAACATAGTGTGTATAGGGTTTGGAATTATCTGTGGGTTCAGGCATCCACTGAGGGTCTTGGTACGTATCTCCCGTAGATAAGGGGGGACTGCTGTAATATGTGTGAGTTATTTGCATAGATTTCATTAAGCAGCAGCTCTTCTAATTATTGTCAGGTATGACAGTGCCATAGTTCACCTTTCCCATGTCTGTGGCAGATATCAGTAATCAATCACAGTACTCTTTTCTACTGAGTGTGGTGATAGCCCCTGAATCCTTCTCAACAGAGTATTGCGGGCAAGAATCACCAATAGCTTAAAACCCATTTGCTACCTCTGTGACTAGTAAGTTGTTTGGTTCTCGACAGAGACACCGTGACTAAAAATCCTAACATCCTTGAAGTTATTAGCAGTGGAGTGTCAATCCAAAATGAAGATAAATAATTTCGGAAATGAACCTGTCATTGAAAAATATATTTTCTTTCTTCAGTCGCCAGCACAAAGTATTTTAGATGTTAAAATGATGAAACCAAACGACGACAATTCGAAAGGAAGAGCAGAAGAATAAGAAGGGAAAAAATGATAAGTACCTTGGTATCTTAGGGTTCCTAAGATTTGAAACTTTAAATGTTGGCCCCATTTTGGTCTTTATCCTAAAGAGATGGGAAGTAAGACTGAGAGAGTTTACGAAGTTGACGCTCTTCTACAACTGCTCTGTCAGAGGACTGGGAAGCTGCCTGAACAGTCTGACCTTCTGAATTTCAGTCAACAAATTAGCATGTCATCCTCTCTTTATTTTACTTGTGGTCAAAGACTGAGAAGGATCCTGGTAAATACTTTATGCAGATATCATTAATAGTAAGAGAGTCACTATTGAGTGTCTCCAGTGTTCAGAGTCTTCTCTCACCCTCAGAACTATGTTTTGAATATAGTGATAATTATTGCCAGTTTTTTAGATGAGTTAGGCAAGACTCTGAATGTTTAAGGAATATGTCCCAAGTCACACAACTAAGAAGTGGCAGAACAGGATTTCAGACTCTTTCAATCTTTTCTGTGTTGCAAAATGGAGATAATAATAATAGCTAATAGTACCTCACATTCCCACCCACTGAAAATTGAATGTTTTATATGAATTATCAAGTTTAATCTTCTGAGTGTCTTTGTGAGATAGATTCCTTATTATCCCCATCTTTCAAATGAGGAAACTGAGGCATGGAAGGATTAAGTAGTTTTCCCAGGGTCATAGGGTTAACAAATGAGGGAATTGGGATTAATTCTACATTGCCTACTGGTAACGTCTATTTCCCATTTGTATCACTTAACTCCATTTCATGAGCATTTTCTCATGTCATTAAAAGTTCTTAAAATATGATGCCGTTAACACCCACATGGACATAAATTATGGACAAACTATAATTTATTTATTTCTCTTTGTTAGATATTGATATTATTTTCACATTTTTAATTATAACGCTTTGATGGCCATCCCTCTACATAAAACATTACATATCTGATTACTTCCATAGGATAGAATCTTAGAAATTATTTGTTTACAGGATTTGCATAGTTTTCATATTCTTGGTACATATTGCCAAATACTTTCCAGAACTCGATCAAGTAGCTTTTTCACCAGCATTACCTAAGAAGACTTGTCTTGTTACAGCCTTGTCAACAACAAATATTATCCCCTTACCTTTTATTTTTTGTAACCTTTGCTGTTTTGATAGATTTAAAATAGAATCTTGTTTTAATTTGCACTTCTTTAGTTGAGAAGCTGAATATATGTTTTTTGGGGTTTTTTTTTGGTGACTTGTTTTCAGGGCCTCTTTAACCTTAATTAGATATATCTATGTCTATAGGTCTAAGTCTATGTCTATGTCTAAGTCTAAGTCTAAGTCTATGTCTATGTCTGTGTCTGTGTCTGCGTCTGTGTCTATGTCTATGTCTATATCTGAATCTAAGTCTATCTCTGAGTCTAAGTCTATGTCTATGTCTAAGTCTATGTCTGAGTCTAAGTCTATGTCTAAGTCTATATCTAAGTCTAAGTCTGTCTAAGTCTATGTCTATGTCTGAGTCTAATTCTATGTCTGAGTCTATGTCTGAGTCTAAGTCTACGTCTGTGTCTGAGTCTAAGTCTATGTCTATGTCTGTGTCAAAGTCTAAGTGTGTGTCTGTGTCTAAGTTTAAGTCTATGGCTGTGTCTAAGTCTATGTCTATGTCTCAGTCTGTCTCTTTGTCTGTGTCTGTGTCTGTGTCTAAGTCTATGCCTATGTCTATGTCCAAGTCTAAGTCTAAGTCTATGTCTATGTCTATATCTATTTCCCACTTATGGTTTTTTTCCTTAAGAATGTACATGGAAAAACCACAGTGAAATACCACTTTAAACCCAATAAGGTAGTTATAATGAAAGAGACTGTCAGTAGTAAGTGTTGGCAAGGGTATGGAGAAAAGGGAACCCTTATACATTGCTGGTTGGACTGTAAAGTGCTCCAGCCACTTTGGAAAACAGTTTGGAAGTTCCTCAAAAAATTAAGCAGCAAGTTGCCATATAGTCCTGTAATTTCACTCCTAGGTATATACTTGAGAGAACTGAAAACATATGTCCACACAAAACTTCTACATGAATGTCCATAGTGGCATTATTCATAATAGCAAAAAGTGGAAACAACCCCAGTGCCATCAGTTGATACTGATAAATGGATAAAGACAATGTTGTATATCCATATTTGGCCATAAAAAGGATTAAAGTACTAATGTATGTTAAAACATAGATGAACCTTGAGAACATCATACTAAGTGAATGAAGCCAGTCATAAAAGACCACATATTGTATGATTTCATTTATATGAACTGTCCAGAATAGGCAAATCCATAGAGACATAAAGTAGATTGGTGGTTACCTAGAACTAGCAGTAGGAGGTCAGGGAATAGGAAATGACTGTTAATACGTATTTTGGGGATGATGAAAATATCCTAAAATTCACAACTCAGTGAATATACTAAAAAACATTGAATTGTACACTTTAAATGGGAAAATTTCATGGTATATGAATTATCTCTTAATAAAGAGATAGTTATTTTTTTTAAAAAAGGAATATACATGTGTTTTCTAGACCCCCAGAGCAATGTTTTCCAGCATGATGTGTGGTCTGGCCTCTTGAAATATTATTGTGAAAATATGACAATGACTGTTCTTCTTTCCAATGTAAATAAATATTGATTATAAATGATAATCTTATCATTATGTCATACCACAGCATCCATATAACTGGTGCTAGAATATTTTGTGTATGTTATCTATAGTTCTCACGGTGTTGGTTCATTTGTTCATAAATCCATTCATTCAGCTGTCTACTGTGTATCCCTCAAATGTATCTAATGCCAACAATGTGCCAGGCACCACACTGGATACTAGAGATGCAGAGGAAAATGCAAGGTGCTGTGGAAGCGCATAGGAAGGCACCTGTGTTAGTTACCTATTGCTGCATAACAAATTATCCCAAAAGGTATCCTCAAAGTAAACATTTATTATCTCACAGAGTTTCTGTGGGTCAGGAATTGAGGGGTAGCCTTTTCCTAGGTGGTTCTGGCATATGCTATCTCATGAGGTTGCCGTTGAGATGTCATCTGAAGGCTTGACTGGGGCTAGAGGATCCACCTCCAAGATGGTGCACCTACATGGCTGTTGGCTGGAGGCCTCAGTTCCTCACCACGTGACTCTCTACGTAGGGCTGCTAGAGAGTCCTTACAACATGGCAGCTGGATTCTTCCAGAGCAAGTGATCCAAGAGTGAGAGAGCAAAGTGGAAGCCACAGTACCATTTATGCCCCAGTCTCAGAAGTCACCCATTTTCACTTCTGTCACATTCACTTCATTAGAAGTGAATCACCTAGTCCAGGGAAGGGTAATTTGGCTCCACCTCTTCTGGGGGGATTGTCAAAGAATTTGTAGATCTGTTTGAAAACCACTGCAATCTCTAACCCAGTTAGTCAGTGGGATGGGGAGTCAGAAAAGACTTGGTGGAAGAGGTGAATTTGGGCTTGAATTTTGAAGAACTATAGTAGGAGTTAACAAAGAGAAGAAAAGCAAAGAAGGGCATTGCAATCAGAGAGTATCTGCTGGGCAAAGGTCTGGAGACAGAGGGAGCAACGGCACCTTTGGGAGGACCGTGGATCTTCGGTACGGCTGGAGTGTAGGGAGGGAAAGGAGATGTGGTGAGAGATGGAGGGAGATAGGAAAATTGGGGCATATCACAAAGAGCCTTAGTACCTTGCTAAAGTGTTTGCGTTTCATAATGAAGGCAAGGGGTGGAGGTGGCTAACAATTAAGCAGGGTTTTTCCTTGCTCCAGTGAGCATTTGGGAGATTGATTCTGGCAGCATTTGGATCCTGGCCTGTTGAGGTTGGTACAGGAGTCCATTACGGTTATCTCAGCAGGAAACATTGAAGGCTTGTGGGGAGGCAAGGGCAGTGGGGATGGAGAGAGGATGACTTGGAGAACAGTGAAAGGGCTGGATGGATGTTGAGGTGGGCAAAGAGATGGTGGAAGAGAGCAGGGAAGAGATCCAGGCTGCTTCCAGGTGATGCTTAGATTGCTGGGCTTTTCACTGAAATAGGAGGAGGAAGAGGAGGAAAGGAGGGAAGAGAAGTGCATGGGTTTGGGTCCTGTTGAGCTGGAGGCACCTGTAGAGAAGCCACATGGAGAGTGGGGTCTGCGGCTTGATGGAAGGGTATGAACTAGGCTGCAAGCTGCCTCCCCCTTCCTCCTACTGTTTCAAGTCCCCCAGGGTCCTGGGAGAGGATCTTGCATTATAAAGATGAAATCAGGCCCTTTTGTTTAAGATAGACTGTGTGTCATCTCCTGTGTGATATGAGGAACTCTGCCTTCTTATTTATTCTCCCCTTTTTGTCCGGCAAACAAGGGCAGGTAGGGGAGGGAGCCTGGGGGCATCTTCTGACCCACTGAAGTGGCCTGTGACCTGAAGAATCTCCTTTGTTTCCCAGGAGCTGTCCTGGAACAGAGGCCTGAAACAGGCTTTGCTTTCACAACGTCACTGCTTTTCCTCTAACCAAGACTCTTAAACCAGGTCGAAAACGTGTGCTCAAACACACACTACTACTGCCAGGTTGTGTTTCTGAACCTGGAAACCTTGCAGGCACGTGTGGATGATACTGTTAGGAATACGTGTTGACTGGGGGCAAGGGCAAGATTATCTTCATGCCAGACTTCTTTTTTTTTACCTTTTTTAAAAATCAGGCTATTTTCTTTCATTTTTTCCGTGCAAGAAAATATCATTCTGAAAACAATGATGTAGAGTTATTTGATTTATTTTAAATATATTAGGAAGGCGTTTTGGGGGTTCTGATTTTTGCACTTAAGAAATTATGTTGTATCTGTTTGCAGCCATGTTCTTCTGACTGGCTTGCTCATATATCAATGTTTTATTCCTCCTTGGAGCTAAGACTAAGCTTCTTTTAGTGGATGTTTCCTATGATAAGCTAGGTGATGGCAAATCAGTTAATTTCATGTATGTACTGCTGTAATGACCAGAAAGCTGTCTTTGACAACAATGTAGGAGATAAGCAAGACAGAAATAACATTTGAGTAATTCTTTGCCCTTCTGTCTCTGGATCTGGAAATAAATGCTCTTGAATTTATACATTCTTGGTCCTTTAGGACCCATAAAAACATACCCTTACATATATATGAAATGGCAAGAAACTGCATATTTATTAAGAATCATGACCCTTAGGACTAGATAAGTCAAATTAAATCTCATAAAAATCTGTTATGGAAAATGAATATGTGGCACTATTTTTTCTTTTAGGGTCTACTTATTAATTTTGTCATGTTTAATATGTTGCAGTTACAAACAAAGGCATAAATGTATGCATTCATTCCTAATTAATTTATGTAATTGGGTTTTATAAATTTAGGTGTTTAGGAAGCTGTGCATAACACACCCCATTTACTGTGTGCTGTAGCTAATAAAAGCATAATGGAAAGAAATATAGTTTGAAGCTCACTTCAATGGTAAATATAGATTAGTTGTAAATGATATCTTTGTAATGTTTATTTTAAATTTTGCAAAGCTGCAGATTTTCCAAACATACCAATTAATGTTCTTATTTGAAATAATGACTAGTTAATTACCACAAATTCTAAGTGCTCTGTCTCTGACAATTAAAAAGTCTCTTACAGCCTTTGTTTAGTTCCCTCTGAATTATGTAAGTAGCAGCACAACACTGGGGAAAGAAGAGTAAGAATGGAAGGAGGGCGTTTAAGGTGTGGGTAGTTTTGTCAGTTCCGATTTTGAACGGTTGTACTTGTGTGTATATATATAATCTGTGCACATTTATGTGTAATTTCTATTTCATGCCAAATAGGCAGTGAATGAGTTGAAAAATCTGGTGTGTTTTTAATTTTTAAAGTAAGTTATAAATTATAATGTGAAAATCAAATATGTTGGGATAAAACCAGTAAATTTTAGGGCTGGCCCCATGGCTTAGCGGTTAAGCACGCGCACTCCGCTACTGGCAGCCCGGGTTCGGATCCCGGGCGCGCACCAACGCACTGCTTCTCCGGCCTTGCTGAGGCCGCGTCCCACATACAGCAACTAGAAGGATGTGCAGCTATGACATACAACTATCTACTGGGGCTTTGGGGAGAAAAAGGGGAAAAAAAAAGGAGGAGGATTGGCAATAGATGTTAGCTCAGAGCCGGTCTTCCTCAGCAAAAAGTGGATGGGCATGGATGTTAGCTCAGGGCTGATCTTCCTCACAAAAAAAAAAAAAAAACCCAGTAAATTTTAAATAAGTCCATTTGTCATCATGACGTGGCTGTGACATTACCCCAGATTTCAACTTGGCAATGAACCTTCCTCTGCTGCCTTAGAAAGACCAGCTGGAATGATTTGATCGGAAAAGGACTGGGTTTTAGCTAGTCTCCCCTGATGCTTTATCCACTTAAGGAGGGAAGGCTCTGTTCTTTCCTCTTCAAGCTCAAAGAGACCATAGGAAATCCACATCAGTGCTACTCTGCTTCTGTCCAAGGCATTAAGTGTTGTCAACTCTGTTTTTATGAATATATTTAAACAGAAGACATTGTCTCTGGTCCAAAGCAAAACATCTGTTTCTTTGACCCAGAGCAAGCACATGGAGCTATTTGAACACTGCTTTGTATACCTCTGAGAAGTCACTTGATTCACAGCATTCTCTGTAAACATAATACTTTCCATCCAGGGAGAGAGTTTGTATGCAGGGTCGATTGGGAGTACCCTTTGTACATTCTGTTTTGTGCCGTATGGGTTAAAGGAGAATGTTGGATTTGCTTATGAAAGTATGGGCTTGCTGAGATTTAAAAAACCTAGAATAATCATGTATAAATATAAATACTGTATGTGGAGTAAGTGTTATGGATCACATTTATGATGAAATATGTATGTCTTTCCAAGGGTAAGACCTTCATAATTCATTTATAAGTTACATTCCTTACCTTACATGTGAGTAGCAGAATAGTAATTTTCTTCGTTCTTTCTGGAGAATTGTCAGAGAGGGAAGGAAAAAAAAAAAGGATAAACTTTTCTCAGACAGCAGAGTGCAATTCAGAGATAACTGGAAAAAGTATTAGACAAAAGCCAAAAAAAAGCCAACCCCAAAATCGTAGGTTCTGGTGATGTTGGAAAAATGACGTGTGAGCAGAAGTGCCAGACGCTGAGCTTCATCTATTTTGTCATGTTATGACAGAAATCATTACAAGTGTGATAGGTTTATTTATAAAGACTTGCTTCAGTATTCAAAGTACATCTATTCTGGCATTCCTCATTTTGAGCCAGGCTGTGGATCAAGATGAAAGAAAAATTAAATTGTATATTGAAGAGCTGTTAATTGAGCTGTGCTGTATTTAACAGGGAAGCATCGGCAGTCGATACCGCTGAGGATTTTGAATGTACTGCATCATGAGAATGTCACTTTGCTTTGGAGAATGCAAACAGGGCTAATGACAGAGCTCGGCAAACTTTTGTTGTTACTGCTGGTCTCTTTGGAAGGCGAGTGTTAATTTACCCACAGATGAAATCCTGCATACACACGTTCATAATGGAGCTAAATACTGCAGCTTCTTGCCGGAGGACTAATGACACACCGTTTAGTCACCAAAACCTATTTCCTAAGGAGTCATTTTGGGGCTTGTTTAAAGTTGTTAATGTAAGGCCTTATACAATACTGGATTTCTCCTCTCTTCCTTAATCAATGTAAATTCAATTACATTTCAGAGGGTGGCCAAATGGTATTTCATCATCTCTAATATCCATTTAAAAATGTTAGGTCTACCCAGTTATAATTCTCAAAAGTAGCCTCGCAGTGGTTTAATATGTTATCTCCATTCTCTAAGGCAATGTTAATTTCCTTTTGTAGTTAATCTATCCTACTACCAAATTTGGTATATTTATAGTTAAAGATTCTGTTAAGAGCTAAGTGATTTAAGTACATCTGGGATAAAGTGGCCTTGGCTTTAACTATGAAACAAATTTTCTTTATTTCATTCTCTTCACTGATAAATCCATAGTAACTGGAGGCATTTCTAGAATTGTGGGCAATTTGAGCCTCTAAAGTTTGATTAAAGATACTTCAGATATTCTCACTGAGAGGCTGGAGGGCTGAAAGGAATTTATTTTTGGTTCTGACGCTGGCCCTGGCCCGGCTCAGTGGAAGAGGACCAGTTACCACAGGCTCAATTCCAGGGTTGCCCGTTTCCTGTGAGTCTAGGGTGGGCATTACTTCTCAGGAAGGCGATGACGGAACCAGCTGAGTCTTCTCATGGCCATTGCATGGGACTCACACATCATAAGGAGTCCATAGACATGGATTTGAAGGGCTTTTCTCATTCATTCATTTACTCATTCATTCTTTCATCAAATATGTATTGGGTGCCTACTGTGTGCTGAGCACTGTTTTTGGCAGGGTTTTGGGGAAGCCTTTGTTCTTGAGGTGACATTTGAGGACAGAGAGACATGTATGGAGTGCAGGAGAGAGCCCCACAGATAGGGGATCATACAGGTGAACTGCTTTGTAAAGTACCTGGCATCTCGAAGGCACCTGTGGATGTTGGTAGTTGCTGCTGTTGCTGCTGCTGCAGTGGCATTGTCGAGACCTATGTTACAAAGCACAAAGTGGCACCTTGGAAACTTAGGAAAAATAGGCAGCTAGACTGTGTACCTAGAATTAATGCACTGAATCTGTTACCCACTGTTATGGGCGGAAAGTTTGTGTCCCTTCTGAATTCCTATGTTGAAGTCCTAACCCGCAGTGTAATGGTGGTTACACTGGGGGTTGGGAGGTGGGGCCTTTGGAAGGTGATTAGGATTAGATGAGGTCATGAGAATGGGGCCCCCATGATGTGAATAGTGCGCTTATAAGAAGAGAAAGAGAGAGATCTCTCTTTCTCTCCATGCTGTACAGAGGAAAGGCCACGTGAGCACAGAGTGAGAAGGTGGCTGCCCACAAGCCAGGAAGAGTACTCTCACCAGGAACCAAATCTGCTGCCATCTTGATCTTGGACTTCCAGCCTCCAAACTGTGAGAAATACATGTCTGTTATTTAAGCCACCCAGTCTATTGTATTTTGTCAGAGCATCGTGAACAGACTAAGACACCAACACTGTGGAAAAGAGGTTCCAGAAGGAGGAGTTCAGGGTGAGTAATGGTAACACAGAACGGCTGATGGGGAAAACAGGAACAAGGCTTTGCAGAACAGATATGATTGGAGAGGATCTTCCTGGCAGGGAGAAGAATACAAAAAATACAAAAAAAAAAAAAGAGACATGAGGGGTGAAAGTTGGGTGGAGTGGGAGGAAAGTGAACCCGGCATGGGAAGAACCTGTTTCAAATCCAGGCTTTGCCATTGACTACCATTCAATTCCTCTGCACTTTAGTTTGCCGTGCATGTTAGAGAGAATGCACGTTAGGTCCCTAGCACATAATCACGGTGCTATATTTATTTGGTCATGTTCTCCTTTTTGGGGGGTATTTGGGAAAGGTGTGTGAGAGCAGCCAGCAGGTGAGCATCCTGCTTGGAATAGAGGGCTGTGAACTGCCCTTCCCAGGAAAGTGCTCAGCAGAAGTATTGACTTTATTCCAGAGAGCAGCATCTGGCCTCAGCCGCAGTATGGGTGAACATTTCAGTTTTCTGCTTCTTTGGCCATCAGATGCTGTTACAGAAGGAAGCCTCACTAAATGGAGAAGGAGCAGATTGATTTCTTCACTGAGGGCAGAGGTTGATCAATCTACGTTGGTAGGAAAAGATGTAACCTCAGAAGAAACAATTGCTAAGGCCTTCTGAAAGGACTCAGGCCCTGGCAATTGTGGTGATTTGCCAGGGGATACAGAGGAATGACCTCTTCTTTGACTACATATGTGGCTCGTATTGGATTCTAGAAAGCCCTGGGAGGACTGGCTGACTGTGGCTGGATTTGCATTTTGTAACTGAAATGTGAGTGAGGCCACCTGTAACCCTTTCAATACAAGGTGATGAGAAAAGCAGGTACATTTTCTTGTTCTACGAATCTGGATTAGGTCCAAGAAAGAGGGTGCACTGCATAGGGAGAGAGGAACCAAAAAGGATGCTGGACTTCGGATTGACATTGAAACCTAGGAGGCCTGCCCTGCCCACCCTTGATAACTCATGAGCAGTCTCATAATGTTGAGAGGCAAAAAGAAAGCCGGCTTGGTGGCAAGGAGGTGGAACATAAAGATGGGACTCGAACTGGTTTAAATGGCTTTTATCAGTCAAGATGTGCTAGATTGTGCTGCAGTAACAAATATCCCCAGACCTCAGTGGCTTAACACAATGATAGCTGACCAAAGAGGGCGGGAAGGGGGCTCTGCTCATGAAAGCCACTGAGGGATCCAGGCTGGCCTCGGCAGCATCTCTTACACATGCAGCTGTTATTTTTGCAGTAGAGGGAAGGGGACATGGCACATCAGTGCCTGGCTTCTAAAGCTTCCACCTAGAAGTATTACTTCCACCCACAGTTCATTGGCCAACACAGTCCACAGCCCTGCCTAACTTCGAAAGGACAGGGAAGTGCAGTCCTACTGTGTGCTCCAAAGAGTTGAAGAATGGGGACAGTTGTGAGCAGTTCTAATAACTGCCACAGTGGCAATGGAAATGGCGTCTATTTTTAATGTGGTTAGAAAATAATTGGTCAGATATTGCAGGATTTTTTTGTAGAGGGTGGAAAATCTCTTACAGATTTAAACAGACCTGGCGTAGCACCTATGTTTTAAACAGAAGGAAAAAATGACATTGGGGAGCAGCGACACAGAGATTTCACTTCTGTGCCGTGACAAATACCAGGGAGATGTAACTGCAAAATGAAGCTGCAAATGTCTTACCCAGGGAACTAGGTAACAACCTGCTTGGCTTCATAAAGAAGGAATAATATCCAATTAGACTAAGTGTATTCGGTGCCTGAGTGACAAGCTCTGGAGACCTCAGGGCCTCTGGGGCCCCCAGGGCGGTTTCAGGAGGCTGTCTGAGACCTGTCCGGGGTGTGAGAGGGCGGGCCAACGCGCTGCAGAGCAGGAGCTGATCAACGTGTCATGTCTGCTGTGAGCCTCCCCAGTACAGCTGCCTCGGCTCTTCTGAGTGCCGAAATGAGGTCCGTCCTGTGTTGTGGTGTGTGCCCCTCTCAGCCACTGGGGCAGGAGCACCTTGCCTGTCAGAGTCACCTTGCCTCCCCACCGCCCGTGCCGTGACTGTGCACGGCTGGTCTCATCACTGGTGCCGTGTCTGCTTCCACATTTCAAACTGATCTCCCGGACCCTTGGGTCTCAGGATCCCTGTCCCTGCCACAAGCTTGTCCCCCCAAGTCACTGCTGTTCTCTCGCTGGGAGTATCTGAATGCTTTCAAGGTCAGACTGAGGGGTCCAAGTCCAAGCCGCGCTGATCCCTCCCTGTGTGGTCAAGCACCAACCTCTCTGAACGTGTTTCCTCCTCTGTAAAATGTGGTTTGTAATTGTTCCTACCCCTTAGGGTTTTTGTGAGGGTTAGATGATGACCCCTATAAATCACCAAGCACAGTGCCTGGCACTCAGCGCTCAATCAGTGTCCACTTCTGTGAGCCCTGTCATCATTACCGTCACCTCCACCCGTCACCCCCTCTATTCAAGTCTGACCTCCCCTGAAGCTTCTCTCTGGACCTCAGCCCCCTGGGATTGCACCTTCCTCTGAACAACTGTTGTCTTACCAGTCTGCCGTGTAACCACACTGCCGGCAGTTTTCCTTGCTAATTTTCATGTCCGAGTCCCTGATGGGGTTGCTAAGCCTGCGGAGAGCAAGGCCAGGTCTTATTTCTTTGTAACCTTAATGCCTAGCTGTGCTCCACCCAGTCTGACCCTCAGCCTGTTTCGTAGTTTGATTTTATGTCTTTGTTAATGAGCCACCTTATCTTTGTGAAAATAAGTTGAACACAATCACTGAATAAAGATCCCAAATAAATGTTCTCTGTTTAAACATTTGGAGCTGGACTGGAACCTTGACTACTGCTCAGTCTATTTTAGGTGCACTGGTCTGACAATGTTTGTTACTTAATCATGTTCAGACAGCTTTATAGAGACCTGTATGAGAATGGGTTAAATTGAGAGGGTTGTCCTTGATTAAGTCAATGTGAACTAAAATCCACCAGTTTGAGTCACGGAAGTGTTTGGTAGTAGACGCAGGATATTGTAGGGGAAAGAATGTTAGCAGGGCGAGGGAGACTGTATTATATTTCTGTCTTTGCCATGTAACTCTGTGCTCTTTGGAAAATTACTTAAGTCTCATGGATCCATTTCTTCCTCATATCAAGCACTTACTATGTGTCAGGTGCTGAGTTCAGCACTGTATGCATAGCGTGTCATCTTTTTAAATCCTCCTGATGATCCTCAAGATATTGGGACTATTATTATTTCTACTTTACAGAAAAGCAAACTGGGGCTCAGAGAGGTTAACTGGCTCAAGATAGAAATGGCAGAGACAGGAACACATGGCTAGCCAGTGCCCTCATCCAGGAGGCACACTGCCTATCTCAACCAGTAACCTGAGTGGGCTATTCCATCTCAATACATTTCTGATTCTGGTCAGTTAAATATAAATACAGCTGAAAAGCAAAAATCATAATTAAAACAATGGTAAAAGTAATAATGATAATAAATATACATTTTTTTTGTCTTTGTGACCCCTAACGTCTGGCTTAATTATTTTAAAGCAGATCAGCACTTTGCGTGGACCCTTGCAAATCAGACAACCAGTGGATTGACTGATGAGTTACGCCCATTGTATCCATGTGTGTTAGTTTCCTCTTGCTGCTGTAACAGCTTACCACAAGCTGAGCGACTAAACAACACACATTTATTATCTTACAGTTCTGTAGGATAAAAGGCCAACACAGGTGTCACTGGGCTAAAATTTAGGTGTTGGCAGCGCTGTGTTCCTTTCTGGAGGCTCCAGGGGAGAATCTTCTTCCCCGCCTTTATGGCCACCATGTTTCTTGGCTATGACTCCATCCTCAAAGCCAGCAGTGTTGCATCTCTCTGCCTTTTGTAGTCACGTCTTCTTCTGACTCTCTTCTCCTGCTTCCCTCTTCTACCTTTAAGGCCTCTTGTGAGTACATTGGGACCACCAGGATAATCCAAGGTAATTTCCCTGTTTTAAGTTCAGCTGATTAGCAACCTTAATTTCATCTGCAACCTGAATTCCTCTTTGCCCTGTAACCTAACCTATTAACAGGTTGCAGGGACTTAGACATCTTTGACAGAGGGAAGACCATCGTTCTGTCTACCCCATGATGCTAACACATTGCCCCGCCTACACAGTAATAAAACTCCAGCCCTTCCTCCCTCCTTCTTTGTGACTTTCCTCCCTGCCTCTCAGGATGTATGGAGTGATTAGATGGTACCCAAAGTGAGGATAATTGGTTGGTCCTGCTTTCTGGCAGGTAGAAACAGTGTGTATGTAGGTACAATCTTGGTGAAAATATAATGCTCAAGATTCAAGAAGAAGATACAAGGCAAGGAGGAAACAGTCTTTGAGCAGTAGAAAACAAAGAGCCCCAAGTAATCGCATAGGCTAGTGTACTGCCAAAGATAGAACACTGCTGTTTGTAAATCGCTGCTGTGTTGAGCATGATCTTCCTGACGAGATCAGAGCCTTACCAGGCTATTCTGCCAGGTTCTGAGCTTCCGACCTTAATAGACGCCAAAAAGCTTACCAGGGGCTCAGAAGAGAAATCTCTTATTGAAAATTGTTATGTGCCAGGTGTCACGCAGTGTTTCACACATGCTTGAAACGTTGAACATAAGATTCATCCATTCACTCAGCAAACAGTTATTTCACCTGCCAGGAAGGGGTGTTTAATATATAGGGGTACAGGGATAAGTAATTCTGTATGCCATGGAGGCCGTGGAGACTCATCTTCTGCACAGGTCAGGTTCCGAAGTCAGCAGATAAGCTGGAAATGGAGTGCAGTCAAATGACCCTCAAAGATCCTTCCAGACTTCATGCCCTTGGCAACTCAGAGCAGTTTGGAACTCATATGCCAGTTTTCTTGTGTTTCAGCAGTGGCCTTCTTTTCTGTGGAAAGCAGAGGCCAAGCAGAGGGCCATCCCTACCCGACTCCCTTGATTTTTCCCCATCCCTGTCCCTCCCTGTCTTTGCTTTTCTTAATGTCCTTGTCATTAAGACGCGATTTGTTGGTGGGCATCATGATTGGGCTATATGAGGCAGCAAACAATCTTTTATCGAATTCTATTGGTCATTGGTCAACCAAATTGAAGACCACTCTCCTTCCTCTAAGGAAAAAACAAATGTAACGATAAAGTCACTACATTTATTGTTACAGTGAGGTTAACGTATTCTCTGGATTTTTGACGTCTAGAGGCGTTACTTCAAGGCGAGGGCCTTTCCTGACTTAGAATGTCCTTAGCCTGTGTGTGCCATGCAAGTGCAGAAGCACATCCAAGTTTATATGCTCTCTATAGGGACAGTGATTTTTATTCATTAGAGTTTTTGAGTCTAATTGTTTTTAAACTGCCACTTTTGTTTGTTAAAGATACAAATGTCTGGCCATAGAGGAAAGCAAAGTGAATTTATCGTTGCAATTAGATGCTTCACAATTTGAAAACTTATCACTTAAATTGGTGAAGTGTCACTTTTATGCAACTTGAGTTTAGAAGTCCTCGGAGCTCAGGACTAAACTCATATGCAGTTTAGCAAGATCTTGGTGAGATGAAGGAAGTCGCACTTGACGAGCCATTGAGACAAACTGGATGGAATTTTCCGATTCCCTTCTACATGGTAGAATAGGTGAAGGGAGATAGACCACAAATTGATTTTTGTTTAACTTAAATTAAGTGGAGCAGAGTTAAAAGAAAAATTACTGGATTTGAAGTTGCTCTGTGTTAGATTACTCCAAGGAAGTTAGTTAATATGTTAATATGAATCTAGACGAACACTGTTTTACTCTTCATGTTAATTTCTGCTGTCTACTAATCTCTGGGCAATGGAGAACAAGTCATAGGTTACATGTTTCTTATTTATGGGCATTAAGCAATATCTTTAAAATGTAAAATAAAGCCGACAAAATGCACAGCCTGATAACAACAAATCTAATCTAAAGCGACATGGGGAGACTCGCCCAGACGTTTTTCTCTTTAATGTAACATGACTTTAAATTGATGCAGCCTCACAGTGATTGAAAAACTCTCAGAGCTTGTCTCCTATGATTACATTTCTGATCTGTACAACTTAATTTTTTAACTCGGTGAGTCTCAGTTTTGCGAATGAACAGTTTTCTTTTGCTTTCTCTCTTACTTTATTTGGGAAGAGAGTTGATTTGGCAACCAGGCAAATAGAGCTACATTACCATGGGAAAGAGTGAGAAATCCTACAACAACAAAGACCAGGGGAACGCGCTGTAGTTCGTATGTCTGCTGGTCTCGTTCTCCTCTTTTCCTTCCTTCTCTTCCTTTCTTTCTCTTTTCTTCTTTTGACTGTGGTGATGGTTGCACATGTCTGTGAATATACTAAAAACCATTGAATTGTGTACTTTAAGTAGATGAATTGTATGGTATGTGAACGATATCTCAATAAAGCTGTAATATTTTTTAAAAAGTGTCTTGAATCATTGTCAGTATGATCACTCTCTAAAGTGTATTTGGATGAATTCAAAATTAATTTAAAATGGATTATCCTTCTATGGTGTATAAGGTAATTGCTAATGTTTGTTTATTCAGAGCACTCACTCAAATTCTTTATCCAGTGGTGTCTGTAACGTGTTGGTATTTTGTTTGCTGTTTTCTTGAGTTGGGAGTTGCATTTCTTGGGCCTCGAATGTGATATTGATGGGTTTTATGTGGTACGAAGGTCAGTTATGTCTTGGATGCTTCCATTTAAGTAAAATAACAACATTAACTTGTATCATTCTGATTTCATGCCCTGATGCATACGGTCCTCACCTTCCTCCAAAATCTTAGTTTCAAAGCCAACTTTGTTTATTCAGTTTGAGTAATTACTGAAGTGAATAACAAAATCTAACAAACGCTCCTTTTGGTCATAACTGTGTTACTGAAATGACTTTTACTAAGTAATCCCCGAAGGCCTTCTCACTATTCTTTTGCTTTCTCAACATGCTCCATGGTGCCTTCAGATCATAACTAGAAAAATCAAAGCTTTCTGTTCTATTTTATCATCTTTTTTAACTCAGCCATCTGAGCTTGGCTATTTAATCTTTGACATGGCTATTGATAATTGTGATTTTTTATTTGAAATGTGCTTAATGCTTTCTTGTGTAAGATGAGAAATTTAGGGACAAGAAAACCATTTACACTTCCTTTCACGTGAAAAGCAATTTATCTGTGATGGTGTGACAAGGACCAAGAAAAATAAAAGGACCCGTAAGGCAATTCAGAGCTAGGATGTGATAATGAAGTACTCACAGTTACAGGGCAGGGACATTGTTCTCATTGGGAAACATGCTCATAGTTTCTTCCCTTCACCTGGTATTTACTCCAATAATTTCTTTTTCGGCCCATTTTAAAATCAAGATTCAAAATATCCACTGAGAAGCTTGGGTTTATTGCTTGAAGCAAGAAACCTTTATTCAAAATTTTTAACCATTAGATCCACATATGTTTAGATTCTCTAATGTCTTTTTTTTCTTATCCAAATGTACCGTATAACTTTAAGTAGGTGAATCCTGGAATAGGTTTTATTATATATCACACCACAGAGTTAAGCTTGGTTCATTTGGATTTTAAAAATCTCCAGAGCTTTGAGAATGACTTTGAAACACTCTTTACTGTTGGAGCTTAAAGAAAGTAAATCTCGAATGTCCTCTATATTAATTCACCTGCTTGGAAAGTTAGAGATTAAAGGGTTTAGTGGGATTTTTATATTTTCTATAATTTCTGTTTGTATTGGAGTAAACCGTTCTTTGTATGGAGTGGTTCAGCTTTCATAAAACAGAAAGATTCCATTATTGAGAGAAGAAGAATAAGGAAAAAAGTATAGTATAAATGCATAAAACTTTTTATAACTTTTTTGTATTAGATGTAAATGAGTTAGTAAATTACTTTAATTAAGTATACTTTAAGGAAAGTAATCTCCTGTTTCCATTAATAGTGAACTGTGTGAGCAGAGACTTGCATATTTTCCTTTTACAGGAAAGCTCTTTGTTTTTCTTCAGAGGGCATTTTTAGCAAAATGAGGGAAGAGAAAGAAGCAGATAAGGAAATGAATCACAATATTGAGACAGAACCAGTATACTATAGTCTTCCTCATATTCTGGTATCTGGAACCGAGGTTGCTAATCAATGACCCAAGAGCTAACTCTGTTTGATGAAATGCAAGACATAATACACACATTGAGTTTGACTGATGTGTGATTATTACCATCCATTCATGTGTAATCCTGTGTTTGGAAGATTTGTAATTTGTTTTTGACACATTTCTCTCTGATTTCATACACTCATGCATATAGGTCTCACCTTCCTCCAAAACCTTATTTCCAAAGCCTATTTTGTTTATTCAGTTTGGGTAATTTATTGGCTTCTACTTATTTTCCTTAATACCTAATCTCTTCCTTACTGCTCTCTGTTTTCCAAACCAACAATATAAAGAACTAAGCCACAGGACCAGAACTTAAAACTTCTGCTGGGAAAGGAAAGTCAAGGCCTTTCAGCTCTTAAAACATCCTGTGGAAATCACTTCAGATGCCCTCTCTTTGCAGCGGTGAATGGAGAATGGTTGAAAATCATTGTGTGACTTGGAACAGTGGTGTTTTTCTGCTTGATCGCTAAGATGGCTACCAGAAAAGAAGCCAGCTGACTCCTAAGGGGCAAAGTGGGGTGAAGCTGGCTCCTGGGAAGTTAAAGGGAGGCCAAGTGTTGTTTTCCAGTTTGTTTCCAACATGTATTTCTTTAGGGCCAAGGGCCCAGCTGTGCTTCATTAGGAGCGAGTTTAGCTATGACAGCACTTAATAAAAAAAAGGAAGGAAGGAAAGAAGGGAGGGAGGAAGGAAGGAAGGAAGGAAAAGCCAGCCAGCTTTTCTGGCAACACAATATGGGACAACCTCTCTCCAGAATCTTTCATGTCATATAATGAGTGTGCCAATTGCTAGCCATGAGGAGAAAAATGACATAGTACGCAGCAGTCAACTTTTTCCCGAAGAAAGATTGAAAAAAATATATTTTGCAGCCAAGACACGGGTGGTACCTGTTAACTTTAGGCACAGAGCATGTGTCAGCCCTGGAGAGCGACTCCGAGTGAACAGCGCTTTTCACCATTTAATCAGGCTAGACTTCGTCGTATTTATAGCCCTGGTGAGGTTGGCCCATTGTTACACGATGAAATTGTGATGTTCAGCAGTTTATACCTTGGGAGCTGGAAGCGTTTCTCCATGGTGAATTTGTAATATTAATTGGCCATGTCAGTTCATGACAAATGTAGTGACATCTATTTCAAGTATTTCAGTTTTATGGTGCTGAAAAAGTGACACACGCTTGAGATAAGTAATCTCACAAAAGATCTTCACGCTTGCTCTGTAGCGCTTCCAGAACATGCTCTCAGAGGAGACACAAATAGGCCCCGGGTTCAGGGGGCTGTCCCCTTCCTTTCGCTCAGGCTGAGAAGGGAGCTGGAGGAAGGAGGGGAGCGGTGCTCCTCTGTCAGTACCCGCTCAGGCGATTCTGGTTGAGGCTCTGGCATGGACTCTCCTGCCGAGGAGGTATGCTGGAGACGATCATTGATTTGATCTGGGTGCCTGCTGCTTAGAGGCCGTGTCTGTTAGTAACAAGAACATAGTGCTTTTCTCACTATGTGCCCCCTCCCTGGGGGAAATTTGGCAATGTCTGGAGGTATTTTGGTTGTCACATCTTAGAGGGGAATGAGTTGCTGTTGGCAACTTGTGCATTCAGGCCAAGAATGCTGCTAAACATCCTACAATGCACAGGACAGACCCCACAGCCAAGAACTGTTCAGGCCCCCAAAGTCAATGTTGCTGAGGCTGAAAAACCCTGTACTTGTGTGGAACATACCCTTCTGCACTTCTCAACTTTGGCTGGTCCCCAAGAGGTTGATGTCGCCAGCGTGAGGGGTACTGGGGTTTCTACCATATGGAAGAGAGGGCAGACAGAGTAAAGGATGTATAAGGCCCTCTGGAAGATGAGGGGAAGGCAGGCCACAAAATGATGCCACAGAAAACAGGAGAAGTGGTCAGGACACCCTGGCAAAGCAGAGCAGGAGTGCTAGGAAGCAGGAGGAGGGAGCCATCCCTTTAGCTGGGCTTCTAGAAGGAAAGAACATTTGAGTTCAGCTGCAGAGATATGGGGAAAGGCGTTTGAGCCCAACTGAGTGGATATGTTTGTCCAATGGAGCTGAGAAGTTATTTTTGCATGGCTAGTATGACAACAGAGTTTCCAAAACAACAACACAACAAAATAGCCTTTTATGTGTCTAACAACTATATTCATATAATTGTGTTGTTAACCTTTTCCATATGTCTAAGGTGTGGAAAGTGTTATTATTCCTGTCTTACAGGTGAGGAAACTGAGGCCCAAATGGATTAGTCAGTGGAAAGGAAGGGACCAGAGGCAGCATCTACGTGATTTTTCCTTCTCTATTAGATGGAACAAGTTATTTTTTGGTGGTTATTTCAAGTTTATAGTTTCTGATATTAGAAATATATGTTGCCTGTAAAAAACTTTAAAATATAGGCAGATCAAAGAAAGAAAATGGAATTGTTCTGGAAACTGCCCTTTTCCACTTAAGAGTATTTTTGTGCTACTAAATCCTTCAGCAGAATCATTTTTAATAGCTGCCCAATGTCCTAATGTGTGAGTAGGTCATAAGTTATTTAACCAATCCCCTATTGTTGGACATACAGGTTATTTATAATTTTTCTCTGTTGTAAATGGAATTGCAGTGAATGTCTTTGTAGCACACACCAATGAGTGATTACTGAGTATGCCTAGAAGTGCTGGTTCCAAGGGTAAGAGTAGGCTTTGAGATAAATTTCTAAATTGCCCTCTTGAAAGATTGAAAGGCTACTTGCCTGTATTTTCACTAAGAGTAAGTATCGTTTTCTAAAGCCAAGTTGAATCTAATTTTACTGTACATTTCCTGATTATTAGTGAAGCTAAACATTTTTATGTACTTATCAGCAATGTCTTCTTTTGAAAATGATCTATTCATGTCCTTGACTGATTTCTATCCCTGTGTCTTTATGTTTATGAATGGCAAGAACTTTTTATGTATTCAGGTAGGGATATTAACCCTTTGTTGTGTATATCACAGATTATTTTCTCATGATTTCTGCGTTTTTTTGGTCTTTTAATTTTATGTTTAATTTTATTCTAGCCAAATGAGTCAGCCTCTCCTCTATTATATCTTCCTTTAGTTGTTATGCTTTAAAAATCCTTCTCCTCTGTAACATTATATTCACTTATATGTCAAATTGGTTAAACACTCCTATGTTTGACCTTGAAATCATTAAATTCGCTGGGATTCCAGCTTCTTTTCCCCAGATGATTAGTCAGTTGTCTCAACACCAGTTATTGGAATAATTTATTCCTTCCCTAGTGAATACACCTGGGCTGATTAAGAAAACTACACTTCTATGCAATTATTCCATCTAAATTCGGAAAATATTAGGTTAACACATAAAAATCCTGGAATCCTATTTTCTGTTTTTTCTTAGTTTCCAACCAGCAGTTGGAATTGAATTATATTCTATCTTCTGTTTTTATAATTTGACTCACTTCATTTTACATTTAAATATTGTAATTGTCTTTTTGCCACTCGAGACTTTAAAAAGTAGTTCTAGTGCTGCCACTACTTTTACTGCTACTTCTGCATCTAAAAAACAAAACAAAATAAAACAAAACAAAAACTTGGCATTTGGCTCACTTTGAGGATGAAAGCATGTACTGCTCAATTACCTGTTCTTCAGCAACATCTGGGTATCCTGAAGAAGTTAGTGGAACGAATGGTGGGAGATGGCTATTCTTCAGCTCTCAGGGATGAGCTCCATGGGGTATTATGCCCTAATTCCACCCAGCCTGGGATTTAGTTTAGGTTTCGTTAAGTTTGGAAATGACACCAAGCTGACACTTCCCAGCCATCAAAGAGAAGGGCACCTAATATTTTGAATCCCTAGAGGTTATGTTTAAGATCTTAGCGTTCTCAGGGATGCATTTTCTGCCAAAAAAATCTTAATAGTGATTTTCCTTGGCACTGGCTAGAAAATTCTAGAAAGAAAATGCTTTCTTTTTCTTTTTTTTTTATATCCTGTGACATTTTCCTGTGTAGCTCATGCCTCACTACTGTACTGCTATTCTTGTAGACAATAATAGGTAACAAATGTGTGCATCTGGTCTCATTTATTGTCACCTTGAATAGGGAATGGAGGCCAGGCATGGCTGTGTTGTGGTTCCTGCTGATGGGTCCACTTATCAAAGGTCCACGTTCAGTGTGTCATACTCAGGAAATGCGTTTCCACTGACCAGGCCAATCTGTTAAGAGCTGTTCCCGGACATAAGGATTTCATATAGACAGATTCATATCACTTCCATTATATGCACCTTTTGCCTTCTAAATATTTAAAAAGAAATAATTTTGGACACAAAGAGGCATTTGTATTAGCATTTGCATACGCTTCTGTCATACTTCTTTACTTGACAATGCAAATGGTTTAACTTTTTGTTAGCATCCTCAATGCTATGTAATCTTTTCATCTGTGTTTACAATCACAGCCAAGTGGGCTCTTAATATTATTATGGAATCATTTTATTTGTGGAATATTTTTCCTCCTCATTATTCATTTTTAACCCCAGATAGATAAACACCACAAGTTTACTTTTTGTGGTTTGTATACTTTAGGATTATAGAATCCATAATTGAATAACTTTTCATACCAGTTTGAGGGAATGTTATCACTTTAACCCAGGCTTTATTTAAGAAGTCCTGGGAACTAGACATGTGTTACCTGAGCATCTTCACTTATATGCCATAGTCCGTCCTGCTACCTTTTTATTTATTAGTCTATTGAAATAGATGGTGATCAATGAAAGATAGAATTTTTTCATCTCTTTGAAGATATCTATCGTTCATCTAATGAAAGTTGCTGCTTTCTTGTGTATAATGACCTCTGGGAACTGTTTGCTTTGATTTGTGGTTAAATGTTTGTGTCCGTTGGACCCCACTATACATCTCTTGTTTACGGGCCTAGAAAACACTCCTCTTCAGAGAAGAAGGGATAAAGTGAGAAGTTACTCAGGGTAGAAAAAAAAGGTGAAATCAGGTTCTAGTTAACTGGAATGCAGCCATGGGTAAATTTTAGGCTTATTTATCTTCTGTTTCACCACAAGATGTCACCAGGACTCCATACCAACATGGCCTATGGACCATCTCTCTGGCCAGTAGAGTTATGGTTATCAAATAGCTTCTACCCAGGGCTATGGTGAGAGTGGGCTGAGAACGAATCTCATTCTAGGGCCGGCCCCGTGGCTTAGTGGTTAAGTGTGTGCGCTCCGCTACTGGTGGCCCGGGTTCGGATCCCGGGCGCGCACCGACGCACCACTTCTCCGGCCATGCTGAGGCCACGTCCCACATACAGCAACTAGAAGGATGTGCAGCTATGACATACAACTATCTACTGGGGCTTTGGGGAAACAAAAAAAAAAAAAAAAAAGGAAGAGGATTGGCAATAGATGTTAGCTCAGAGCTGGTCTTCCTCAGCAAAAAGAGGAGGATTAGCATGGATGTTAGCTCAGGGCTGATATTCCTCACACACACACAAAAATAATAAAGAAAGAAAGAAAGAATCCCGTTCTAGGGAGCTGGCTCTTCCAGCCTTTGCATGGAGAGCGAGTCTGGGTAACAGGACACGAGAAGGTCATCGCAAAGTCCAAGGGATTCTATTACCCCTGAAATGTCTTCACTGGGTGGTGAAGCAGGCATCCATGGACAGAAGATGCATAACCGTTTTTCCCCTCAATAGACGTTTGCTGAGTGAATAGGAATCACATTCTCTTAGATGAAAGAGGATTTCAGATGACTTAAAATTCATATTTTAGGCCTTTTAAAATTTGAGCTTTTTGGTGAATGTCATTAGTTGACAAATACAACATTGAGGTTTCATCCTTCATCATTTGGTGTCAGCTGTCAGATCATTCATTTACTACTCTCTTCTCCCTTCTGGAGTTGTGAAAAATGCTCAACCAGAGTGGGGCTGTTGTGGCGTTTTGTTCCGAGTGTTCCTAGACCCCAACTTAGGTGTTTTGAGTCCTTTGTGGTTCTTATATAGAAAGTCAAATCTAACAGGAGTCTCCTTGGTTACCTGATGTCTGCTCAGTACCTTAGAGTATTTGTTATCCTAAATCATGCCAGGGCTGGTTTGTGCTAAGATGCTTGTCATTTGACTGAATAAAATAATAAAATAATACCAGCATGTCCCATTTGTATAGCGCTCTCTATAGGATCCTTCCAACATGTGATCATAAGTCTGCTTCACCACTCCGTTGGTTGAATTTAGTATACCAGTAAGGGCAAATGGTAATTCTCCACTGCAAAGTGAAAGTCTTCATTTTCCTCAAATTCCTGATTCTTGATCAAATTGCTTTTCTTTTTAACTCAAGTTAAAATTTTTCATGTTCTTCTTAACACAAGAAGGGACCTTAACTTTTATCATCAGTATTTTATGATTTAACCTGTATCTGGTGCTTTAGAAATTTAGTTTCTTCTCTAATAATTTTTCAAATGTAACGAAATGGACTATTTGTTACTTCGTGTGTATTTACAGGACTTGAGTGATTGGCCTAATTTCTTCTTGTTTTTTAAGTTTTTTGTTTATTGCAGTAACATTGGTTTATAACATTGTATAAATTTCAAGTGTACATCATTATACTTCTATTTCTGCATAGATTACATCATGTTCACCACCCAAATACTAATTACAACCCATCACCACACCCATGTGCCGAATTATCCCTTTTGCCCTCCTCCCTCCCCCCTTCCCCTCTGGTAACCACCAATCCAATCTCTGTCTCTATGTGTTTGTTTGTTGTTATTATCTCCTACTTAATGAGGGAGATCATATGGTATTTGACCTTCTCCCTCTGACTTATTTCACTTTGCATAATACCCTCGACGTCCATCCATGTTGTCACAAATGGCTGTATTTCATAGTTTCTTATGGCTGAGTAGTACTCCATTGTGTATATATACCACATCTTCTTTATCCATTCGTCCCTTGATGGGCACTTAGGTTGCTTCCAAGTCTTGGCTATTGTGAATAACGCTGCAACGAACACAGGGGTGCATGTATCTTTACGCATTGGTGTTTTCAAGTTCTTTGGATAAATACCCAGCAGTGGAATAGCTGGATCATATGGTAGTTCTATCCTTAATTTTTTGAGGAATCTCCATACTGTTTTCCATAGTGGCTGCACTAGTTTGCACTCCCACCAGCAGTGTATGAGAGTTCCCTTCTCTCCACATCCTCTCCAACACATGTTGTTTCCTGTCTTGTTAATTATAGCCATTCTGACAGGCGTGAGGTCATATCTCATTGTAGTTTTGATTTGCATTTCCCTGATAGTTAATGATTTTGAACATCTTTTCATGTGCCTGTTGTGATTGGCCTAATTTCTGTTTCTGGAGTTTCTGTAGGTCTCAGATTCCTATCCCATACCTTTTGTTTTGGGTTAAGTGGGTCATTTCAGCTCATTTAAGCCATAAACACGCAGACCATGTGGAAGCCTGTCAGTGAAACCTTTGTGATGTGCCTCAGTCAGGACTGCCTTTCCTTGCCGAGTTCTAGTAGCCGACGCTTTGTTCTTTCTCCCTGAGAGCACCATTTCAGGGGTTTCTTTCCCTTCCCAGTGTTCAGCATCTCCCAGTCCACCCAATACACACTGCCAGGGAAGGTTTGGGAAAATACTTGAATTACAGAGTGACAAATAGTGGGAAGGTCTGCAGTCATGTCAGGGATGCTATGAGGAACTTACAAAAGGCCAGCTCCAGCAGTTTAGCTGTGTCCATGGTGTCTCCAGTGTAAATGAACACGAACATGATGTATGCAAGCATTTGATAGGTACATCCTTTGATTGGCAACAGGCTTGGGAAAGCAACTAGGAATTTTAAGCATGAGAAATTATGAAAAAGTGAGCCAAAATTGCATTTGAATAATATTTATGAATGTGTTTGCCTGGTAATATACCACTCTTATTGCATCTTTGAGTTATCTTAGGTGGTTGATAAAACTTTCCAATGAGAATATTGTCAATTGCTGAGTACCTGTTGTCAAAACTACGGCTAATTTCCAGAGCTTTTCAAATGGGAAAGTTGTTTTCTCCAGCTAGGAAGCATGGTCTCAGATCCACTTCTAAGGTCAGTGTTGAAAGGGAATGTTAATTCAGTTTAAGCCTGGGAAGCATGATCAAGAAAATAAATCAGCTAGGGGTATAGACTAGGGGGCTGATGGAGGAGCGGGACAGATCAGGATATGTGTTCCCAAACCAGTGATATACATTTTCCACCCATTTCGATTATCCATGCGGCTCCTTATCTTCTTAGTGCAGAAAACGGAGAGTTGGTTTAGTATTCTTAAGAACCTCCTGTGATTGCATTTAGGCAATGGATTTAACAGGTATCGTTATCTCTTATTTAAGCTCTGACTATGGTGCATAAGTGTGTTGGTGTGAGTCACCACTGGTGTTTCTGGATTTTATTGGCGATGCTCAGAGAGCAGGGAGACAAGAACATGAACTGACAACATTGATGATTCTGGCAGCTTGACACTACCCACTGTTCTCTTTGGTTTTCCTTAGGACTTTTGTTTCTTTGTTTTTTTTTTAAGAAATGGGGTAGGGGAGAGGGGCTTCCTCTTGCATTTTTTTTTCCAAACCAAACTCTTTCAAAACCTTTTGCAAACTCTTTTATGGATTTTGCTCACTGGTTGAGCAAGGGTTACTTATGAGATGTGGCTTAGGCATTTTTGACTGTGTCCATAAAAAAATGTATATTACTATGCATTGCACATTTGCCACTTAGAATTTCTGAATACAAATTAATCAACTTGCAGCTGTGAATAACAATAAAACACATGATAATGTACCTGCAGAAATGAGGGCATTTGAAATCCGTTCTCAGGTGGCCATCAAAAATAGCCAGCCAGAGTGATGCTACCTGTTTTCCATAATTGCGTGGCTTTGCCTTTCTTTAGTTAATCTGTTTAATAAACTCCCCTGCAGAATCTAAATGCTTAAATTTAGTTTCTTTTTGTCTTTATCATGTTTATCATTGTTAACGTGGCATCAGAGTAGCTCAACTTGTGCATCATGATAAATTCATAACCCAAGAGAAGGCAGAAAACATAATTATTATCAATTGCCTCTCTCCCGGAATTGCCATTGGCTGAGTGGAGCAATATATGAACTTAAGGAGTAGCTGATTCAGAGAAATACAGAGTTGGAATTGGGCCTATCTTGATTGCACTGCCATTGTGTAGGAGGTCTTCCCATTGGACTTGTCTTCAAGTTTGCCCCTACAGTAAATTCTGCAAGGCATGTCAATATTTTAAGAGGCCTAAACTTTGATTTTTTTTCCTACACAATACAGAATCTAATTTATTTACTCGATTAATCAGTAAGTCTTAATTGAGTGCTTGCTATGGGTTAGGACATACTTGTGAATAAGGTAAAGTCCTTACTACATTCTGTTAGGGGATATAAAATTTAAATAGGTAGTTTGTAATATATAAGATGATAGAAAGTGCAGAGAAGTGTACTTTTTTTTTGATTGAATGCAGTATTTCACCCATAGCCTCAAGAATCACGTTCCTGAAATTCACCAGAGTAGGGAAAGGTAACAATTGAAGAATTTCAGTTCTTCAATAGGGAGAAATAGTATTAGGGTGATTGAAGTCAAAATCAAACATGTGTGTCTATTCATTAAATGACAACAATAAGGATGCAACTCTTAAGAGAGTATCTGTGGGATCTCATTTATTGTAAATTGATAAATGTGTATGATATTGTACAATTAACTCTGCTTTCCACCCCTTGTTTGGTTGCACCTGGTCAGACACTTTCTCCTCAACAGTCTTGGACTTGTTTGTGCTGGCTTGTTTGTGCTTCACAACCAGGAATTTGCAGAGGTGAATTTTGGTAGATAAGGATTACCTAAAAGGGTGCTCACTGTTGGGGAGAAATTTGTGTTCCTGCAGATTTGGGGCCATGATAAGAAAAAGTAACTTTTGAAATCTGGGAAACTTAGAGATTATCTCAAGGGGCTGAATTATTTTTTAAAAAATAAAAGGAATAAAATGTTTTAAACTTGAATTTACTTTTCGCTAAGGAAGGCTCTTTTGAAGATCCAATGAGAGCTATAAAAATCCTTTGAAAAATGTAAACTGCATCTTGGATATGATTCTGTTGGGCATAATGCAACAGGAATCTGGAATGGAACAGAATCACTCTCTATCATTTATCTAGAAATTTAAAAGGAATGTGTATCTGTATTTGTTTGTTTCTAAAGGAGTTGCCTTCATTCAGTGCTACTATCATTTGGAAGTTTGTGAAAGGAAGGCCAAGAAAGACTCATTATTTTGGCTGGAAGTGGTCGCTTCAGCTGGAACCAGTTCAACTTCAAAGTCAAACATTGGAGTTATGCTTTCTTGTATTTCCACATAATCTGAAATGTTCTTAAAACATTGTTAATGGCCAGTGTGCTTAACAGACATTTCATAGTTGTACAGATTTATTCATCTCTGTTCAAGATATGTCTTCCCCTATCTTAACAGCCATTTGGAGGATATTTTTAATGTACTGTGGTGGCCTATCAGACTCATGTTTGGCTTCTCCCTCCATGAATGGATTCCATTATATACGTACCGTTTCAGCTTAACCAAGAATTTAAAACATTTTCCTTTGACGATTCAGTTTTCACTCCAAAATGTATCTCAATCTCACCAAAATCTGCCAATGTTTTCTTCTCCTTGGACTCTATGCTGATTCCTTCCACTGAAAAAAGGCATCCCCAGTCCTTGGCCCTGGAGGCATCTAAGTAATAGGCACCACTCCTAGTGTTGCTGCAGATGTAGTGTTCCTTGACATTCTAAACCCACAAATAGGAAGATGGGTCACGAGACCAGCATTTTAATTGCGTTAGGGAACTTAATTGATTTTAGTCCTAAACGTGGGTGGAGGCGGTTTGATACTCATTTTTTATATCTAGATTATATAATGAATCCACCATGCACATAGCTATTCCATTTTTTAAAAACCTTTGTGAATGCTAACTAATACACAGCCTTTATAAATTTGAAGTATAATATTCAAAATGCTCTAATCCCTAAATTCTCTGGTTTAGGTTATTATATTTTTATGAGCATTAATTTTGATATAGGCCTTTTAAAATCAATTGCTCCGTGTAATTACAATGCTGCTTTATGGTGTTTGCGATATATCATATGAATATACTTGAGGGTCATGAGAAGTTCATGTGTGCAGGGTTGGGCCTCATGCCTTTCACTGAGGCCCTGGCTCGAGCAGCCGTGTTTTTGTACATCCCTGCAGGGTTTACAGTTATTCAGTAGCCAGATTCCTGTTCCATTATGCCCTTTTAGTTTTAAAAGCATTGAAAAAGAGCCATCTGTAGAACTCCAGTGTTTTGGAAAGTCCTGGACTTGATCAGGTATTTTTGAATTTGAAGAACTGGGAAACAATTGAATCAAAATGCTAATAATTCTCCCAAGTCAAAACGTAACTCTGATTTTATTATGCATTGACCATAATTCACTTTCTGTTGGATTGATTTTGGAAAAAGAACCACAAGTCTATATTTTAAAAATAGAAATAAAGTGATAGCCCACAAGTCTCATCACCTAAGGGATTTAAAAATCCAATTTAATTTAAAACTGATTAAGTTAATATAGCAGGATCTTGGGTATATGGATTTTTTTTTTTTAAACTAGAGGATTAGGATAAAAACCCAACTTCCCATTTCCTGCTAGGTGGTCTTGAAAACTTACAACAGTGGTTCCTTCTGTCAAGAGAATGAGGGAAGGAAAAGAAACCCCCACCCCTTACCTGCTGGCTTTAAAATGAGAAAAAATACGCACACACACATACACACACATAATGATGTTAATGATGGTAATGGAGGAAAATGTCATAAATAATTAATTTATTTTAAATTATTATGAAATATTTATTATTGTTGTTATTGATATTGGCAGAGGAAGGGCCATGTCATGCCTCCTTTCTTCGAATAGCTCAATACTTTAAAATAGAGTGTGGCTGTGTTTGTCAGTCATGGTTTGTGTTCTTTGATTTGTTTTGCATTTTTTTTTTGGAGAGGATGCATAACTATGCTAATCTTTTGGTTCTTGCTGTCTGGTCTAGTGAAACAAGCCTGCTGGGCTGGCTCTTCTGATCTCCTGGTCGCAGGAAATGAAGGTGCACTCCAGATGCTCTTGGTTAAAGATGAAGGACGGCAATCTCTGCTTCTAGGCCAAGAAAAGCCTCCAGAATGGGCCTGGGGTACAACAGGGATCCTTGGCCTTGTCTCCAGTGCTCTGTCTGGACTGTCCATGTGGCTTAGCTCCTCTCAAGTCTCTGCTTCTCTCCTTGTGCCTTTGCTTCTGCTTCCTGTTCTCAGATGCCTCCTCCAAATTCTCAAAGGGAGTGGATCTGATTGGTTCAGTGTAGTCACCATTGTGCCTTTTGGTCAAAGCACTGGAGCCAGGCCACCTCGAGGATTGGGTGCTGGCACATTATGGTTGTTCCCATTGTCTAGACAGCGTGGTCAAGGTGATTGGGGGAAGGAGGTCACAGAGCCACCTATATCTAAGGGCTGTCTGGGGATGCTGCCTCATTGGGAGCCTGTGAGTGGAGGCGCTTCCCCCAGGAGAGGGCTGTAGCCTGGTAGGTACCCACAGGAAACAAGAGCCTGGCCTTTGTCTCTGAAGGGCTGGATACTAAATATTTTCAGCTTTGCAGGCAGTACAGCCTCTGTTGCAACTATTCAGTCTGCTGTTGGAGCAGGAAAGTAGCCACAGACAATACATAAATGAATGGCTGTGTTCCAATAAAACTTTATGTACAGAAACAGGCAGGGGGCCAGATTTGGCCCATGGGCCATAGTGGTTACTAGACTCTAGCATGTATGCTAGAGTACGTAGGCTTGAGCCTCGGATCTGACTCTTGGTAACCTTGTGACTTAAGCAAGTTAATTAAAATTCTGTGCCTCAGTTTTCTCTTCTGTCAAATGGGGATAAAAATAGCTTCTTAGCATGGTTATTGGAAATGTTTGATGAAGTGATGTTTGCAAAGCATACTAAGCTCAGAGTAAAATCTCAGTAAATGCTCTTCTGTTCCTGTCCTCCTTATGCACACTTATAAAAGATGGTGGGAGACTATTCTGGATCTGAGGCCCTGGAGAAGAGGTGTTTTGTGAAGCTTTTGAGTTTTCAGTTTGTCAGTTGGCCGTGCTTTTTTAGCAGACGCATTCAGAGCTTTAAAGGTCATTTTGTGGTTTTCCCTTTCCATGTCGGGAACACCTTCAACATTGCCATTTTAAACACTGGCGTTGCCTTCAAATAGTTTACTCACATGTGCTTTCTCTGTAATCATTTCCAACCCTTTTTTGAGGGTGGACTGCATGTTTTAATTCACGGTTTGTCTAATCTGTTACTGCATGTTCTTGGCCCAGGCAGGATAAGACGTTAGTATAGCCTGAAACCTATCTGTCGAAAAGCATGCCCAAATCTAATAATTAACATGCACTCAAATTCACAATGGGCACCAAAGAGGGTCCTGGAATCTGGGAATGGATGAACTGTCCCTTGATGGCAATATCTGTGCTCCTGCCTGGCTTATTGAGCTCATGGTAAGCCTTCAGAGGCTGCCAGGACGGTTCAAGGTCTGATTGACTTATATTCACTGGGCATTTTGTTAATATGATTCAGATTAATGGTGGTACCCACTGAAAACATGCAGTACAGATAAGTTCATAGCCCACCTGCTGTACCATGATTCCAATTTAAGAGGGTAAAAACATTGCATTTGGTTTTTTTATATTTATAATTTTTTGAAAGGGAGTGTTTAGGGAAAATAATTTTGCTAAGTTGTGGCTCATATCATATTTGGTATTTAGATTTTGAAAAATTGAGTAGAAAGCTGTTACCTCCAATGTTACTTGCATGTCAAAGGCGAGGAGTGTCTTGTTTTAGGAGCTACCAGGTTTGTATCCCTCTGATCCAGCCAAGGGCTTTCATTTGGTCCCTTTCGGGGGGTCACCATAGAGTGTCACTCTGGGACTCGACTCTGCTTGAGCAGGAATGACCTAGAGCAGGCGTCACAAACTGCTACCCACCCATGGGCCACATATGCCTGTGCCTCTTTGAGTACGGCCTCAGAGCTAAGAATAGCTTTTCCATTTTTAAATGATTGGAAAAAGAAAAAAATCAAGAGGAGAATATTATTTCATGACACATGAAAATTATATGGAATTCATATTTCAGTGTCCATAAATAAAGTTTTAAATTTCATCATAAAAAATATGTGGAAATTTGTTTTCTCTTGTTATATAAGTACCTCCATAATACCCTCGGTTTTGCCTCTCAGCCCACAAAGCCTGAAATATTTACGGTTGGGCTCTTTACAAAAAAAATTTGCCAACCCCTGATATAGAGCAGTGATTTTCAGTCTATTTTGTAGCTTCCAAGTTCTCTCATCAAACTAAACCTTTTGGAGGCAGTCTGCTTTACGAAATAGATACAAGGTGGAGCTGTTTGGAGCAGAGTGGTGGTCTGAGCCTTGCTGGGCATCAAACCCAGCCTCAGTCCACACCTTTCCTCCTGGGGATAAGGCTGCCTTAGTTTAGAAAGTGCCTAGATTCAGGCTTGTAAATCCCCATCTGCAGTCTCTTCTTTGCTATTCCAAAATCCAAAAAGCTCCGAAAAATAATAAATTTTTTTTTTTGTAAATTTATAGCAAACTGATTTGGTGGTGAAACCTGACCTTAGCTGATTTCGTGTCCCTGTTTTTCCTCTCTAGTGTGAATAATCATATTTTTACTGCGGAAATATAAATGTGTTTGTTATAGGATGTTACCCCAAACCCCGTTGTGGGTATTTTGTCATATGCAGTCTATGCATCAAATTACCTTTATTACATGGAAAGTTCTGGATGCTGAAGCACATCAGATGGGGTGGCACCCTGTTTGATGTGCTCCTGCCCCTAAGGCCTACAGATTTGCATAATCTCTCCACATCTGAACTCCCCTTTGCCCACTGGGTGCCTGGATGGCCTGTCTAACCCGACGACACACTCCACATGGATTCACAGCCACCCTGTGTGTTTATTCCTCAAATGCCCAGTGTGTCTGGCGCTGATCCTCTGACTGACATGTTGGTTCATCCTGCCTTCGCCACAGCCTCCCAGGACTGCATTTCTCCGCAGGTTCCTCCGGCCCTGGCCCAGTGAGATAGATTGTTCTGTGCCATCTTATAGTCTAAGCCATTGCATGACCCTCTGTGGACATGGGGAGGTGGGGTTCCCATACCCCCGGAGGATGGCGGGGAAAACAAAGTCGTCCTTCTGTCCCCCTGAATGAGGAAGGAAGAGCCTCATTCAGGCTGAGACTCTGATGGAGAGCTGGGCCCAGGGATAGCGATTTGTTTTCCTGCTCGTGGGGCCGAAGCCTCGTGTTGAGGATCCCACAGGCCTCACTCCCCAGGCCCTGAGGCCAACCTGCATTCCTCTGCCCTTTCTTTTCTACCCAAGGCTTTAGAGACTTAGCTGTTCTAGCTCTTGGATCTCCCTTCTTTTTTCTCCTGAAGACCACCATGTAGGGGGACAAGGTACTTCCTCTCTACATTCGCGAAGTTCCTGACAATGAGGCCACCCTCTGGTTCTTAGCCCTGTGGGCAGGCACAGGGAAGGGAAAACTCTAAATGTGGGCAAGCCGCAGAGTCCTAGTGTAGAGGTTGAATCGTGTCCCCCAGAATTCATGTCCACCCAGAACCTCAGAATGTGACCTAATTTGGAAATAGGGTCTTTGCAGATGTAATTGTTTCAGGATCTCAAGATGAAATCATCCTGAATTTAGGGTAGACTGTAAGTCCAATGACCGTTGGCCTTATAAGAAGAGGAGAGGACACAGAGAGACACAGAGAAGAAGGCCATGTGAAGATGGAGGCAGAGATTGGAGTGATGCGTCACAAGCCAAGGGTCACTGGCAACCACCCAAGCTGGGAGAGAGGCATGGCATGGTTTCCCCCTCAGAGCCTCCAAAGGAAACCAGCCTTGCCAATACCTCGATTCCAGACTTCTGACCTCCTGAACTGTGAGAGAGTAAATTTCTGTTGTAAGCCACCCAGTTTGTAGTGATTTGTTATGGCAGCCCTTGGAAACTAATTCACCTAGTTTCCCCAAGGAAGTTGATGTAGCTTTGTTCTTGATCTACAATCTCCAGAAGTCTCAGCAGCCTCCAGCCCTCAAAGCTGTTGTCCCAGAGCAAAGGTCTCATGATCTTCATTCATCTGTTCCTAAGTAAATATTGACTGAATAGCTACTAGGGACAGGCTGGGCTGGATATTGCAGGTAGAGGGGTCTCTAAGAAGCTCCATATTTCATTGTGAAGACAGTTGAGTAAGTAGGCCCATGTGGTAACTCTTTTCACAACAAAGAGAGCAAAGAGCTGACGTCACAGAGACTCTAAGAATGAATTAGTGTCAGACCACGTACACCTTTGTCTCAAGTAGGCAACTTGTGATTTGGGGATCTGTTGACCTAGTGACACCAGTCTCGACTGGTATGTTCTCAACCTGGTTAGCCGCCTTCGCTTACCGCTGCAGACTCATGGCCCATGACTCTCAGTCCCACTCACTATATCCCACCAAGGCCAGCCTTTGGGAACCAGTAGTATCCCCATTGGGCTGATGAAGACATCGTCATCTACAAACATTAAAATGAGAAACTAATACTATTTACCAACCTGTTTCAGTGGAATGGGTGAGCTTCGTGTGCTGAGTGCTTTGCACAGTTCCTGACACATAGTGCGTGCTCAATAAATGTCAGTTGCTATTATTATTGTTCTCATTTTTCTTTTCCCTTTTCTGATTTCTGTTTTTCTTCCTTCCCTCTCCACCCTCTTCTTCTATTGTTATCAGGGCCCATGTGCCTCACCTTTGTCCCAGCCCGATCGTTGTTACTATTACAGTTGTGCACTGCATAACAATGATGGTCCCCTAAGATTAGTACCATATAGCCTCAGTGTGTAATAGGCTATACCATCTAGGTTTGTGTAAGTACACTCTGTGATGTTCACACAATGACGAAATCTCGTCATTAAGCGACACATGACTGTATTGTTATTATTACTGTTAATGATTATTATGACATCGTTGCTCAGATTCACCCAACTCTTAGAGGACACAGGCAGGATTCACACCCAGGTTGTCATCACTTTCCTTCGTGTCCATTAAATAAACTGCCTCCAGCAGTCTTGTCTGGCAGTGTCACCTACTAGCCCTCTTTCTCACAGGGCTTTTTGAGGCAGACAAATACCACTGATAAACCAAAAGCAAATATTTTGGGTGAATTCCCTATGGACACACTAGATTTGAGGCTGAGAAATGGAATTCCTGTCATTGTTGACTGAAAAATACAGCCCTCCTAATAGAGTTTTGGGTGCAGGAGCCGTTAGCCTTGCTGCCCTATAGACTTGAAAAATTGCGACGTTGGCGTAACATAATTTTGGGAACTCTGTCTGCTTCTGCCTCGGGTAGAAATAATTCAGATTTCACTCTCCATTTTCTTTAATGGGCTAAACAGCCACTTTGTAATACCTATATTTTATGAGACATAATTCTGCATATTGTTTCTGCAGCGTTTTGAAAAGACAAACCTGAGAGAGCCCAGCCATTTAACTTAAGCAATTTTAAAGTTATTTGTAAAATGATATGCTGTCTTTTTTGACCTAGTTACTTTGTAAAGCTACATTCTTTGGCAAACATTAACACAACTTCTCCGTGTGTGGGCTAAATAAATATTCAGGCAACACTGATTGAATGCTGCCTTGGGTAAATAATTCTCTTTCCACACATTTCCTAGTTTATAATGAGGAGTTTTCTTCATGGTCTGACCCAATGTAACATTCCATTGAAAATGAGACATAAATCCTTGAGTGAGGGAGACATGGAACCAGGGTTCGAGGAGGTTTATTAAAAAGGTGGAGGCAGGCAGGGTGCCATCCTGAGTCCCCCCTCTTTCTCAAATCTTCTTCCGTCTGTGGGCCCCATGTGGGTTGGGGGACAGGAGAGAGTGGAAGCAGAAACACTTCCTCCCCAGCCCTACACTACCCTCTCCCCAGCCTCACCTCTCCCCACCCTTGCTCCTTCTTTCAGAGCAACCACATGATGCTCTGTTGCATTTAAAATTTGGTGAGCGGTTGTTCTTGACCCAATCTACACTCTACAGTTTGATTTCCTGTGTGGATTGCTCCTCAGAAAGCACCTCGTTTTGGCTCAGTATGTGGTGGAAGGTTTCCTAGGTGGTTGGGACATCTCCCTCTCTCGCTATCAGTCTTGGCTTTCCCGGTTTCCGCCTGTGCAATGGTAGGCAAGTCGCTTCATCTCGTGAAACCTAAATGTCCTCATGGGTAATAAGGAGATATCAGTATCTTCCATATGGGGATTACATAGAATAATCTTAGAAAGATTATAGGAGAAGGTGCACATAAAGTTCTTAGCTTAGTGTTTGGCATGCAAGTGGCCAGTTATTATTACTAGGGATCACAGATGATGAGAAATTGCCATTTATGGCACATTTCATGTATTGCCTCATTTAAACCTCCTTACAATCTATCATTACTCCTGTTAAAGATGAGAAAATTGAGACTCTGGGAAGCTTGGCAACATGTCTGAGTTCACACAGCTGCAAAGTGTCAGGACTAGGAGTCCACCTCCAGCCCTGCCTTAAGTTAAAGACAAGGGTCTCCCTCCCACGCAGTACTTTTTCCAGATTTTTCTGTTCCCTTTCTTAGTCACATCAGCTCTGTCAACTGGTAAATTCACTGTTCCAGGTCCTTTTGAGTAACTGTCTCTGGGAAGGATTAAATGCAATGATCAAATTCAGCAGTGAAATCCTGAAAGAAAGACATTCCTTAGTAAGGGGCCCCCTCCATGCCTCTTTCAGGGTTTAGCATTCTCATGTGAGATCAGAGCAGAGGCCGCACCTCTACTCGGAGTTACAGATTAATGTGCAGTGAAGTAGGTGGGTCCCAACACACAGCCTTTGTGTAGTAAATTCTCATAGGAGCTAAAAGAAGCGTTTTTTGTTTTTTTCTCTTGCAGTTTCATTTCTTCTTAAAATTAGCCATTTCCCATATAAAATAAGAACATGCTCATTAAAAAGATGGGAACTACACAACAGTTGAAAAAGGAGGGGGGGAATCATCCGATATATTCTCTCAGCATTCTGGCACATCTTCCAGTCCTTGGAAATGCACAGGTTGTTTTGTTTTATTTTGTTCTGTTGTAATTGCAGCAGATACTCTTGTGACAGGTTCCCTCAGAAATTAAAGCTGAATTAATTCTGCTACTGCAATCCAAATTTCCCAGAGATCATTTTTTTTTAACATAGTGGTGATCACGCTGTATAGATAATAGTTTCTTTTTTCCTTTAAGATTTCGCTCCTCGCAGTTGTTCTAGATTGTCCTAAGCGGTGCTTTGAATGTCTGCATGATGGTAAACCAACTAGATGAACCAGGATTTGTCCATCATCCTTCTCCTGCTAACTGGAGTTTTAGGTTTTAGTAATTCTTTTCGGGTATGAGTTATAAGGCCGTGAACATCTTTGGTTCTAAAGCATTTCCCATTTAGGATTATTTCTCTGGGATTGATTTGCCAGAAGTAGAATTTCTGGGTCAGAGGTACAAACACTTGAGAACTCCCGATACATTTTAACTTGGGCCAGAAATCCACCACGTAATTGAATGTACCTAGGGCTTGGCTGAAGAGCAAGGAGAGGGTGGTAGTAAGTGGGACTTTTGATTTGCAATGTTGAGATGAGACCTTATTCTCGAATAAAACCAACTTATTTTATTGTAAAAGTCAAGTGACTTTTATGCTTCACTAGCGTGCATGTCTTCAAAGACAAGTGGGAACGGGGTAGGTATTTGTCATCCCGCAGACTGCCAGGACATGGAATAGGTCCCGAGGCTGCTGAAAGGAGTTCCAAATTTGGATGCTTCCGAAGTTTGTTCTCGCCGTGCAGCGTGGACCATATTCTTCTTCAACAATGGCTTAGTCTCAAGTGCCAGGATGCTGAAGACACTCCCAGGTCATAATTAACCTTCTTCAGAATAAGAGGGAAGAAAGGCCGGGGAAAGGCCCTCTGCACTCCAGAAAGGAGAACAAAAAAGCGGAATGCTGAAACTCTTTAAGCCTCTGCTCTTTTCCATTGCTTATTAAGAAAGATTCCGAAGAATAGGTCACTATATTGCAAAGGGATCATCCTCCGTGAACCGAAAGCGTCTACGCTTGAGCACAAGTCATATAAATCTACCCTTCCTGATTTTTTTGCGGATAATCTCCCCCAGTCCTCTTCTTCATCACGGCTCATTTGGAGCATCTGTGCATTCTTTTTAAGACTCCTGTTCAAAGACTGGATTTTCTTTCTGTTGCCACTGAGACATTGCATTATACAGTAAGACTACTTTATAGCACGGTTTGTTATTACATGGAATTAAATAAAACCCAGTTAAATCATGTACCCTGAAACCCGACAGCTGTATATGGAAAAAGCCTTCTGTAACCCAGTTTTCACCATCCTAACTTGCTCTCATGCACATACTAATGTTCCAAAGCCTTCCACTTTGTTTTCCTCTCAGTATAACAATACCCTGTTTTTGCAGGTACTTGTTCTGCTAATTTACTCTTTAAACAAGAGAAGGAAGAAGTATTGGTCCCCTCATAAAACAGTTAGCAGCAAGCCTGAGGCATCTTTTAATGCCATTTTTGGCTGTTGCTTGGAATGGCTCCATCAATCACCGCTGCTCGTGTATAGCTGGTTTTTATGTCACTTAAACCATCTTCCATCAAGTTGGTGGAGCAGAGTCAGGGAACAAGATGAATGGCGAAACATCTTCTGTGGTGTGGAAGGGGCTTTGCTTTTAAATGCCCATGTTGATTTCTTAATATTTTCAACTTCCTTTTCCTAAGCCAAGTTCCCCTCTGACCATTACTCAGGAGTCTGTTCTTTTCACCTTGTTCAGGGGGCGGTGGAGGGGGGAGTATTGGGTGCCAGTCTGGAAGTGCGAGCAATTGATCAGCTGGTGAGGGGTATTCATTATCTGTCCTGGGCTCCTGAGAAAGGGAAGTAAATCCTAGGACCCCGGGAGTGATTTTTGTAGCCACAGGATTGTGAAATGTCATGTTCCCAGTCAGCCTGTAGCAAGGTCCATCTGTGCCGTAGGAGTCTTGTGTGAAGATGTGTTACTATTTCACACAAGAAAGAATGGCATGCTTTTCCTTGAAAGATGTATTTTGTATATCTCAGTGTCAGTCGGTTTACATGTTT